>NC_139344.1:398219743-398262275 GCF_055883805.1 Amblyomma maculatum
AGTTGTCTACCCTCCACCAGCGCAGACTACAGCTCATCTTCGCTCGTTCTTCGCAAAAACTGCTCGGGACTGGAACAATCTGCCAGTCGACTTCGTGCACCTCTTCAATCCATCTCAATTCAAGGCAGCCATCGAATCTATTTTCATATGAAATAGCAGCCCATCCCTCATGTAATACCCCATTCCTGGGGCATTTGAGGTATTGATAATAAATAAATAATAAATAAATAAATAAATAAATCTTTATTTAGTTGATGACAGGGTGCTCCTTAGTGCACGGCTTCACTAGACATACATTACCGCAAACAGGGGCAGTGGCTTGGGGTTATGCCCTGACGCTGCTTATCACGAGGTCATAGGTTTGGCCTCATGAAATTCTGACTAGTTTTCGAACCGACGTAAACTGCTATCCTTGGATCTCGCCCAGAAGCTCCGAGTTCCGCTCGGCGTACGACGACGCGAAGAAACTTTGCTGTGTCGCGCATGGCTCGGTGTTGCCTCCACAAACCACCACTCCTTTCCTGTCGGAATGGCTGATAAACCTGCCAGTAAGATTTGCCGCTATGGGGAAACCATTTCACATACTATTTGCGAGTGTCCCGAATACAGTGCCGAAAGACAATCTCTTCCCTTTGCACTGGAGAGTCTTCGCTGACAGCGATGTAGATTTACGGACAGTGGCCATAGGTGTAATCTGCGGTGAAGGCCTGCCAGGCACTCCCCCGTTTGCTGAGAGTGCCGGGCCTGAACAGCAGGCTATGACTCGACAGTGAGCATTTCGTCTAGTGGCTTCTTTTGCCCCCTTAATAAACCGTTTTATCTTCATCGTTACATTTCTTCAATCCCTTTTTCCCCAGTGCAAAAATGCAGGGCAGCAAACCGATTTCTTTTGGGGGTTACACCACCGCAGCCTTTCGTCTTTCTCTTTACCCATCTCCTCTCGGCGGAAACCTTCCAATGGGAAATAAATAGAAAACCTTGAGTACACTGGCCATGCGGTGTACGTTGACGAAGCTCAAGCTATCAAAATAAATTCAGTTATTCTCTACAGGGTCCCTCATTGCGGCTATTGCAGCTTTAGGTTGTCAGGATTAAAGAAGGCAGGGATCGAGTTAAATAGATCAAGAGCGGCGTTGGTACGAACACGTGGCCGGCGCTGCAGGTCTCACGTGCGGAGGCATGCTTGGTAAAATCCACGGGGTGGAACATAACTAACGCTATAGATACGCGCTGATAGAGCGAAACTATTCACACATTATAAATGAAGTCATCAAGGATTTAGAGATGTAATTTGGTTCCCGGTATTGTTCGTGCAACCTCTGTTTTTTTCTTGCGCTTATATCTCATAGGGCGTATTTTTTATCGCTAACATTTGCTGAACCTCCATGTTTATGAAAATGTGCGCTCTTTGAATATAAGGGAAAATAAATTTTACGCGATGCCTAACGTAGGCGGCGTTGCTATAACGACGGCGGTCTGCACTGCGCGAAGTACAACACATTAACGCTAGTCTGAAGGGCTCAATAGTTACGCTGGTTTACGCGAAAAGTGCAGGCAAACGAAACGCAGACAAGCAGGAGGGAAACAGAGAACTGAAAGAGCAAGCGCTCGTATGGGAACGATCAGTTTCCGCTTAATTCATGCGGTCAGCGCTGGTGGTGCCGGTAATTTAAACCCGGGCAAACGACAGGACGGTCATCGAACAAAGCTGAAGAAAGCAATAACACACATTTTACTCGTACAAAGCACAGGGCGCGCTTTCAACATCGATCGCGATTGGGACGAAAAATTGACTGCTGTCTTGCGCGAGCGTTAAAGAGTGAAAATAAAAATTAGAAGTACACAACCCAGTGTTAAGAAGTAGGGGGAAGGGGGAGAGTTTTCGTTAACTCGTTTGATCCAGTCGATACTGTGCGCAGCAGATGCCGGGGTCTTTGGCCCGAAAACGCATGTGCCTGCGTTCTTCTGAAGCCTAAGTTTGCAAATAAAAACAAAGTAGAATGCCTGGGTTTCTTAAAGCGGCGTTGTTTTGGAGTCACTTAAAACTCGAGGAAGCGGTAACTGCTCGCCGGGAGTCTGGCACGCCGTGATTAAATTAAACGAAGCTCTGTCGATGCTTGCCAGTGTTCGGCACCGGCTTCACTTGACTCCACACATACCCTCTCCCAATCGGTCCTTCTCGCCTCGCTTCCCCCAAAATTAACAAAGAATGTCCAACACGGCAGGAAAGGAATGAGGCTGGAATTCCCGTAATTAGAGACCGCTTTCACCACTGAGCGCGCTCGGCACGCTCCCAGATAGAGGGGGGGGGGGGGGGTGGGGTGGGGGGGGTGGGGGGGGCTCGCGGTTGCGCAGGGCAAGCGGGAAGAGATGAACATTCTTGGTGAGATCGAACCGAGCCTGGTTTCGATTAAAGGAGGACCTATATCGGCCTCGCAAAACACGCTTCCGATGCTGCGTTCCATCTAACGCTGAAGTGTAAAGCTCCTGCCAACTGATTAGTCTGTGTTTGCTTCAACGAATTTAATGAGTTATTGCCAGGGAAGCGGCCGCGTTAAAATGTTTTCAACCGGAACGCATGCTTAGAGTTGCACTAGTAACGAAACCAAAAGGAATCCTTGAAAATTATAGTATTGAACGAAATGGATACCTTGCTATTAATTAAAAAAAGATTAGCCAATTGCGTTTAGTGAATGTAACGGTGAGGCTTCTCTGTAACCTTATGGAGCAGCAGATTCAGGTGCATACACTCACTCAGCTAAGGGGAGTTTAAAAAATTCAATACTGCGAAGTGTTTAGTTGCAAAAGGCAGGTCTGGTGATCTTTTGAGTACATGCAGCAACGAGGCAAACCCCTCTCGACACTCTTAAAAGCGAAGAAAGGTTTTGTTTCGTTCATATTCGAATGGTTTATTTAAATATGGTTAATTTACATACAGCTGTCAGCAAAATCTTGCGCAATTTTGCTACACGCGTTTTTCGTGCTCCCAAGTGCATGGAATGCGCGAGAAAACAAAACACCGAATGCCTTTCCCTGTGCTGCGGAGGAGCGTCCAGAGTGTCACTTTAAGTATTCATCTTGTAGATGCAGAAGTGTACAGGAGTGCAATACTTTTTCCAATACATATTACAAGTGAACCTTTCCAATTTCAAAAGTCTCCATCCAGTGCTGCGATCGTTGTTTCTACCGAGTGATTTGAAGAACGTTTACATTCAAGCTGTTCTAGGTTCTCCGACAAAGGACGGGACGAGAAGCCGCTGTACCGCTGTACATTCGGAGTCGACGCGAAAGGGAGCACTTTAGGCCTTACGTGGATTGGCCTACCTGCGAGTAGTTTGTGCTTGCCAACATGTGGAAGGAAAAAAGTGCGCACCGCTGGGATTCTGACACTTTTACAAGACAGAGAGCGGACATTACAGTGACCGCAAAACACTGTAGGCATAATGGGCACTGTAGTCTACTTATATATAGTAGTCCTGAGTCCGGTACTCATGCATGCTCGCTTGTGTTTATTTAGTGGCTGCCTTAGATTATATACTCTCAGCATGCTCGAGCCAGCATGCGACTATTTTCTATTCACCCTGAAACGACGCACTAAATTGGTAGAGCTCGTACGTGGGTACGCGTGACCCTTTTTACAGAATGATTGTGTCTGCACAGTTCTTATGGCCTGTCGTTGGGCGAAGACATCCTGACACGAATGAAAGAGGTGGCTATCCTCGATTATTTACAGTGTTCACAAAACACTCTTCCCTTCTACAGACGTCCCAACGAGCTGATGGACTGCAACGTGAACAGCAGTGAAACCACTTGCACAGCAGCATTACCACATTCGCATTGTTACAATGTATTAGCCTTTCGCACTTTTCGAAATATATGCTATGAAGCGTGAAATAAGCTTTAACCCACAAAACACCATCATGACCTTATGTTAACTAAGTCGACTGAAAAAGCGTCGTTCAGCTTCAAGACTTGCTTTGTTGCTTGGGCGTAATATCTTTAAATACGGAGGTAACACGCGCTGAAAGATTATTTTTAAAAAACAAATAATATGCGTTTCTTAGCTATCCATCTTTTCTTACCGAAAGGGCGGCATATAGATTGTCACAAACGTTGTGAAAACAACAGAAAATTTTGCCGGCGAAGTTTTGTTTTACGAGAAAGTAAAAGTTGCGAAAATGACCCAAAGGAGAATGAGCGAAAAACAAGTGAGGCACGACACTCCCAAACCAGAAGAGATTTACGGATGGCAAAGGTTATCCGGAATGTCTAGACCATCGACGATTCGAGATGAGAAATGGTCTCGCGTGGAAATATCAAAGCTCTCTGTGTCGAAGAAAAGAATCCAATTTCGACGTGGGAAAGAAGCTCTTCTTATTGCTGCTTCCGAACGCGGCGAGTTACTGTTTTCTCGGCGCACATCATTTTCGTTTCTTTCGCGAGCGCACAAAAGGTAATCTTCTTCGAACTGATGTTGTTTAATCTTCTTGCGGAAGGGATTACCGGAACGCCCAGAGATGAGCTACCTTGAAACTGCTGAACGGTTGCGAGAAATGCCAGGTATGGATGGAAGAGACAAGTGAAAAATGAGGCCCGTGAAGCGTATGTTGCAAACGCTGGGAAATAATGTTTCTGATTTCTTCTGTTTTTTCTTTTCAAGTTCAAATATTGCTAATTCAGGAACAGTTATTACATTCCAGAAATCTGAAAGAAGGCATTCTCTTAACGTTCAGTTATTTCCTGATGTTCACCTAAAGGCGAAAAGTTTGCGGGAATAAGATGTTTTTAGGGACTTAATTTCATGCGAGAACTTTCCAATTTCTCGAGAAGAGAACGTGAATGAAAAAAATTAGCGGATATAAACACTCTCCTTTAGAAGGCAACTTTTCGCTGACGCGGAACCTTCGATTTCATTTCAATTGCAAGCCAGAAGAAATGTTTCTTTCTGCTACCGCTCGAGAAGTTTCAATAGAGAGAAAGAGGAGAATGTTCTTTGTCTTTCATTTTCAAAACCTGGTAAAGAACATACCTTCTGGACATGAACAGACCTTCTGGACGTGAAAAGATAATTTTCGCAACAGTAGTGTCGTGAAGAAAACGGAATCGACGTTAGGTGAACAATTATATATTTAAGAATTTCAAGTGGAAAACAGTTACACGCAGAAATAAAGGAGTGCATAAATGATTTACCTTAGCCGCATAGTTTTGCAAAAATTTCACGCATAAAGCAGCTGTAACATTGCAGGATAAACTTCCGAAGGATGATTTCGCTAGCCCCGTGAGATGTATTAAACATTTTCAGTTGCTGACATTCAGAAAAGCAAGGGAATTGCAAAATATTTCACATCTCTTGTAAATTGTTTGAAAAATGAATGTAATTGAATTTTTGTCTGTTTGCAGTTCCTATGAATACTGAGCACTATGTGGCACATGAAGTACGTTTAGTATTTATTTATTTATTTAAAATACCCTCAGGGTACAGATGTACGTTACAGAGGGGAGAGGCGCATACAGGATATATATAATATATATATATATATATATATATATATATATATATATATATATATATATATATATATATATATATATATATATACATATAAAACAGAAGGTTAACACAATAAGCGTACAAATCTCTGAAAAGCAAAGCACATAACAAAGAACAGCGAGGTACATGGGCAATTTAGGAAGATGGCCTAGGTGTAAAAAATAGCATATAAAAATATAATAAGCAAAACAGTATACAATTAAGATGAGCAAGTAACCACACAATAAGTTTTAATACTAGGCAAGAAAGAAAGTTTGTATCACGGATTTAAGTTTTTCTTCTTCAGTTATACTTGTTAGGGATTGTTAATGAATATAAAGCAGATTAGCGTCTGGTGAGCTATACCATTATTTATTTCCGCGTCTGTACGCATGCGATGTCTCGCAAGTTGTTTTTATTTAGTTTCGAAAGTATTTTAAGATTATATTCTTGGGCACCCTGGCCGCACGCATACGACTAAGATACTGTGCATTGAATTCGGCACAGAAGATACGTGTAGCAATACACCACCGCCACACAAATTCCTAACTAGATTTTGTACGGAAACCACAACTAGCATAGTTTAATCAACAGCAGCTTGAAAGCGACAGTGAAGTTTCCCTGTTGAATAGTTTTGGTTACGACCACAGCACATCTTGCGAAGTGAACTTGCCGTTATCTTCAGTGTGCACAGTCACTACTCTTTCATTCACTCATCCACACAGCTCTCAATTCTTGCAATTATCCGTTTGCTAATTGACTTGCTCAATATTTTCTCCACTCATTAACCCTCTGAGTCGCTCGCTCTCTGCCCCTATTGCTTACTCATTCACTCTCACAACACCAAAGTCACTGATCCGTCGCTCATCACAAAATAGCCATTTATTTCAAAGCCGATACGCGGCAATCGTATGAAGATGACGAATTTTCTTAGGATGGTCCCCCCCCCCCCCCCCCCCCCCCCAACTTGACCAAACTTTGTGCCAAAACTACAGACCCGCCCATTACACTTTATCTCATCCCGACAATTCCTGAGCCACCTTCATCACATAATGCTTCTATGCGAATATTTGAAACCACCGCCCCAATGGGGCCTCACGTACCAAGAGGGTTGGCAGATCGCGGTCTCCAGCTCGGGCCCAGCAGCGCAAAAGATGCTGGTTGACTGGGCTGAAGCGGTCGCTGCCAGGCACGGCCTGGCATGTTCTCACATCACATCAGCAGGCGCACATATTGAGCACGCGAGACTCACACATCTCGTTCGCTGCCATTATTGTTCCCCTGACGGTTGCCGAGACAACTATGGCGATCTAACTTGTTTCGCAAGCCATCCCGCTGACAGCCGCCTGGTAACAACCACTCGTGCTTCGAATGCTTTAAACGTATAGCATCAAACCAGCAAGTGCGGGACGAGAAAACGAAGAAAAAGAGGCCCATACCGTGACTCGTTTTTGAACCGCGGCGCAACACGATGCTCCACGCGAAAGCCATGGGTTGCAACAGAGGGCCAACAAAACGAAATGCTATGCTCCCTTATTTTTCTGTTCTTCTTTTTCGCTGAGCTCCTTCCCACATCCGTTTCTTTCTCGTCGCGATCCAAGTACAATCGCCCAAAACCGTGCAGTATTGGAAGAGCTGCATTGGTAACGTACGCTGGCGTCAGCTACTGACCGCCCGCGTTCACTATTTTCGTGAAACGTACAGTATCCATGATTGCCCAGATCACCACAATTACCCGATCGTTAAAGACATAGGCATGTTGAAAGTCAAAGACTCTACCTATCGCGGGCTATTGTTACGTGCTCACAGAGTACAGTGAATGAGACACGCGATTCACTGACTCCAACTGCGGTTTCTACAACACTGCACGATCGTGGCGAGGCGCGACTGTGCAGGGGGCGCTGGGGTGCGCGCATACGCCAGTGAGCAAACGTCGTCGCTGGAAAACCGCCGAGGCGCCTCTGATGAACGAGCTTCTCTTTTCGACGTTATGCTGCCGGGCGAGACCCTTTTGAACATCGTTGAAGCGGAAATTTTCCGCAGAAACGCGCCTGATAAACAGCTCACTTAAGGGTGCTCGGATCGGCATGTGCCTTCTTTCTTTGCGGTCTTGTGTAGTTCTGTTATTATCTTGCTCTTTTTGCGCGTTTGATGACCCATATAGTTATGGAGAATGCGCTTTGTGATCCGTTGCGGCGAAGAAATGGCTGAAAAAAATAAAGTACAAATTGTGGCGAGAAACACGATATATGCTCCATCAAAATCTAGGTCGTGCTCAAGTGCCAAGCTCCTTCCGCAATGCTCTGAGCTTTTTTACGGTTGTTGTTGAAAAGTTTGCTGCATGGGCGAAAAGTCCCATTAATCACGACTGACGCCATAGTTTGACTTTTGTGCAGCTGAATGCCGATGGCTGCGGCAACAAGGGGAAAATTTGGTGCTTTTTTTCAGTGAAGGAATGTGATGCTTGAAAGTTTCCTGTTCTAGGTAAAGGTTTCGGTGAAGATCTATTTAATTGATGTTGAGCTATAAGGAACAGTTGGTACAGCCTATGGAGTGATTCTATAAAGAGGCATTCGGCAAGTGTTTTGTAGAATCCCTCAGGCTATAGTGGATCATGATTATTGAACGATCACTATTGTCATGGATCTGATCACAGTTCTGGAGTATTGAAGAGCTGTGCCGCTTTCCCAGGCCCATCACATTTAAAAATAATAATTTGCATTGATTAGGGTCTCGAACTCAGAATAGACAGAACACTGGGCCCGACGCTTTAACTATGACGTTGAGTGTTTAGAATAGCTTAAACAAGAGCGTTTGGATTAAAACGACCGTTTTCTGTGTGACGTTCGCGCACATTCATGAATTAGACCGAAGTTCCACTAGGCGTTTCTTGTAGCCGCTTTGGGACGCTAAGCCCCACATTTTGTAAGAGTATATTTTAAAACGAAAATTTCTTAGCGCTTAAAATGTTTTACTTCATCGCTGTTGATTTTTATTTGGCTGATATAGTCGTATACTGCCGCGATTATTGGAAGCAAATAGTGTGAACGTTTCCGCTTTCATGCAATACATCAGTGATTGAATCACATACTGTCCTCCTCGTTGCTGATCGATGTTTTGAGAGTTTTGCTGGCTTGACAGCCAGCTTTTATGCCAGTTCACTGTAAGAACAATCGACTGTGGCGCCTCAGAGATACACATATGCTTTCAAGTGACTTCAAAGAAGTTATTTTGGAGGTTTCCTATTTCAACAAAGCATAATTCCGTTTTAATACATTTTTAAAGAATCGCCCTTGCTGTCATGCTATTCACTTGAAAGTTATTTTTCGCGTCTGGAAGGAAATTACAAGGAGTTGTTTTTTCTGCTTAGTACCCACATTCACCTTTCAGGTCATTAAAATGCATAATGGAAAAGACATTCTTCTTAGGATTTTCATCAGGAGTCGCAAACAATATTGCCTAAAGGCCGGTTCACATGCAAGCGATTGAGTAAACTCTGCGGCGAGCGACAGCGACAGAGTGAAACATTTCCAACGTGTTAGGAACTTCGTCGCTCTGGCCGCCGCGACAACTGAAGAAGACAAGTTTTTGCGTCGCCGCGGCAGAAATGGTTTATGCTTTGTATGTGAAACAGGCTTAATAAGGCCACAAGTAGTAGAGAAAATGTCGTTAACGAAAGCTGTCAGGTAGAATCCTATGAAAGACAAAAGTTGAAGGCTAAAATAGCAGGATATGACAATCAATCTAATTTTGTTAAACCGAAAGGAAAAAGATAGCTTGGCCACCGACGTCTATACTAATAGCCCACCTAAAAATTTAATCGAATATGGATACAATATTGATTGTTCCGATTCCAATAGAAACCGAATATGTTCCATTTTTATTCAATACAAATGGTAATATTCCATACTAGTACAATTTTGTGTACAAAGTGAATAATCTTCTAAAACAGCGAAGTGCCAGCGGCGACACTGTACCATGGTCCTGATGTGGAACTGCAAGTCGTTGAGAGGCAGACGGGGAGCCTTTAAAGCTTTAGCATCATACCCTTTGAATGCAGAACTTTTGTCCCCAAATTTCGACCCCAGATTTGATGATAACTTGGGACACGCTCCTTTTGGTCGCAGGGATTTGATAATAATTACACTTATTAGGCGAGGATAAAGGTACACCAACTGAAAAAAAAAATATTTTCGATAGGACGGACCGCCATCTCATTCGTATTCACCTCGGCAGATATTTCAAACACGCACCCTAGAGGAACGGTAGGATGTTCGTAATAAATTACAACCTTGTATGAATGGCGCTATAATTTTAGAGCGAACGTTGCTGGAAGCGAGGGGGCAGCATTTCCTTGTATTTAAGGACATTCATGCGGGATGGAGATCAGTGATGGTGCTTCAACAACATTGCCTCTTCGTCCAGTCAGTAGCCATGATCTTCAGACTCGTGATGCAACATCAATCATGGAAGTAAGAAGAGTTAAAGAACCCTAGACGACCTCAAGAAATGGCATTTACCTTGTCTTTTCGCTTGTTACGAACCAGAATATAAATATAATCCTTTTCACTCTATGCCATATACTTTTCCAGGAGCCAGCACTCTGAAACATGCACAAACAGGATGCTTATCCTCATTCTCTTCTCCGTCGTTCCTTCTCTCTCAGCGTGAGTAAGACAGTGCCTTTTTTTTCCCACTTAACCTCCTTACTTTTCGCACCCTTACAGAAAGCTTACGCAGATCAGGCCTCTCACTTACCCGTAGAGGAGAGCTGCTCCCGCGATGCCTCCGCCGCACTGCGCTGTCACGTAGAGCACCGCGCGCAGAGGACTCACTTTGCGCGTGGCGAGCGCGGCCAGCGTCACGGCCGGGTTCATGTGGGCGCCCGAGACGCGCGCGTAGCACTGGGCCACGGCGGCCGCTGCGGCACCCGTGGCCAGCGCGATGGCCAGCACCGACGGCTCGGCGTATCCGGGCCACGACACGTGCGCGCCGCACACGAGGAACACGTAGAAGAAGGTGGCCAGGCACTCGCCCACCACGGCGCGCCACAGGTCCAGAGTTCGAATCTCAGCACGCAGCGGACATCGTCCCGCACTGCCGCCGCGCTGGCGCCTGTGGGAGCGCGCGGTCGTCGTCGACGGTGAGGGCGAGTCTAGCCGATCGAGCATCTGCAGGAGCAGAGACTCGAGGCTGGCCGCGGTCAGCATGGCTTGAAGGCCCTTCTTCTGCTGCTCCGTTTTAACCTTCCTCCGGATTCTGTGCTGGCTGGTTGGCTCCTGCTGCGAAGAGAGAAAGCGGGGATACCGAGTTGGATCTAGGCCTTGGAGATATTTAAAAATGTGTAACGGCCATTCCGTCATCATCATCATCATCATCATCAGCCTGATTATACCCACTGCAGGGCGAAGGCCTCTCCCATATTTCTCCACTTAACCCGGTTCTGTGCAAGCTGCATACACTTGACCCCTGCGAACTTCTTAATCTCATCCGCCCACCTAACTTTCTGCCGCCCCCTGCTACGCTTTCCTTCTCTTGGAATGCAGTTTGTTACCCTCAGCGACCATCGGTTATCCTTTCTTCGCACTACATGTCCTGCCCATGTCCATTTCTTCTTCTTAATTTTTACTAGAATGTCGGTAACTTGAGTTATTTCTCTGACCCACTCTGCACACTTTCTATCTCTTAATGTATTCCGTAGCGACAGTTAAAGGATGTAGGTTTAGTGACGAGAACTTGATTAAAATACTACGGTAAGCCACAGACATGAGAGGAAACGCAGAAAAAAAAAAAAGGTTAAACTTCGCAACGGCGAAGTTGAGCAGTAGGCGGGAGTGGCTGCTTTGTGCTGAGGCTTCCTCCACACGATATTGCTCAAGCGCGTCCCGTTTAGCACGAGCTTCGAGCGAGGCTGCGCTTCTCAAAGTTGCAAGTCGGTCCTCTATGTGCTGTCGCCTATGTCGCTGCATTTCCTTTCTTTTTATTGCAGCCCCCTACATTCTGTTATCGTGGCTTCCTGTATGAGTTACTTTGTGACCCCGAACGGACTTCATCCACGCGAAGACATGACTATGCTCTGTGTAATGGCTTGCGTCGTAAAATTCATCATCCTGCAAATAATCATAACTATCTACGTACTGTAAGCACCATCAGTGCCGAAATCAAAATGCTTTTCTTTCTTTACAGCGTATTAGAGCACTTCCGACTTCAACTCTAAATCAGTGTAAAGCAAGGACCCCTGTTTTCACATCTCGAGACGTTTTGGTATTGATTCCTACTGTGGGGGCTTCAAAAAAGAAATCTCGTCTTTCTGACTACTTCTGGCAAAAACGGTCCACACTGTTTGCATTGCAATGATATATCATATGTGTACTGCATGGCAGTGCACGGCTAATAGATTAAAAATGAAAAAAAGAAAGAGACTTTCAGGGAAGTTTAGATAAAAAGGAGACGTTAAACACAGAACAATGCTATCTCAGGCTTGTTCTACAGACAGCATATAACGGCACTGTGAGCTGTAGGGAGTGCCGAGATTGCAGATAAGAATCTACAACGCCCGAGCTGTGTCGCATTTTTCCATTATCGAGACATAATCAGGTCGGGTGAGATGAGCAGCAAAATACCCGAGCCGGGATGTGCGCAAATGCGCGATAGTGCTCAACTAGAGCGTTCAGGGCCCTCCGAAACGAGACAGAAATATTTCACTCAAAGTTCAAGAGAAAGCGGTTTAGCTTATCAAAAGCAAACACAAGATAAATTCCTTTCGAAACAGCGCAGAAGTTTGAACGACGAGTTTTATTTGTAGCAGATTACGATAGTGTCAAAATGCCGCACCTCATTTACGGCTCAACTTTGAGGCCTTGAAGTGATCAGAGTAAAAAAGGGGGAAAGAAAAAGAATATTTCTTAGGGTGCAGCAGCCAATACACACCGACCAACAAATGCGCCACGTATTTTATGTGCATGTTTTAAAACGTAGTTTAAAGTCTTGCTATAGCGCGTTTGGAAAATTGTCTTTTAAGGAGGATGAAAAAAAATTATGAAGAAGCTTGACATGTTGGAGTGCACGGCGTCTCCGGACGTATTTTTTACTCTGGTAAGAGAGAGAGAGAGAAAATAGAACAGAAAGGCAGGGAGGTTAATAAGGCGATTCCGAGTTGACTACCCTACAAGTGGGGAAGGGCACGTCGGTGAAAAAGTAACTAGTATACAGGAGAAAGAAAACCGGTTTGGTATTCCATCACAGCCCAGTTTTATGCTCGCCTACTTGATTTGCATTTCGTCACCAACTCAATGCATCCCTGTGTAAGGAAACAAATCGTTCCGTACTCTGGATGTAGAAGTCCTTATTTAATTTTTGTAAAACGAATTACGGACAAAAAACAGTACTTTGTTTAGGGAGCCATCATTGGGCCATGACACCCAACTTCTACTTCGTGCGCGTTTTTCACAGACACTTATCGTCTTCTATTTTCAATAACGGCGGTTGCAGTAACAACGACAATTACCAGTGGCTACCTTATCTAAAAGATTTGCGGCGCACGTGCTCTGACGTACCTGCGGCTCGCTACATCCTCGGCGCGAAGAGCCTCCTGTTGCGAACTTTCACGCTGATCGCATCGGAGAAGTCCGCCTGCGCGGCGGCCGCACGGCCGCCGAAGTCAGCTTCTCCGGGCGTTGGCGGCGGCGTTGCGGGGTTCACGCCTTCGACCGGGCGCCGGAGCGCGCGTGGCTGGCTTCGAGGCGGTCGACATTCGGCGCTGAGGCGAGGGGAACACGGGCCGGGCACCGTCGGTGCCGGAGTCGTCGAGTACGCCGGGCGCCGGTAGCGTTTCTGCGCTCTCGCCGATAGCACGGAGGGAAAGAGGGGTATTGGGAGCGGCGGGAGAGGGGGTGAAAAAGTGGTCACGTGTTCTGACGTCACATGGAGTATTGTGGAAAGGGGCTGTAGGGAGTTCCCTCTGGCCCGCTCCCTCTTGAACGCCATCTCCTTTTTCTGCCTTATGCTGCCTTTTCCGAGATGAGAAGTGCTTCTCTCAAAATATCTATGGCGGTTTAGGCGTTCCACGAGTCTGAGAGAAGTTCTGATCATTGATATCAGATTATATTGCTGGATATTTAAACTAAGTAACTGCTGAAATTACTATAGTTTCAAACTTGTGGCGTACGTTAACCGGGCTTCATTTTGTTTGAGGATCCGATTAGTCTTTTTGTGGTGCTCCATCATGACACTAAGCCATTGTGTATGGTTTTGCTCGAAAGCGACTTTCGTACGTCCTACGTTCCTAGTAGGTCGCAGTAGTGACTTCAAGCTTAGCATGACAATAGGCGCAAAGCATAGAAGGGGCAGCACACATTGTTCTTGTTCATGCGGACGCCGACAAAACGGTGCAGTACTTATAATCAATGAATCGAATATGCAGTTACTATATTTTCGGCGTTTTTCTGCGTCGTTTGGTTTTTCCCAAATGTTATAACTACAAACGGAGAATGTTGAATAAAGATCCCCAGGTGGTAGAAATTACTCCGTAGCCCTCCACTACGGCTCCTCTTTCTATCTTTCCAGTTTAACTCCCACATTCCTCCCTTCCCCTACGGCACGGGTCAGGTGTCCACAGGCACAAGTGTGACAGATACTGCGCCTTTCCCTTCCTGTGAACCAATTAAAAAAAACAAAAACAAACAAACGGAGAATGTTTTCATGACTGTACAAGGTCAAGCTTTCAGCTTATTGGTTGAAGAAACAGGAAAAATGGAAAGATTTACTGAATAGGGCAATATTTTTCACCTACACCAGTGTAGAAAATCTCCTATAACTCCAATGGTCTTTAGCTACACTAGTGTAGCTGGTGTAGGATAATAAAAAAATGGCCCCAATAAATGGCCGAAGAAACAGGAAGGATGGAGAGATAGACTGAATCAATGGCCGAAGAAACAGAAAAGATAGAGGGATTTACTGAATAAATGAACGTTTAAACACGATGCTTTGTGGACTGCTAAGGCATAAAAAGGCGCTTAAATATTTATAAACCGTATACGATGGCAGTCTGCGCTGAAAACGTAGAAGGGCCATGTCTTGTCAAGTCTAATATACGTCTATGCTTTGGCGTAATGCAGACATCGAAGCAAGTCGTTGGTTAAAATATTTCGACAAGATTGCATGCTTATAAAGACGTAGAAAAAGAAACAAAATGATTGGACATATGATAGCCATCAATTGTTTTTAGGGGTCAAAATGCACGCACCTTCGAATGCATGTTGTGAACCTATCTCTAAATCATGTATTCCAAAGGAAGTTGAGTGGTAGCTACGTCTAAGCCTGACTGCTGGTAGTCTAGACTCGATAATTTACACAGCATTCATAAGCCGTCACATCGCCTTGAGGAAAGAAGCGGAAGCTAGTTATTTTTGCTGAAGAAACTTGGAGTGATCTGTTCTGTCGTAAACATATGCACAATGAGAGAGAGAGAGAGAGAGAGAGAGAGAGAGAGAGAGAGAGAGAGAGAGAGAGAGAGAGAGAGAGAGAGAGAGAGAGAGAGAGAGAGATCTCAGGGTTCAAGGTGCAGTTGGCTCTTCTCGTAAAATGCTGGACTGGGACGGCTGAAAAAAATGTTCTGCTCACTCGACTTTATTATCAAGTACTCTTCAGCTGTCATTGGCCGTTGTGCCACTGAGTAACAAAGGAAGCATAGCGCGTCTGTAAAAGCACTGACAGTTCAAGGCAGTTATCGCAATGTGTCAGAAAGGGTGAATGTATTCCTGGCCCCGCCGGGGTGGTGCAGTGGTAAGACGCCCGACTACTGTGCCGGAGTTCCCGGGATCGAATCCCGGCCTCGGCGGCTGCGTTTCGATGGAGGCGAAACGAAGTGGCGTCCGTGTGCTGTGCGATGTCAGCGCACGTTAAAGATCCCCAGGTGGTCGAAATTACTCCGTAGCCCTCCACTACGGCCCCCCTTTCTCTCTATCCACTTTCACTCCCACCTTCATCCCTTCCCTTACGGCGCGGTTCAGGTGTCCACAGAGCAAGTGTGACAGATACTGCGCCTTTCCCTTCCTATGAACCAACCAACCAATGTATTCCTGTTTCCGATGCGGTGTGTGCTGTCACCTGGTCATTCAGGTAAACAGCGCATGAAACGCTGAAGGGGTTTTTAGTTGAAAACAGAAGCGTGAGATATTCATAATTACAATTGTTTTCTTCTTGGTTCTTAGCCTCTTCTTTATCCTTTCTTCGTATCCCTGAAGGAAGCCAAACATTGAATCGAAGAGCGTCACAGTGCATGCGTTTTCAAAGCTATGTAGTGTGTTAGGTCATGTGTCACGCTGACTTGTGCCCTTTTCTGCCACTAAAACTGGTTGGTGTTTCCAGCGTTTGTCCGTTCTTATTGTTCCTTTGGATGCTTTTTATGCTGTTAATTATGCGATGTTTGACTGTGGTGTGCCATGTTTCAGTCATGTCTTGTGGAGAGTGCCATGAGTTTTTCGGCTATATAATAGTCTATTGTAGTTTGCCAGCCGTCCATTGTGTAGGTTTTTTTCTAAGGCCTGTCTTGGAGATACAGGCGCGCAGGAAGCATAGTTCCGCCTTCTCTCAACGGATGGCGCTACCCTTACTGTTGGGTCACGGCGTTGACTCGCTCCTCTTCCTTCGTTGACTGCCTCGCCTGCGTTTCAAGCATTTGTGATGATATCGTGACAATTTGCCCCAGCAGAAATGACATAAGGGTTTAATATTATGTAAACATAAAATTACTGAATAATGCAACCGAATAACTAAATTCTACGACCATTTCTGGATATTTTTATGCGCCGTAATCAAACCATGGTTTTGAACATTTCGAGAATGAGGTGCCTATTAGTGGTTATTCACGCTGGAAGGTGTTCTGTCTTATGAAAGGTAGTTTGCATAATTAATATATTTATTGCCGAATGACTCACGAAGCCTGCCAGCATTGTGGTTACATGGCAGCAATACGTGATTTTGATAGTTTCATATCCTGAAAGAGGTGTGTGCAAATATATGTCGACTTTTATCACCATTAGTGCTGATGTCTATATTAAAACTTTAGCCAATGATTTATATATACATTCACAAGCGTAATTTCAAGAATGGTTATGTCCCATGAACGTGTTCGCGGTTACCTTATTACTCTTGGAGATACCATTTGTTTCTGCTAAAAGGAGTATAAAGGGAGCTTCTAAATTTCACACTCTCTTTCCTCCGTGTAATATAAGGCGCGCTGAAATTGCATTTCTATATGCGAGTCATGCTTTTAAATTCGGAATAAATTTGCATTCGGGCTACAATAGTCGAACTCGCGACAGCATACGTGACGTCATTATAACGCGAAATGGTAAGGTGCGCAGCTTCTGACCTTAGTGGAACTTTTTTGCTTCTCTGAATTACAATAACACTATTATTTTTTTTTACGTCCCAATGCAGAAATGGTCTTTTTCTGTTCGGCTTCTAGAACCTCGCCTGTATTGAAATAATCAGCGCTCGTAGTGAGCAAAAGCAACTATCCCTTACGAGCACTTCACATCTGCACTATTTCTTCTCTTAAAGAAAGATGTATTGTACCTAATGATAGACAATAAATATTTCATGTAGACGACGTTGAGGCATATCACCACAGCTGAGGTATACAGCGAGGGAGAGACAGGACGCAATAAAGAAATAGGGTTGGCGCTCTTCCGTGTGTCTGTTTGCGTCCTGTCCCTGCTGCTCTGTGTCGTTTCTTTACATGACGTCAACGAGCTCAATCTTCCACTTTACTACACAATATCTGTTCCATGTGTTTAGTTTTGAGAGGTTTGCTTTCACCACAACAAGACAACGTAAGAGGTGAAGACACCCTTTCAATGAAATAAGGGAAGCATTTATAACTAAGAGGAAGAGATGAACAAGATAAATTCAGAAGGATTTATTTGCTGGGTAAGTTGTTTCATTTCTACTAGGAAAAAGAACCAGTGATAAAAAAAAAAGACGCAAGGCACAAGAAAACAAAAATACCTACACTCGCAAGGTCGCCGGTGTGTGTGTCTTCTCCCGCGTCTTGCGTCTTCTTCTAGCTGTTTTTTTAGTAAAGAAGACAGAACTACTAATGCACCTCTGAGACGGGTCGGGTGTCTGAAGAACTTTAAATATTCTTCAATTTGGGTGGGTAATATCACCCGTTGAGCTGTAGTTGAGAAAGGAGAGAGATGAAACTTCTTATTAAAGTGAAGATAAATGCCTGCATATGCCGCCTTGTAACATAAAAGGCTGCAGCACCGAGACAAAAAAAAAAAAAAAAAAAAAGGTTATAAAACTGCACAGGGAGTCAGTCTTAGAAGGATGATCGCAGATCACTAGCACAGTTATTCCGTATTGCGTACACGCATCGACGCCCCGCTCTCAAGTAAAATGCGATTAAATATATGAATAGAGAAGATTTATCTAAAAGCGTGCTGTAGGAAAAATAAGTACAGTAAAACTTCTGAGCTAAAAAGGTATCAATAACTCTGCTTAGTAGCATGCACACCGAGTGGGGATGCAATCTAGAGCGCTCATAAAACTTCGCTCACCGAAGAACTGTAAAAAGATTGAACGAAAAAAAAAAAAAGAATTTTGAGCAATGCCAGAATACGTTCCTAGCATCCAGGCATCCAAACGGCAGTTTATTCTACTTATTTACATTTTTTGCGAGCTCAAGAAGAGAAGAAAAATAAGAGTGCCAATCTTCAGCAGAAAAGAAGGAACCTGGCGGAAAATTACTAGGGCGAAAAGGAAGCACGCGAGGAATTGATCACGGGACAAAAGGGAACAAAGCATCCTTTTCGCAGTCATCTCACATCCCAGAGGCCATGCCACCAGCTTAGCTGGGCATTTGTTTCGAAGGTTTTTATTTACTTTTTGCTCAATAGCTAGCACAATAGTTTTGTTCACTTCCCAGCCTGGGCACGTAGTGCGTGTATTTTCTCACAGACGGGCGGTATAATACGTGACTGGAAGTTTCAATGGCGCCATCGGGGAATGAGGAAAGGAGACCAACACGGCCTTAGCTAGGCGCCTTTATTTTTTTACTCTTTTTTTCCCTTCCGGTTGCTTTATCAGTGAACATAGTGCAGGTCCCCTGACAAATACTTCCCCAATTTTTTGAATTTGGTTGATGTTCACTCTTTCTGAAATCTGCTGGGGATTTTCCTGTCTCGGCCGAATTCGGAAATAAGAGGCTAGGAGCGGATGGAAAAATTAAAAGTAAAGAACTAACTAAACGAAGCCTTTAACTGAACCTTAAAAAGCACTAGGCGCAAAGAATTGTAGAAGGGTTTTTATTTTTTAATCTCAGCCATTTAGGTGTTTGGATACAAGCGGGGACGATGTTAACTTGTGGAATGCAACCACTCTGTTTGGCGCCTCACTGAGATTAGGCTTTTAAAAGAAAAGAAAGGTGGACGTGAATGTTAGGAAGCTGTTTCTTTAACACAATTTGAATTGTATTTAGATTGTAGTCATGTTTTCGTTATTCTTGTTGATTTAAATATGCTTTATAATAAAACATTCTTGTTTCGATTCAACCTAGAGATACCCATCATTTCCTCGTTTTCTTCTGCACACTGCTCGCCGGAATAGTTAGGCAGGCGGGCTCCGAAGACAGCCTTCTATAATCGAAATGTGCTCTGATCGATGAACGGCAAATGAAGTTTAGAATTTCGAATCGGCACACATACCTTTTTGTATGTGTGCCGATTTGAGATTCTAAACTTAATTTGCCGTTGATTTGCTGAATGATGGTCTGCCTTTTTTGACAGAACATCACTCGGCTTTAGTATCAAAATTGATAAAATAAATTATTTTGATCACTATTTGCATATCGTAAGAATAATGTGCGCCATATAAAGGTCTAAAATATACAAAAAAAAAAAGATACAAAAACGGTTAAGGAGGTCTCCTTCTAGTCTCCCTCCTGCAAATCCTCACGATCTCATTCTACGCTTACAATACATACAGGAAAGTAAGCGGCAACGCGTCAGCCAAACCTAGAACAGGTAGTAATATTGTCGCCGCATTTAAAGGCCCGTTACTCAAGCGGATTAATCACATGGTTGTTTTCCGCCCATCTGCACATGTAGGCGTCGAAGTCGATGAGTGCGCCTGCAGCTAGGTATGAGCAGCGAGTTAGTAGATGACAACTGCGCTGAACATGCACGCTAAATTAGTGGACACACATACCTGTTCATAGGGGCCACCAACTTAAAAAATTGCGACACCTTGAGGCCTTTCTGCCACCACTAAAAAAATACATTGTCCTCATCACGGCTTATAGAAGCAAGGCTTTCCGCGAGTACTCTGACGAAGAATGTGACACCTCTGCCACAGCCCAACAGCCTTTGCCTAGATAACCCACGTCTATTCAATGAATTTCTTGAAACTTCCCCTCCCAAAACGTCCGGCACTGTAAGGTGGCTGGGTGCTTCCTTTAATTCAGGAGCGCAAGGCCGTTCTTTGACAACGGTGGAGCTGCGCCTAGAAGTTCATATATAGTGCTATAAAACCTCATTAAGACGTACTCGCCCTCCTAAGCAATTCTCTGAACAATGTGCGGTTAAGGAGAATTCAATGCAACAAAGTTTTAGTGCTGCAGCGCTACTTCGCACACAAAGCTGCTACACCTGGGTGGGATGTAAAGCTTGCATTGTAACAGCCCACAGTACAGCAACAGTCAGACGAGAAAAAAAAAACAACAAAAACTTGTGAGAGTGTATTCGAATAGGTACTTACCGGGGCAGGTAAGTATGGAACCTCCTAGCTGCCCCCTCTTTTTTGTTATTGCACTAAAATATACAATAATCACACAATAACAATCAGCCGTATTTGAGTGACGTAACCAGGCTGAAATATATGGCAAGTATTTTAACGTTTGCGTGCGCAGGAAGCAGCCGGGTGCTAAATACACAAGTTTGATAACTTCAGAATATCTTACAATAGATTACTTACAGTACTTACTCCCATTGGCCGTGCGTCAAGGTTTGCGTGTAGCACCGCCATCCTACTTCATCATTCATAATGAACGATGAGGGCCAACACCATTACAAGGTATTATAGAATACCGTCCTCGTTTACAATCGGGAGATACCTGATGTTCAAGGGTCGAGCGGAAAGCCCTTCGTAATAGCCAGCCCTTTTCAGGACGACTCAGAAGAAAACATAGTAAATGGTTTCACCCTTCTTGTGCCGAAACAGTGCACTCCTCAAGGCAGAAAAATTCGTAACTGTCGCAGCAGCCGACCCAACTGCGCATTTTCTAATCCCCCTCTCGCCCTCTGCAGTGAAAGTCGTCTTCTTCGTCAACATTCAATTGTGCGCGATAGATCCAAAAACATCGCTATCGCATTGTCCTCTCAGGCTGCGTTAAAAAGGAGATACGTTTTGACTAATGGACTGAGGTGTGCCGACCTCAGAAGTTTGGGTGGCCAACTCCAAAATAAGATGTTGCATTTCGAAAATCGAATTATAAAGAATCAGTAGATTTACGGAGAAAATCGACTTGGGAACGCTCTAAATTTTGGTAGGTAATCACCAAAATTAGGCAGGAGAGTCGTTTAATGTAGATGGACAGTCAAAATTTTGACTATCCGCCTTTTTCACAAGGTTGATCAGCGCATGCGTGCCTCCCCCCTGGTTGAAAACAAACCACCAACCCAAGCTGCGCATGCGCAATTCTTGTCCTCCGTGATTGGCGTGGCCGGAGCTAATCTCGGAGGCCATGTGCAGTTAATATTCGTAACAGACGTATGCGATAGGTGGCGGTAGCTGTTAAGAAAACACACCCCCATTTCGCTGGCGGCTACGTCTCCCAATGACGTCTCCCAAGGACAATGAAGCACGCATCCGGAGGCGATTATAAGCCGATAACTACAGCTGCCCTGTCTGGGTTTTCTTAACACAGATCGGGGAGGAAGAAGATTCTAAATGTAAAAATTGCGGCCAAAAAGGCACGCTAGATCATATAATATGGCAATGCGCCGATTCCCCAAGCGCCGGCATTAACATTGATAGTAGAGAAGCCTGGGAGGTTTGGCTGCGGAGCGGAGATCCCACCGTTCAGCGGCACGCGACCCGCCTGGCGGCTGAGGCCGTGAAGAGTGCTTGTAACCTCACCTGACCTCAGCCTGCGGGGCCCTCCTAACCCGCTCCCCGGCCTGCGTGCCAGGGGCGGGAGATGAAGGGCTCCTTTTCGGTGGAAATAAAGTTTTCATTCATTCATTCAAATAGTAGCAGACGAATTTTCAACCACTCCCAGAGGGCGCCACAATTTGTGAAAAAGGCGGATTTGCCATGGTACTACTTTAGTGGGTGGATCATTGTTTTCCAGCGCATTTGAGTTACTCCTGCTTTTTCAAGACGCCGCGTTCTGCCTAATTGCAATTGTCTGTGGCGTTACTGGAAAGTTATCAAGGTACTCCTTCTCTTGCACCTACGAAGAATCAATAAATCCGTTTGAGTAAGAATGCTGTTTAAAGCTGTTACACGTACTGATACTTCTTGCTTGCCTCCTTGCATGGGGTCTCTGGATAAGTGCCTCTCTATACACAAGGTATAGACAAGAACATTTGGGTCAAGGCATGAAAAGCACAAGACATGCGCGTGTATTTTACAACGGCGATTCTTCAAAAACGAGCGCGCATGTTATGCAGTCTAAGGTGTTCAGAGGTGGCGCAGCTTCGCACTACCCGTCGTGTAATCACTAATTCAAAGTCTCAACTCATGCAGATCCAATTTTCTGAGACAGATGAGTGTTTCATTGCAGCATGTTGTGAACACAGAAAACATACAGAACATAGAGAGTGCTACTATCTCCTTGGCAAAGAAGAGGTGTGTGAAGAAGATGTACTTGGGTGTTGAAGAGGAAATGTGCGTTCAGATCCATATTACAGTTGGTAGTGTGCGCCTGTGTTGTGTTTCTTCTCATGTGATTGTGTTTGTTGCGCCACATTTCAGGGTTCCTTCCTTTCTTATCATTTGCCTTTTATCGGCATTTGTTGAAGTGCTACATACAATTAGAATTGTTTTGCGGTAAGAAAAAGGCGCAGTATCTGTCACACTTTCTCCGACAAGTGTGCGTTTGGACGGTACGCCATCGATCCTGTCGCGTGGCGTTACTTGGCGCGCGTTCAAGTGTAGAATTGCAGATGGCAGGAATGCTAGACAAGATAAGACTTCTGGTTGGTCGCTTCGAATTTGGCGGCTGATGACGTCACTACTCTGTCGACCAATCAGGTGCACTGCTCGCGCGGTCAGCTTTTGTCGACGATTAGGGGATGGGACAGGTAGGTCAACGCTGCTTGCGGCGGGGGCTAGCCTGCCACCAAATGTTTATTTGTTGTAGGCCGTGATTGTACCGACAGCCGCTTAGGTGGTGGACGACGGCTGTTGCGGCGTGCATTTTTTCTCTATCTCTTCTTTTTCTTTCTTCTCTACTGTCTTTTGTCTTTTGTCCGCATGAGGCAGCGGAGGTGGCTCAACTACAGAGCCAGTAGCAGGCCCGTGCATTTTCTTTTCCTTCTTCCCACAACCGCAACAACAGTATGAGTCATTAAAGGCTTTCGCCTTAAGACAAACTTCCATTCACTCCAGTTTTACCGGTGATTGATTACCTTTTTGCGACCGGCAGTCGCAAGGCAGGGAAATCAAACAGTGCTCGATCGGCTTGCGACTGTCGCTTTTCAACGAAAATGGTCGCACAACCTCTGCTAGTCCTAAGCGGGAACAGGCCTTAAAGTTTCATAGTACAGATATGTCGTTGTTCGTGATAGCGTTGATGCTTAAATAACCCTAAGTTTGGTCCGCACACACACGAAAACAAAATGAGCAAAGATTTGAACCGAGAGCGGCGGTTCCTAACTGAGTCACAGCTGACACCGGAGCTGCTTTTTTTTTCTCCCTTTGATGCTAGATGTGATCAATGGCGAAAATAAACGAGACAAGAAATACTAAACATTCGTGGCTTATAATATTGTGGCCTAGAAACTAATGAGCTAGGCAATTACTTTTGGTTAGACTTGGCACTTTAAAACAGTTTATTTAACTAAATTATTTATTTATAATGCGGTCAGATGTGGCGCTGCAACAAAGTGAATATAGGTACATGTAGCTGAGCTACATGCACCTGTATTACTTGGGTATTAAAGTTTATACTTGTGGAGGCGGCAACCAGCCACAAGTATAAATCGTGTACAAAGGTAGCAAAATCAAATCGAAGTAGAGTAAACATCGTAGCACCAACATCCAGCCCTGCCGGCACAGGGTGAGAATAACTGTTGTTCAGAACACAACCAGCATTCCATTGAACGCATCAAAGTTCGCCGGCGTTGTATAGTTCGTTAACGTGAAAGGGAAGGCGCACTATCTGCCACTCGCGGAATCCGGAGCGTGGCGCGATTGGTTAAAGCACTGGGCAGGGGACTCAAGGGATGGAGGTTCAATTCCAGGTGGAGACAAGATTTATTTATTCATTTTTAACTATCTCCCTCATGGTAGACAAGACAAATGACGTCACCAGGTGATGATGTCCCAATCTCGTGATATCCCGCTGAATCTCGCGAAGAAGTGTGACACTTCTCGCGAACGAACGAACACGACCGCGAGCATGAGCCATTAAAGGCTTTCGCCTAAACAATAAGCCTTCCATTGATCTTGAATGCCGAGTCAGGCATATTATTCCCAGACCACGCCTAAGCGCTCATGCGACTTGATTAAAGCGCGATTTTATTGTCGGGAGGTCGCCTATGCTATCCCATCATTCCCTTAAAGGCGGAGCTCATGTGTCCTTATAATATTTTCCGTGTGGCCGTGATTACTCACGATGATTTGCATATGTGCATGATATAACCCGTGCAGATCTATTATAAAAGTGATATAATCTTCATACAAGCTGTTTAGAAATGTAACCAGGGAGTCTATGCAACCTTTCAAGGCGAGAGCCTTTAATGGCTCATGCTGTCGCGGACAAATGTGTCCAAATTTTGCGGCGGCTCTGATTGACCGAGGCGGGATGACGTCATAGGAGTCTCGACCAATCACAGAGCACCACCACAGTATGCGCGAATGCGTGCCTTATATGGCCATATGAAAATCAATGATAAATTAATAATGAATAACAATAATTAAATAATTAAATATAAATACTGAATGAATAGTTATATCAGTATTCACTAATAACGACTAATTCAATTAATCAATTAATAAATAATTACTACTTAGTGCCAGTTGCGTAGAAGAATGCGACACTCAGGTTTTCGCCTTTCACTACTTTAGTCATTAAAATCCATCGTAATTTTTTTGTTTAATCGTTGCTAGAGTTGAGGCCATCGTTGCATCGGAGCCTGTCATCGTTGCATTACACTGCTGCACTGTTGGTCTATTTATGCTTATACGTTACTTTCTGCCATCTTATATCAAACGAGGTTAAGAAAGCATGCATTATTTCGATCTTAACGCCTTCCGAACACAACGAAGAAATAGAGTGCGTATGAAAAGAAAGAAACGGTGAACAGGTGTGAAGACAGCCGCGCCTGTCGTGTTTCTATGAAGAGAGAACGCGTAGCGGTGAGTGAGACAGATCGCACAGTAGGGCGGAATAATTCAATTCCGCTCGTTCGTACTGTCACAGGCCACCGATCGTGCTCTGTCCGAATGGCGAGCCCCTGCGACACCACCGGGAAACCGAAAAGCGTATTTGCTGAATTTCTATCTCCTCCATTTCCTGTCCCTGCCGTTGTGTTCTCTTTCCTTTGTACGGTTCAGGTACGCCGAAGTATTGGAGATTTGCGAGGCCGACGAATAGAAGAAGCCGGCTGTCGTCCAGGCATGAATAATTCATGGAGACCTCCGTCTGTACTGGTGCCCGTTCATTCGTTCCGAAACTGTATTATTTAGGAGCTTGCCGACTTCACTTGAAATGAAAAGCAAATAGCAAACACGATGTCGTTGTTATCTCAGGTGATGACGGGGGTTCTTTTCTCAATGTCTCTGTCCGAGAATTTAATAATGGCCGATTGAATTCACTCAAAACAAGTAACATGTTTTGATGAACTTGCCGAGTCATACACGACGACAGAAATTAGTGTGTGCTGAGAAAAAGCTGCGGGGGATCAGACTGTCTGCAAATAATGGTGGTTTTATAAAAAGTACAACCACAGTGGTAAAAAAAAAAAAAGGAACTATTCTAGGGAGGCACGAATAAAGACACATAGCGCTGCAGAATATGGTTATTCGTATCTTTAGAATGACTAATGCTTGAAGTGTTGAGAAAGGATAAAAGTTGTTCCGAAACAACCACTCAGGCAAAGCTAATAAATCTTTTTTCCTTTTCGTTCAGGTTTAGTAATTCGATTTACACAGTTTCGGAATGATTGAGATCTTGTCCCTGAAGCTGGCGTTTTACGTAACTTTATTCTCATGACCAGTGCAAAATTTTGTAGATTGTTTTAAATTAACAAGAAGTAATTCCTATTGTTATTTCTTAAAATATAGTCCTATTCAGTGTTGTGATATCGTGCTCGATAAAGGTTATGATTTCTTCTACAAAAACGTGAGCCCAGCTCCGAATTTATGGCTGCAAAAAGAGAAAAAAAAAGTGGCCTGATATAAAGTTGAAAATATAAAGAAACATTAAAAGACACGTTGCGGTGAAGGGAGGCACTGGAGAACGGCGCTGAGGCGTGGTATTTATTCGCTACGGAGATTTGCTTAAGAATGAAAACGACTGTCACAGCCAAGATACAAAGAACCCTCCCCCCTCCCCCCTCCCCCCTCACCCCAACGCACGCTCCCGCCTTAATACAATTAGCGGTCGCTCTCGAGCGCCGTGAACCGCGGCTATTAGCATAAGAATAGCTTCGAATCGCCACAAATTCCGACCAGGCTCAGGTGCGTGAGAAAGTGCGGGCGCCTCAGAGGAGCCATAGAAGTCACAATTGCTGGAAAAGGTCTTGGGTGCAAGCAAAAAATGCAAAAAAATAAAAAGCTTCCGTTTTCATTGCAGTATCATGCTTGCGACATTGCGGGAACGTGAGAGTAAGATCAGGGACAGGTTCAGCTGTTGGAATGTTATTTGAACGTCGATATCGTTCATGAAAGGAATCGTCAGCTTGGGCTCTGCCACTCTGAACACTCCAGTGGCTCCTGACTACCATAATTCTCGAACGGCTTTATGGTAAAATACAGCGCGTGTTTTGCGATATCTGTGAGCTTGTGTGTCTTTGAGGCGAACTTTATATCACTTGGTTAGGCAATGGTTTTACCAACTGACCAGTCATAATTTCTGGTCAAAATGGAGGCATTTGAACATCTATTAAGACAGCTGTGTTTGTTTAGTGAGTGCTGTATTCATTCTTTCCTTTTCTTACTGAAGAATGTTTCTTGCCAAAAAGTGGTTTGATGAGTTTGCACACGCTGACTTTGGCATTTTGTTTCGCAGCTTTAACAATTAAAGCATTTTTTCGGCTGTGCAGCTTCGACGCATCACAGCGTCATTCTGCACCGAGACAGCACAAACCATCGTCGTCATAATAAAGTGCGTTGGAAATGTGCTGGTGCAATGCAGGCCGGACGTTGGCAACACATTCCCAATATTGGGCCATTGACTTGTATTACCAGGGAGCATGTAGTGACGTCACCCATAACTTAACTACAACGCGTCACGCTAAGTGGTCGCAACACAGTGACGTCACAGATTATAGCTTTACTAGAGAACATAAATGATAGCGAATAAATCATTTGACATTCAGCTCTTCCCAAACGCCGTCGCGTAATCTCACGCTGCCTAGTGGTACCATGGTCGATGTTTGTTTGTTTTTGCTACAGTGCATCGTCTTAAGCGTCAGTGCGAAATTTTAGTTCCTCCTAGTTACAAATATTCATGGTGAACTTTTAAAGGAGTTACGTTAGTACACAGGCGGACAAAACGCGAAGCTACACGAATGACCATCGTTATTGTTGATATGGTTCGCATCCCCAATTGCCACGACTTGCGTTTATGGCAGTTTTATTATATTTTATGATATGCCTTTGTTCTTCCATCTGCTTAGCGCCTTTCGACGGTGGTATTACGTTAACAGATGAAGGTCAGGCATATAGTGCAGACCTTTTTAGTTAGAGGATACATAAACACGTTGCGACACCACTTGTTAAGTGTTGGTATCTTTTTCACTTGCTGTAGAAGCATGGCTGTCCAGGCGTTTTAGCCACACGGGCCCGATTGGCTGCGTTCAGCTACTTTGTGGTTTTGTTCTGATCCGTGTAAACCCTTTAACGCAATATTGTTAAAGGCCCCGTCCTCCGAAAATCCGGCGGCAACGGCCGATCGCCTGCTTTGGCCTTGTGAACAAAAAAAATAGTAGTGGTTTAACTGTGGTTAACCCTAGTTGAATTGCGATAGCAACGGCGGAAGCTTGTTTTGTTTGCTACATTATTCCCCTGTCACGCCGTATCAGTGGAAGGTGCTACATTATTTGGGACACTTAAGCTCATCCTTTAAAGGGCCACTGCTCAGGGAAGGACCTTTTAAGCAAAGGAGCCGAGTGTTTTGATCAGGTACCGGAGATAGTCTGTGCAAAATGCTACAGTGACACGCGCGCCGCAAAGCAACGAAAATACAAATCAAAGCTCTCTCATGCTCTCCTTCGAGATGCCAGCTTCCCCGTTTCCTGCGCTGGCCCGTCGAGCCACAGTTATGATGTACTTACCGAGAACGACGTTCATTGGTCCGTCTCGCTGACTGGCGGGAGTAGGATGGGTGTCTACCACTCGCTGTGCGCTTTTTCCTCGCCACGGCCAGACTGAATCCAGCGGCGCGCGCTCCCTCACCCGTTTTTTTTTTCGCCCTCGCGGAATGCCCCGCCCTACCTCCCGCCAAACGCGGAGGAGGAAGGGGAATTTGTCTTGCGGAGGCTAGACGACCTCGGGCAGTAGAGTGAAAAACCTTTGCGAGGGAACGGAAGGAGAGAAGCATGACAGAATCGGGTGATTGCGGTGGCTGTAACTGCGTTATTAGTTACTCTTTTTAAAAACAGTTTGTGGCCTTGTGTTTTAGGGGCTGTCTCAGTCACCGGCGAAAAAAATATTTTCGACCGGAGGCTGGACAGTGGGCTTTTAAGAGTATGATGCGAGAGCGTAAGCTACCAGCCCACATATAAATGAGAAGGGTTCAATGATGCTGAGCCGAATGTGGAGCGAAAGCATTAGCTGCCAATGACCGAGCGTTCTTCTTCTTGTTCTTCCTCCTCCTCTTCTTCTCTTTCCTCCCTTTCTCTAGTTTCCCTTCCTCTTCTTCCTCTCCTTCCTCTTCTTCTTCTTCGATCCTTTTCTCCCTCCTCTCCTTCTTCGCGGCTGTTCAAGGTCAAACGTCAAGGACGACGCGATGGGCCGAAACCTGGCGCAGTATTGCTATCGCAATAAACTCACAAGGAGGGCACTGGTACGCGGTAGCTGGGAGCTGACATGACCGTGTACTGACTTAATGTTCGATTGCTTGACCTTAAGTTTGGCAGGAGCTGCAACGCGGGCTTCTCCTTCTATGTGGGAGGGTGATACCAGAATCAGCCTGCCAGGACTCCTGCATTCGCGTTACCCACAGGCCACGCAGGAACGTTCATACGGCTTGGCTAAAACAGGGCTTTATAAATGGGCTGGTAGCCTACGCTTTCCCATCATCCCCTTAAAGGTGCATCTTGAGTATCCTCGTAATTTTTTTCAGCACCACTAGGCGAACCGCGCCGCTCAATCCAAGCTATAGCAGACGCTATGTGTCAGAATAGCCGCACTTTGAAAGAATCGTGATTAATTAATTAACGCATGCTCAAACTGACGTTGTTTTTTGCTGCCTGCGGGTGTAACACCATGTTCCTCAGAGCTGTGAGTTTTGGTGGCACTTCTCTGAATCGGCCGCAAGGAGCGCTGGTGACAAAATGAACATCGCTCTGGGTCCGTAGGCCAAACAGATATTGGGCGAAGCTGTCGTAAGTGCGCTGGACTGCGTTGGTGTAGCCCTGCTGCGGGGAGACAACGTTGACACACATTCCCGGGGGGCCTTAGGTTAGTACAGATGTGCTTTCTTTTTGCCCCTGTTTTTTCCTGCAATGCACCCATTCCGCTTTCCTGAGGCTGGCTTCGAAGGTGCTTGCAGAAGGAGCAGAGTGAGACTGTCCGAGAGCTTGCCGACCCTCTCTACATTAGCCTCGGGCTAGCCGGTACTCGTGGCGTAACGCAATTACTGTGCGACGGTCATCATGGGCGTGCTCCAGTTACTGAGGGGAGAAGAGGGGTAAAGGAGAAGGAGTATTGCAAGTAATTCTCGTCCTGTCGCACGTTGCGCAGCGCGGCTGCTTCCAGTGGCACTGCACATTGCCTAATCTCGAATGGTATTAGCGCCAGTATTTTTTATATTTTTTCATTGGTTGTGAGGAGACGAGTACGTATGTGGCAATTTCGTTAGGCTTAGAAAGCATTTTTTTTTTGTGTTTACTGTTACTGTATAAGAAATCATACGAATGAAAGCTTTTTTTTTTTTTTTTTTTTTCATGTACGTACAAATCACGCTACCTCCTTTAGCTCTGAAACAGGTTTAGTGCATTGCAGCCGTTTAAGTGAGACGCGGTAACTACAATTTCCATCAATACTGATTTAAAGGAAGTGCGAACACAGAAGCGGGGTGGTTTGTGCCTTTTTTAGATGCCGAAATTAATATAGATACGTTGGTAATACAACTGAAGTGAAGTAAAAAAACGAAAATGCACTCCTTTGACTCTTAAATCCGCTGAGAATGTTATTGACAGCGGTAGCGTATATTTATAGGTTGTTTCCCGAAAATGTCTAAGCTTACATTATCAGTACGTTATGAGCTCGGTGAGTGAGATGAGCACACTTTTGAATATGAGGTGCAGTGAGTGGAAGGAAGGGGGCTTTGTAAACGGGACTTACTCTGGTTATACCATCGCTCGTTCAGTGGTCCCGTTTACTGCACTTTGTCAATCGATTTCAGAATAAGTATCTTGTGAAAGGTATGAGAAATGAGACTAAACAATATCATTGCGTTCCCTGACCTGTAAGCATCTTTTTCCCTCTCGGATTTGTCATGGTTTCTCTCATTGGTCATGAGAAGAAGCGTGGCAGAGATGCTGTTTCAAGGTTACAATGCGTAAACAAACATTCTGGTGAACAAACTCCAGCCGGATAGTGTTTGTGCGCCATCGTCACCCACTTTCGGAACCTTGTGCTGAAAAGTTTTTCGGAAAATAATGACGTAAGCTGTTGGACGTAAGCTGTTTCTCCCTGCGCCTTTCACGCTAGCGCTGAAAGCGTAAGCGTATAATGCAGGTCCCTTTTTCTTCTTTAGATTCAGGAAACAGAGTACTTTCATTTTTTGTGTGATGGCCGGTCAGTCGGTATGTTTGAAGAAGGGTCCATGGAAGCAAAAACAAATGAATATAAAAGTGGAACGAAGTTTCGCAGCTAGATCCCCAATTACCGGGATGATTAATGACGCTAGCTCAGAAAGGCGCAAACAACAGCGACTCATCATCGGAGTAAGAGTGACGTCCACTGATCGCGCGGAGCGATTTGTCAAGAGAGGCCGGCGAGGCTTTCGCATAATTCTTTGTGCACGGGCGCGGGCATCTACGCAAGCGCCCATATTAAAATGCAGGCCGACTGGACGCTTGGAACAGCTTACGCGTATGGCTCTGACAAGGCGAAATGCAACCTTACTAATGGTTTGCATGACAGGCTAGCTAAGGTTAGATGTCGTTTGTGTTTTATTTCATGGCAAACATGCCTCTTGTTTTAATCCGCTTGGTTGTCCTTCATATAATTAATATAAGGATAGAGGATAACGTTTCTTTGGTCTTAGAGAGACCATATAATTATATTTAACTTTTTGTTTTAAACGATAATAACAAATATAAAGATGCCTTTTGTTTAAGGAGGCGATATATTAAGCAAAAGAGGCAAACTATTCGTTGACGTGAGCTGCTTCTGTTTCCTTCAGTTTATCGCTCTGTAGCCTGGTAAAACTCAGGAATGCTCTATCTGATGTCCCTCAAAAGAGGCCCTCCTGCCAAATGGAACCTACTGGTTTTCATGACGTTACAATTGATATTCTAGCGTGAAACTGCAGGAGAATGCTGGGGTGCGCCTGTCAAAATGGGGTTAACCGCGACACCTTGCAAATTACGGTTGACGGCATTGGCGGGATAGCCTCCTTAGAGGTGCATTTACAGCCACTACGTTCTTGATATATATCATTCGCACGATGTGTGAAGGAACCATTAGGGCTTATGCTCTACTACTCTTGGGCTACAAACTCATAAACCGATGGGTTATCCTGCTTTTGACGATCTAGTCTGGTAGTGGTGAAATACCTTTCCTTTCCTGTCAAAGTAAATGCATAGAATCTGTCACACTTGTTTTGTGGACACCTTAACTGCGCCGTATGGGAAGGGAGGAAAGTGGAAGTCAAAGGGGAAAGAGAGAGGGGATAATAATTAAAGGGTCTCTTAGATGCCGCTTAAGAGAATGGCGAAAGCCTTCTCTTCTTCTCCTATAATTCGCCTTTCATAGTTTGCTTTTCATTGGCGTTTGTTGCAGTGCCACATATAGTTAGTTTACAGGAAAGGAAAGGCACAGTATCTGTCATACTTTCTCCGGCAAGAACGTTTGAATGGTACACCATCGCTCCTGTCATGTGGCCTTCCTTGGTGCGCGTTAAGTGTGGGATCGCAGATAGAAGGAACGCTAGAGAAGAACACATCTCGCGGAATCTCGCGGAATATGACAGATCTCACGCACAGATTTCGCGTACAACTCTCGCGCACGGGAGTTTGTTCCACGAGACTAGAAAGGCTTTCGCCTTAAAATATATTGTCACGTAGCCGTTTAGGCCTGTAACCAGAAGGTTGGGTTTTAACGGGGGGTTGAGCTAGCAGGCGCCGAAGAGCAGGTTCGGAGCACCGAGAGACGGCAGCTAACTTCAGCTTCTTCTCGAACGCCACGGGGCCACTTCTTCGAGCCCGCGCACGAGACTCTCGATGAGCAGCCGCCTAGCGGCTGCGGTTGCACACGCTACATTAGAGAGGGGGCTCTCTAAAAAAAAATAAATGTCAACTTGATGAATTCGAAAGCAGAGAGAGAGAAAAAAAGAAGCAAGAAACATGCGTTAGGCGGTGCGCTAATTTTCTCGCGAAAAGTACGGCTTCATGCGCACGAGATGGACCGTTGACATGGACAACCTCGGATTTCTGCTGGCGACGAGTAGAAGAAAAGAGAGAAGAAAGTAGAAAAGAAAAGAAGAAAAGAAAACCTCATAAAATTGGACAATGCCACCCTGCTTTTAACAAGAAAGGAGCACCTCCGGCGCCGTACACGTGCTCTTATACCTCCGTGTACGGTAAGCCTCCCCCGCAGTCTAACCCGTGCAGAGGAGGTAGCGCTTCGGAGGATTAGAGTTGGGGTGGCCCTAACACCAGCAGTGATCCGAAAGTGGCCACAATTTCGGTATTTATATCCACACCCTGGGTGCCCCATCAAGTCTAGAAATATAGAAGCTGACATCCATCACCTACTGTGGGATTGTCCAGCGTTGAAGCCAACGCGGATCCGGCACCTGGTGGCAGCTGGCCTCTCCCCCCCATAATCCGTAGTCATATGCTGTTTGGACACTGGGACCGCATCATCGTTCACTCCTCGATTTCATTGCATCAGCTAACCTTTTTTCATTTATTTGACCACACCCTTCACCCATCATAACATTCCTTTTATGCCCTGAGGCAATAAACTTCGCAAAAAAAAAAAAAGCCGTCCGGAAGCACTTCGCACGTGACGTCGCTCAGCTGACGATGCACTTTGTATGGCCCAAAGGACTGCTTCAAAAGTTTTTCAGATAGTCCCCGACGTCGAATCGGAGTCCAGAGCCACACAGTGTCGCCCGGTGCGAAAGTCACTATACGGTGGCGGTGATCGTAACGCTGGGCGTCTCGGCCTTGCTGGTTCCGGATGCGTGCCCTCGCCAGCTGTCGTGCTTCTTCTGCGCGTTGAGTGAACTTCTCGGCGCCAACTTCGAGGTCACGGCGAGGTCACATACACATTCTTGGTGTATGTAATTGGATAGTTTCTGATGAGCCATTATCGCTACCGTATTGCTTCGTTAATGCAAACCATGCAAAACAGAGCTTACGCTCGTTATAGTAGGTTTAACTGTGTTGAACACCACCAATCTTGGTGGGGATTGAAACTGCCGTTAAAGCTTAGGTGAAGTGACGTACTCAATGTTGTGTCCACCACCTGGATTATCTAATAATTTGCAGAACATTTAAGATGGAATGCAATGAGGTATTTGCATTTATCAGAAATGCCTAAACACTTTTGAAGCTCTCACGAGTCTTTGAGAATGGGATGTCTTTTCGATGAGTTCCAATGTTCTTTTCTAATGATATTGTGGAACACTGACTAATAGAGCTGTAGTCGAACGGGTGCTGAACACTTAAAACTTCTACCCAGTGGAAATAAATGGGTGCATGGGCTTTGTTTGGACATTCGCAGCGATTCGGCAGTGAAATTCAGGGTAGCAGGTCCAGACAGCGGATGATATGAAACCGTGTCATGATGTTATGCTGGAAATGAAAACATCTTGTCTATTGATTGAACCAACTTGCACTGTAATGTTCTGGAAACAAAGACCGACACGTTCGCACATCTAGATCCATTTGTCCATGTTATCACCTGAGGCACCAGAAAAAATTTTGGGGTCACGGGGATGAGATATGACCATGAAGGCAAGAGCAGTGGGGCTTCGGGAGTCGCCCGGTTGAGTCATGGTGGCAGTGCCGGTGTAGCGACCGCTGCGAAGCTCCGTGGTGCAATAAGTTAGGACGCGGAGGATGGGAAAATCCACACTTCTACCAAGATGTTACGTGGCAGGAGGCGTGCACGCATCGTAGAAGACTGGTACAACGCAAGCAACAAAAGCACGGCGCACCGGACGTCAAAACATAGACAGCTGCCAAGGATTTGGGCCCCAGCACGCGCCATGTGCGCACACACTTCGCCTGCCTCATCTTTGATGAGTCGACCCGTAGCAATATTTTTAATTTAACGTTGCAAATTTTAGGTTTGTATCAGTGCGCTATAAGAGGTCTTGGTGTCTAAACTGAAATGCACGCCACGGTGCACCGAGTATGTCTGTTTACTGTCAAGGCAGATGTGGCTATATTGTTATTAAATTCGGCAATTGTGCTGGCATGAAATCGCTCTTGGGTTCCAGAGTCAAGATAAAGAGAGAACAGGTTTATTCATGCGATAAAATTTGATCGGTAAAAATTGTTTACCGCGTCTCTGATAGCATGTAGTGGTGTCTGGCACCATAGACAATAAACGTTCTGTTGGCCCAAAAACGTTTTGTCAATGAAGTACACTGCTCTGTCCCATCAGTGCGCAGTTAAGAACACACACTACGATTACAAAAAAGGCCCGGTTTCTAGTAATGTAACATGATTTTAAACACCGGCTAACTATACGTTTTGAGAACGATGCACCCCTTTGATTGGTCTGACTCTATGTGCGACAGTTCTGAGATGCAAAAAATAAGACCGCATAAAGTTTACCACTTGTTTACAAGTTAACCATCTTTCACATTTTGATCCATAGGGGTGAGAACAGTGAAGTGGAGGACGGGATTTTGTCACAGTCGGCTTGAATCGCTGCGCAGTGTCGTTGTCTGCTCCTGTTTCTCTAGAAAAACAAGGTGCTTCACAGCGTAAGGAAAACTGATATAAAGGGTCAGTGTCTTCTTATGTTACCTCGAATACAATTCTTTTTTAGCCGAATTTTTTACATCCTAGGATGAGGAAATTGTGAGAGGAAGGAAGCCGCAGTAACTATGGCATCGAAGGCTTAAACTTGTACGTTGCTCCTTACTATTAAAAAAAAAAAAATTCTCCTTTTTCATTTGACGTCATGATGGGTACCAACGTCGAATATAAAAATTTGTTATAAAATGGTTTAATATTTTTGAGATGTTATCGGATGTTATTACTGCTCTCCCTTCTAATATTTATCAAATTTTATTACATTTCGCAGAAAAACGATGCAGGTGATGTTACCTTATCTTGTTTTTCTTCAAACCTATTTTTAGGCCCCACTTCAATGCTTCGATCAGGCCAGAAAAATGAGGCATTTCAATGGGACTGTAGCAGGAAGAGTTTGCGTAACGAGCGACGAGTCGGAGTGGAAGGGGAAGTTTGCGCTCCTAACGTATCATTTACAGCTGGATTGGATCGAAATACGAAGCGTCTTTGTGGGGCTGCAAGAGGATTTCTCCGGGTGAAAACGCAGGTATTTCTGTCTCCTTCACAACTCCGCTTCTTTGTGGTCGTGAAGGTCCGCATCCTGGAATTTTACGCGAGGTCACGTCGGCGAGATTGGCGCTGGAAACGGTCGGAGTGCGCCTCGGGCCACCTGCGTTGACGACCGCCGGAGCCACCCTCGAAACGCGACGCTGCGTTTAATTAGGACCGCAGAGACTTACGGTGTCGGGAGGTACGAAATGGTTTTGCGGACTCAACTGCAGCCGCCAGATTTGTGCGCGTACTCTCCTGTTGTGCTTCAGGCAGTGTGTTTCATTCTGTGGATGAAATAGCGCGACCACGTCCTTTGGAATACCTTCATTTCCCCGAGGTTTACTGCAACGAACCAAAAGTACCAAACAAGAATTTCACTCTCACAGACGTTGACAAGCTGCACGTTGATAGCCTCTCTAGAGTACGTCCTTGTGGAATAAAGAAGACACTGAGGCATAGTGCTGTACTTTCTTTATGAAACGTTTGGAGACCAAGGGCTTTGCTTCTGAACCACATCGCGCGGCTCACAGATGCTCTTCCAGTGCTGGAAATCTCTTCATGGTAAGAAGAGGTGTAGTTCTGGTCACTTTACAAAGGGTAGGACTTAGTGAATGCCTCAGTAACCACACTACATGACTTGGAAACTAACCCCCTGGTCTTTCAAATTGTGGCAAATGATGTTCATTTCCTACATTGTTTTCAGGGCTTTAAAAGCGCTGTAGGCATCCCAGGTTTAATGTCACAGTTCTGTAAGAACTGAATCAGTAAGGATTCAGACTGTTAGAAAACAAGTTTACATAAAACGGCAGTATACTAAGCAATTACAGGAATAACAGTGTGGAATTTCAGGCTTAAATGCACACTTTTTTGCACAAATGCTTTATTAATGTCGTTTCAGAGCACGTCAAATGCAGCACGTCCCAATTCTGTTGTCGCGAGATAAGGTTGGTGATTAAACACTGAGTTCCTGCTTGAAACTACACAGATGACAGAGAGCTCCGCTGCCTTCTATGACAGCAAGAACGCACACTCGTAAACGAGGTATTCCATCATGGTTAGACACTATTTTTGAGGCCGTGAAATGCTTGTGCATAGTTTTCACGACTTACGTGGCTCTCTAGCTTTAGTCTAATATTCGACTTATACCGGACAGACTCCAAATGCTTCATAGCCATGTGTGAACATAGCAAGTAATACCGTATTCAGTGCTCACAATTTAAACTAATGGGAGGGCGAAACACCACTGCAGTTCCACTACAACTGAGTTGAAAAACTTGTATTAGTGGGAATACGTGGTGAAGTAGCACCTGGAGCACAATTTTCCCAGTGCGACCTTTCCCTAGTATGAGCGCTGTGGTGCAAATATCTCATTGCACTCTCTTGTCTACCTTGACCACAGGAAAGAATATTTATATCCATCTGAGATTCATAGAATTCTTCAAGGATTTTGTTGAGCAAACTTATATGTGGTCTTTGATGCGAAGCATACCATAAAAAAGAAAACAATAAGCATACGGGGTCATGTTCAGCGACTTGAACGCACAAATGTCCTTCTTTTACTCAAAATCGCTTTTACCAAAGAAACAAACAGTTGGGTTCGTTACTGGGTCTATTCATATTTCAAAGCAGTGGCATTCACTTAAATGAAACCACAGTCTGAGATTTACATCTTACGCAAATATAAGTTCCTCATAAATCATGCGCGCTCAAGAGCAGCAACAGCTCTTCAACATTGATCTGCCACTGCTCGCGATGTGCAGGCTCCATTGAGGTGTCAACTCAAGATACAATGGCGTTAGCGTCCATCATCTATTCTCCTTCAGGTTCAGCACATCACTCAATAACCTCAAACCTTTTCGCCAATATGCGTAACACATCAGGCGCCATGATACTTGTACTTGTCTTAAGAACGATCAGAACTCGCATGCTACATCAGCTTCATATAGTTTGCGCAGCGTCTATTTCTTTCAGCAATAAAATACGAAGTCGAAGCATCCTTGAAGACTTACATTACGCTTTCACCGTAAGCCTTATAGGAACAGAAAAGTCCTAGCGATACTTCAGCACAGTACACTTCATACACCTTTAAGGAAGAATAACATAAGACAGGCTATGTATATCGACTGTCCAGAAACATTCGCATGATCGTGGCTACTCAGGTGCCTCCGGTGAGCGATGTCTGTGCAAGAAACAAATGGCACTGCATACATCCACAAGCAGAAAGTAACTTGCTATCTCAAATGGTCCCCCAGTACAATACAAACACCAAAATTCCGCATGCACACTAACAGTTTAACCACATACGGCAATATGTGCCTCTTCAGTGAGAGCTGCTCATTCGCTTGCTACAATTTCTCTTTCGCCCATGCCATCACGAAAAACGTATTCCCGTGCCCTTCCCCTGCCTTACCTTTTTTCCTCCTTCATTCCGCTTTCCCTTCTCTTTAGAACACTCGGCTCAGCTCTTCCCACCCCGTCGGGGCGCTCGACTACTGTGCCCGAGAATGCGGGATCGAATCCAGGCCTCGGCGGCCGCTTTTCGGTGGAGGCGAAAAGCTAGGCGCACGTGTCCTGTGTGATGTCACTGCACGTTAAATAGCCCCAGGTGGTCGAAATTCCCGGATTCCTCCACAACGGCGTCTCTCATAGCCTGAGTCGCTTTGGGAGGTTAAACCCTAAAACCATCCCAAAATCACCTCTTCCAGTACGCTGCGGCCTTTATCATAGCAATGCTCTCTTTTAAAGTGTGCTTTTTCTAAGAAAAAAAACCGAAACAAACTGGCTCGGCTCCCGACGTCGGTGGCTCGAACACTGAGATTATAATGCATGAGCGCTGGCATAAAAGACAGGAAAAGGGCGAAATGTAGTGCAGTCTGCGGGAACTCGTAGTGACGAGTACGTATTGCATTTGATAGAAGCAGGTGCATACCGCAGGTGGCGGCTCGTATGAGTGAGGCGAGAATAAAAAAAACTATGTCCGCTTAATCAGTAAATATTAGTAAAACGACCTTGCGAGTGTTAGTTTCAACCTTGAAAGACTTTTGGATCGCGAGAACAATGATCCCGTTAAAAGATATATATATATATATATTTGGCGCAATACCCGCTACAATATATATATATATATATATATATATATATATATATATATATATATATATATATATATATATATATATATATATATATATATATATATATATATATATATATTGTAGCGGGTATTGCGCCAAACGTCCAGGCAACGCCCTGAGCCTAGAAGACTGCCGAAGTCCGAGAGTGGTCCGAGCAGCGGTCTGAGCGCGGTTCCAGGCAACCAACTTCGTCGTCTACGCCAATCAGCAACCACTTCATCGTCTACGCCAACTATAGCCACTGATTGTCTCTGCTTCGTCGTCGACTATAGTTTGTATCACTGCCCCCTCCTCTGTAGCATCGACTCGATGCGACGCGGTACTACTAGGAATAAGTTAGCGAAAGGGTGCACAAAAGTGTCACAAGGACCCAGCGGCGTTGACGAAAACTTCAGTCATGCACGATCATAATATGGCTTCAGCCGAACCACGTGCACGACTTCAGGGCGCTGTGGCCTTCTGGATGGAGCTGAAGCTGCGGGAAAAACGGCGTAGGTGCCGTCACTGATACGGCGAACAATCTCGTAAGGGCCGAAGTATCGGCGTAGTAACTTTTCAGATAGGCCGCGATGACAAACAGGTGTCCGCACCCAGACGAAGTCGCCCGGATTGTAAGTGACGATTCTTCGGCTGAGGTTATACCGAGCAGCGTCATTCGCCTGTTGTCGGTGGATTCTGAGGTGTGCTAGTTGCCGCGCTTCCTCATCACACTGAACAAAGATGTCGGCTTCAAGTTCGGTGTCAGAGCCGCAAGAAAGACCAACTGGCATCATGGCATCCAACGACGTGCTCACTTGGCGATCGAAGACAAGCTGGGACGGGGTCAGTCGCGTCGTCTCTTGAGTGGCGGTATTGTACGCGAAAGTCATATAGGGCAAAATCGCATCCTAGGTGCGATGTTCTGCGTCCACATACATAGAAATTATGTCGGCGAGGGTGCGATTGAGGCGCTCCACCAGCCCGTTGGTCTGAGGGTGATACGCCGTCGCACGTCGATGGCTAATGTGAGTCAGAGTCATGACCAACCGGATTAGGCGAGCCGTAAAAGCTGTTCCGCGGTCAGTGATGTCACTGGCGCACTCTGAGGCAGGCGGAAACGTTGGAGTTCCTCTCGAACAACCGACCGAATGAGGTCACGTAAGGCGTCCGCAGCGCCTCCATGGCGCGACGAAAAAACATCTGGGGCCAGGCTGCTGACATCTCGGTTGTACTGCCGGGCCCGTTGTTGGAGCGTCGTTTCCATGGTCGTTGCCTCCGCGAGGAATTCAGCAACGGTACGCGGTGGACTGCGAACGAGGCCCGCAAACAGCTCCTGCTTAACTCCACGCATGAGGTGACGAAGCTTCTTCTCCTCTTTCATATTGGGGTCCGCGCGCTGGAAAAGACGGGTCATGTCTTCACAGAATATGCGCACACTTTCATTTGGCCGCTGGTTTCTGGACTGAAGTGCAGCTTCAGCTTTCTCGCGGCGGTCGGCGTTGGGGAAGGTGGTCAGAAGTTCACGGCAAAATGCTTGCCAGGTGGTAAGGGCACCCTCGTGGCTTTCGAACCACGTACGCGCGGACTCTTCTAGGGCGAAGTAAACATTATTGAGCTTTCGCTCGTCACTCCAGCCGTTGTACCGAGCCACTCGGTCGAAGGTCGCCAGCCAATCTTCAGCGTCTTCGAAGACGTCGCCGTGAAAAGATGGTGGTGTTCGCGGTGGGTGGGAAAGCATCGGAGCTGAGAGCCTGGGATCAGTGGCCATGTCGAGGTGGCTCGAGAGTTGCTGCTGCGTGATCCTCGTAGTGGTGGAAAGGGGTCCAACCTCAGGCGACTGTCCGCGGAGGCAGCGACTGAGTCGCTGGGTGACCGGAGTCAGATCCGTTGTGAAGCGTGTAAACATGGGAAAGCGCACCTAGCACCTCCACCAGACTGTAACGGGTATTGCGCCAAACGTCCAGGCAACGCCATGAGCCTAGAAGACTGCCGAAGTCCGAGAGCGGTCCGAGCAGCGGTCTGAGCGCGGTTCCAGGCAACCAACTTCGTCGTCTGCGCCAACCAGCAACCACTTCATCGTCTACGCCAACTAGCCACTGATTGCCTCTGCTTCGTCGTCGACTATAGTGTGTATCAATAAATAAATAAATATATATATATATATATATATATATATATATATATATATATATATATATATATATATATATATATATATATATATATACGTAGATAAACGCTGAACGCGTAGATGATTTATTGTAAGAACGAATGTAGATATATTTGTCACACTCATACAGGCAAACTAAGCATAGACGGAAGCCTGTCAAACTCAAGCCTACACACGCCACAGAATACTTTATCTTGCGACAAATAAAAGCTCGTATTTTGATTTATGCACGGCAATCGAAGCATCGCTTACGCAGTAAGTATTCCTTTTTCTTGTGTGACAAACTTTTCCCAGTCGACCGCAGTCATATGTAATCAACTTTGTTTCCCTTTCGGCTACGCTTTCTTGTCAGATGGCGCTGCTTTCTGTTCGGGTCTCCAGCATCGTTTCTCGGTCATACAGCCTTTGGTGCCGTGGCTAGGCGTCAGCTGCGCGGTGTGTGCTGGCTTCTCCACACTTGAGAACTTCGGCGACTCGGCGTAAACTGCGGCTCCCCTTGCGCCGGCAGCTGGCGCTTCTCCCGGTTCCTCCGTTTTACGGGTGGTGCGTTTGTCACCGGCTTGCAGCCAAGTGCACCCCGTTGCGAAGGGGGCCCCAGCATCGTTGCTGTGGCTGCTGCTTTGGCGGGCGGCTTCCCTCTCTCCCAAAGCGGCTTCCTTTACTGCTCATCGATCGCCGTTCGATGCGGCGAGAACACGTAATTCGGGCAGCCCGGTTTACGCGTGCGCCTGCCCTTTGGCTGTTCTTCGTCATATAAGCAGGAGTTCGTGCGCGGGGAACTGGTACTTGCTATGGCAATGAAAAGAGAACTGCACGTTAGGTTCCTTTTACCGCGTAAGCAGAACTCGTGCCACAATGGGGAAATATTGGCGGCTTTTTAGAGTCTTGGAGACTGAAGCCATCATCCTTCAGAAGCGGCTTGCGTCAACCCCTTTTTCCAAAGAACTCCTATTTCTTGAAGGTTGCCCACCCATCCATCGCCATACTCGACTTACATTCCGCCGTCACTCACATTCACCCCCCCCCCCCCCCCCCCCCCTGGGAAAAAAGAAAGAAAAACACAATCAGTTAAGCGCTCTACTCTACCTTTCAAGAGCCCCACCGCTGCAAACACATCTGCTTCCTCTCAACCAGTTACAGTAACCGATGCAGCAGCGGAAGAAACAGCGACGACTAAATGAAATTCAGTGAAGTGCTGGTAGAGCAGCTGCATTGATAAAGCATTATCTAAAGTCGACTTTCTGTCGCCTCCTAAATAATGGGCTGCCCAAGAAGACACAACTACCCTAGACTTACCTTTACAACCCCGTCTCCCCGCTCTGTTACACTGTCGTTACAACAGCAC
>NC_139344.1:398984875-399304375 GCF_055883805.1 Amblyomma maculatum
TGCCGAGAAGGAATCTCTAGATGTAGAGAAAATCAAGACCGGAATCGCGTGGGCGCTCACGCCATCGCACTCAACCTCGAGTAGCGTCTCAGCAGTGGAGTCAATGAAATTCCATCCACTTTTTGAAAAAGGTTGTTGCGTAGAAGTTATAGTGCGTTTAGCAATGGTTATATATGGCTCTGGCAGAAGCAATATCTCTTTGGAAAATAAGCATCAAAGTGCTGGTGTCCTGTTTTCGACGAAGGAAACTTCGTCTCACGAGAGCCGGCTTTCAAGTATCCCAATCGTAGGATAAAGTTCATTCACCAAAACTGTTCCTTCAGACAAGAAAAAGAAAGTCAAGTTAGCGCTCGGAAAAACTTGCCCGATCGCTAGATGGTCCATTGCAGCTCACGCCAGAAGAGGAAACCAATCGGAGACGCACTCGAAGACGAATGGTTCGAGGTCACATGCCAATCCGCGAAGTGTCCAGTCAGAAAGATAAATGGTTTGACCTGAAGAAAGGAAAAATATTGCTAGACCGCAAATCCCCCCAAAAAAAGGCTCCAAAGGGAACACCGAATAAAAAGGTGGAGAAATGCAACACAGCCTGAGTGCCGGAAGGGTCACGAAAGGAAATGTGACAAGGCACGTTTGCTTACTATATGCGCCCTGGTCTTGCTTACCAGCGATAATTCATACTCGGAAACACCAACACCACATCTTCTGGGCATGCAATCTGAAGAGAGGGCAGTAGGGTCAGTATTTCGAATTTGCACCGCTTTAAGAGGTGTCGTTATTTCCCTGAGCTTAAGTCCTCTGATAAAATGAACCAATCACGGGACAAAATAACTGTAGACAAAAAATACAGATCACGCCACATCAGAAGCATAAGAACACAGCTTACAGAACACAATTTGATTTTGTTTCGGTACTTATAAGACCGTTTTTTGTGACCATACTGGAAGTACCGACAAACGAACTTGCTTCCGCGAAGCATACAAGAAATACAGTTTTGAAACGATAGCTTTACCACCCTACCTCGAGTCAAGGTTCGTGACGGCTCAAGTTCAACCTTTAATAAACCAAAGGACAAAGTGTGGCTACAAGTAAAAACGTATGCACCGCCCATATGTTGTCGATAGCCTTTGACATTTGACTGAAGGTGTAGCTATAAGCAAATATTACACTGACACCTTAAGAAAAAGGATGGTTTTTATAGGAAATCGAACTACTATACCTCAGATTCCGAGCCGAGCAGCGCTCAAACAATGCCTCACCGGACCAGTAAGAAACAGATCGCAATTCTCCTTGTCTAGCGCATGAATGATAGTAGAAATGACAATGACGAATCAGTTAGTGCTAATGATGGTGATGATCACAGCTATTATAATGACGCTGCAGTCAGTGATAATGATATTGATTGTAGTAGCAGATGACAATTGCGGTGCATTTAGTTTATATGATGGTAGCGATTGGGATAATTAATATGAGTTACAAGAAACAGCCCGAAATAACGAAGTATTCGCTTTGTCTGGGGTTAGCAGAAAAATTCCCCAGTAATATGTTCGTCAAAAGTATATAGCCCAATATGTTCGCGTCTAATCCCTGCAACGGGGCTCAATGCGCGTCTCCAATGTTCGCAATGATGTAAGTGCTGAAAAATCGCGTCCTCATCCTCCTCGTGATTAGTCATTTGAGCAATGCCTGCAGCATTCTGGTTACAAGGCTCACAACCAGACCCCTTCTGCTGTGTATCTGACAAAGACTATGTAAAATTAAATATTGTTTTCATTACAATAAATCTGAATATTTAGGTTCATGCCCAAAGAGTTGAAATTGTAACGATTTAAGGTCACAAAAGTTTCAATTGGCAGGAAGTTTCCACTAAAGTTTGCACTTCACTTAGGATTTTAAAAATGGTCATAATACGAAAAAAAGTACGGCCCTGCGTTAAGTCTGCCTAGGAACTGCAATCGTGAAATCCGCTTTTCACGACTGGTTTAATTAACTGTATGCAGTTGGGTCGTGTTTTTCGTTCAGATGCATGTACCTTCAGCCTATTCCGAGCTCTTGACAAAGGAAGGCCCAAAAGCGCCCTGATCTCCCGTTCACCAAGCCGCATGTACGTTCAACAAATTTTGTTTAACGACCTAGTATAGACCACAGTGTAATGTATGCATTCTTTCAACTATTTAGCAAGTGCTCGATTTCTGAACCGTCTTGCGGTGTTACCAGCAGCGTCTGTTTACATGCTATCAAGGTGCACATACGCATACATATGTTTCTAAACTTCCATTTTACTCTCCAACTGCTGCTCGCGTTTACATTTAGACCTTTTTAAAAAGTCATTTACCCCCTTATTGAATCCTACATAAAAACCAGCCAACATGCGCTTCGACATATCGTTTCCTGTTATATGACGCCTGCGTCAGCAAAAAAAAAAAAAAAAAAAAGAAATGTCAAACCCGTATCGTCGTGGCCCAATTTCATTTCCCAATGAACAGTGCAAGGAACCACACGGAAGCACACAGAAGAACGGGTGAATATGTACGCTTCTGTGTGTTTTCGTGTTGATCCTTGCCTGCTTTTTTTAAATGCCCTATCTAGCACGACATCCCGCACTTGTGAATCTAATTTGAAGTTAAGCAGAACAAATGCGACCTGTATGGACATTATCAGCAGATATCTAAAACGCTCTTCATTACGAAGTATGGCGCAGAATACATTAACGATGCCTCCATTGTATTGTTATACCACCTGCCGTTTCCGCCGATACGCAACCAAAGAAGACAGCTGTTAGGAGAAACTGTTCCCACAGTTCGACATGATTGTTTTCGGTCATCGTGTGCGAATACATACGTCAAAAGAAAATCAACTCAGATATCTTAGCGCACCTTATCTTAACGGCTCTTTATCATGACAGCAAAGAGAAACAAAAATTTCATACCTTAATTTTTTGAGCCACCAGCGTTTTCTTGGAGCCTCTACCAACTACACTATATCGCCACTTCTGCCCAAACTGGAAAAAACTGGCCACCTTGCATACGCAGTGCCTGGTGTCATCGACGGTACCGGAACCATGGAAGAACGCAAACATTATCTTAATTCACGAGGAAGAGAAGGCTAAGGACTTGAAAAATTGCAGACCGCTCTGCTTACAGTTACATATAAGGTATTTACTAAAGCAATCGCCAATAGAACCAGGACAACCTTAGAATGCAACCAAGCAAAAGATCAAGCAAGTTTTCAGAAAGGTTAGTCTACTAGTGATCATTATCATAACATAAATCAGAGAGTATTAAAATGCTCGAAATATAACCAGCCCTTATACGTAGCATTCATTGATCACGAAGAAGCATTTGACTCAATAGAAGCCTCGGCGGTCATACAGGCATTGCGAAATCAGGGTGTTGACGAGTCGTACGTGAAAGTGCTGGAAGATATATATTTTGGCTTCAAAGCAGCCATAGTTCTGCATAAAGAAAGTAACAAAACCCCTATAAAGAAAGGTGTGAGGCAACCAGACACGATCTCCCCTGTACTATTCGCAGCTTGCTTAGAGGAACTAGAAAATAATTAGAATGGGAGCAGTTAGGGATAACGGTAGACGGATAATACCTCAGTAATCTGCGATTTCCTGATGTCATTGTCATGCTAAGTACCTCATGGGACGAACTCCAAAGAAGGATTGATGATCTAGAGAGAAAAAGCACAACGATAGGCTTGAAAATCAATATACAGAAGGCTAAGGCAATGTTCAATAGCCTCGGGAAGGAACCGCAGTTTACGTTAGGTAGCGAAGCACTGGAAGCAGTAGGCGAAATCTACTTATGAGTACATAGTAACCGCAGATCCTGACTATGAAAGGGAAATAATAACAAGGAGAATAAGATTGGGATGAAGCGAATTTGCAACCATTCGCAGATTATGACAAGCAGCTTACTGGTATCGTTCAAGAGGAAAGTATACAACACTTGCGTATCACCTGTACTCACCTAAGGGGCTGAAACTTGAAAGCTAGCAAAGAGGGTTGTACCTGAGTGTAGGATGACGCCGAGGGCTATGGAACGAAAATTGGTAGGGTGTAGCATTAAGAGATTGGAAGCGTGCAGAGTGGGTCAGAGAAATAACTCGAGTCCCTGATATTCTAGTGGGAAGCAAGAAGAAGAAATGGGCATGGGCAGGACATGTAGTGCGAAGAAATGATAACCGATGGTCGCTTAGTGTAACAAACTGAATTCCACGAAAAGCAAAGTGTCGCAGGGGGTGGCATAAATTTAGGTCGGTAGATGAGGTTAATACGCAGGGGTCAAGTGGATACTGCTAGCACAGCACATGATTAATTGGAGGAATATGGGGGAGGTCTTTGTCCTGCAGTGGATATAGTCAGGCTGGTGATGGTGATGATAACCCTAAGTCAGAGTTCCAGAGACTGCACCACGACCTATTTCTTAGCAGTAGTTATTTTCTGACTCATTCCTCTTAAAAGTTACCAACAGTAAGAAACTCTTTCTGTTGTGTGGGACAAAGTACAATAGCAATCACAAGTATACTTAACCGAAAAACTTCAGTTGCAGATGTGCCCTAAAGTGACTCAGACGTATATAGTAAGCGGGTTAGGGACGTTAAATAAAAGTAAAGGTGAAGCAGAATACTTAGAGTATCAGAGGAGGAAGTAGGCGCATCTTCGTTCAGTGGGGCACGCAATGGTTAGAGAACGCATTACGCGGATGCTGCTGGCTGGGAGGAAATGGTGTCGGGTGCGGGGAGATGAGAAACTCAATGGCCAGCAATGCCAGTTCAGCTTCCGAAGTGTCCATGAAGCAGAGCCAAAAAGAAGAATAGAAAAGGAGAAAGATGAGATGAATGGGCTATATAGAGGTAACATAGACGTCCAAGCATCATCACGATAAATTTCCTGAGAGCTGCCCCGGCAAAAAAAAAAAAAAAAATCTTTTACCAGGCAGGAACAGAACGCATAAAAAGTGTCTACAAGGGAAGCATTGATGGCACGGTCATTGTGCTGTTTGTCACCGTCGTGAACATTTTTTTCACTTGTTGAGCTGACTTATTTTGCTTTAAGATAATGAATGTACGAATGATCTCCCCCATTACAAATTTTACTAAGGGAAAGAAAATAACAAGTTTTTTTTTCAAATGCTGATTGTTAACCGGAGAAAGGTCAACACCTTTCTGATGAATAGAGTCCCCTCTTTTAAAACTAATCGTGTTAAGGTTGGCCTAGAAAAAAAAAGCATAGAGATCGAGTAGTAAAAATCAATAGAACGAATCAGAGATATGCAATGATGACTAACACTTCTTTGTCGGCAATTCTGATTTGATGGCAGCAGCTGCTGTTTTCAGAAAGATTATGTCATGATACCCACTTTGCACTATAAACAAAACTGGCCCTACAAGGGAATAAAAAATTGCTGGCGATTACGTTACTTCGTAATGCGGAATCTGAGCGCAGGTCATAAGCTGTTTCAGCTTTTCGGTAGTTCGAGGCAAACAATTCGAGGAATACAGATATGTACAATTACAGAAAACATTTAGGCAGGATGACGGCAGCTATGCGTGTCGGTTCTGGCAATGGACATATTGAGATTCACTGCCACCGATCCGGGGCTATGATTGCCGCCGCACAGGGATGGCATTAGAAGAGGAGCGAAGAGAGCAATTAAATAATCAGGAGGTCGCTGCAGGTAGCGCGTGGGCCCAAAGCAACGTTGCGCCACGATGAGATAGCAGCGACTGACTGATGCTGCTGACGCCGCTAGCGATTCAAGCCAACGGGGTTTTGCGTTTCGGCTTTGGATGCACGCACCGTGATCCGCTAATGCCGAGCCGGTGCTTCGGCAACCGGAGAACACCGTCGCCGCCACGCAGGGAGAGGGTGGGGGGTGGAGGGCACGCAGTGGCGAATGGTGGCGGGAGCAAAGTGCGCTTTCCCGGCTGCGGTGCTGATTACGAGGAACAGCTGCGACGACGACACAAATGCAGAAACGGGCACCAAGAACTCGGCGCTGTAAAGCAGAGTAGCATAAATTCTGGCGCCCTCCCCTCTAAGCAAAGCATTTTCTGCAAGCCCTGCAGGAGATTTCCTTGCTAACGATATAAAAAGCCTATAGTCGGCAACGGCAGCTGATTTTCACTGAGAAATAGGCGGAGTTTCAGCAAATACCAAGCTTTTAAGCGAGATTTCAATGTGTCCTGATTTCTAATCTCAAAACGTTTGAGGCCGCAGCGAAAGCCTCCTGTTTTGCTCATATTATGTGAAATAAACCTCATTTCAATAAGCAATATGACTCTACGGCGTGCAGTATGATATTCCGCAAATCTATTGCTGAAGATATGAGCCAGGGAGTGAGAAAACACCGTGCGCCTACAAGTGAATCCACTAGTAACATGCTACTCCCTTTTTGCGCCCTTATAGGGCAGCATGTGTTTAGAGCGTGTACCTATTCGCCTTTCCTTCTAATAAATGACTTTGTCTCTACAGAGCGTACAGAGCTGTCTATCGAAAATAAGCCATGTGGTATTGTTCCCAGCTGATATGTAGTGCACGACCCTTCATACCTGTTGTAAAACTTTTCTACTGAGGTGAATGAAGCTACTACAATGAAATATCACCCCCCCCCCCCCACCCCCCCTGCCCTCCGCACACTTGCTTTCTGTAAACTGTCGGCCGGGAGATTGCTTCTAGCAATAACATATGTTACCTTTGTCAGGTCGAGCGTACTTAAACGACATAAACTGAAAACGTCTGTGCTTAAGAGAGGAGTCTCCCAGCAAACCATGGAGCTCGTGCGTACGCTTCTCTCTTTTCTCCTGACTGCCGGCCATCATGAAATCATGATGCATATTTAGCAGTCGCTTTTGGGAAGGTAACTCTGAAAAATGAAAAATATACCCGATATCAATCGTGACTTGCGATAACCTCATTTATGTCTAGAGCCTCAACGCTTCAAATGTTTGGCTGGATTTGAATACTTGCTTGTCACAAACGGCGCCTGTTCAAGGAGCATCAAAAATATAATTTATGTGCACGTTCTCCCAATACACTCGATTATTTTTGTAGGTGCGAATCGGTAATGGGTAGTGTACTGGGAAGAGCCATGTACTTATGCTTGACCTAAATATGTCTAATGCATAATTTGATTCATGCAAAACTGCACTTCCTCAAACAACAAAACTCCGCTTAGCAAAGCAAGAAGGTGGTGTAAAAAGGCTGGTTTTGCTCACAAAGTCGATTTTGTTTCAGTGCGCCCACATCCACACGTACATTCTTGACATCACATCGTTTGCAAACAAAGAGATGTCTACAAGTCCAGCGTTTGGATGCTCCATTGATTTAGTGAACGTAAACGCCACAAAGACATTGAATAAAAAAGGACAATTTTCGCAGCGCAGTTCCTAAAGCCAGGCACGCTCCTTGGGTTTATTGTCTTTGTCGGTGTTTTGCAGTGTTTTGTTTTGGGACATTCTTCGGCAAACTCTCGAAAAGGACATTGATATTACGCCCTATACTATACGATTTGTGCCTACAGTGGAAGCTTCTGAGGTTCCATGTGATCTTTTTGTGCCCATAGGACTGTTTAGCCTGTGGAAGAGCCGCATGACATGTTGCCACGCAGAGCCACTATGTTTATCGAAGTCTGCGCAGTGAACATGTGCTATGGTGCGGGGGGTATATGCAGCGCAGGTTAAACCTCCTGCTGTTTAACCTTACTACATGCATGAACATGTCTCGAGAATATCAATGTGTGGGCAAATTGATAGCTCGACGCTGGTGCGACTGTATATGACAGGTTGCGGGATGCGATCGTCTTAAATCAGGTTAGAAGTACTGCCATGCAATAAAGAAAAAAGAAATCACTTGCACGGCGCAGTTAAGGCGTTCGGCTGGAGATACAAGGGGTGGAGGCTCGATTCCCAGTTAAGGCATGATTGATTTATTTAATTTAATCATCATCCTCACAGCAGGCAAGGAAAATTATGACGTGCGCTTCATGCTCAGATAAAAAAAATCACGGGTGTGGTGAAGTTGGTTAAAGCGCGCGGCTTGGGATCCAAGGGAAGGAATTTCGGTTCTGAGAGGAGGCAGGATTTTTTTATTTTTAGCTGTCTTCTTCATGGTAGACAAGGAGAATTAAGAGTTCACATAATCGCAGTAGCTCGCTGAATCTTGCGAAGAAGTGTGGCACTTCTCGTGGCCGGACGGACAGGGTCATAGCCGCGAGTATGAGCCATTGAAGGCTTCACTTTAAAAGGAATCTGCCGGTTATTCCTCATGTCAACTGGTATCACAATATCACAACGCATATATATTATTCCACAAGATAGTTCCCGCATATCATACAAAATATCGTCACAATGCACCCCACGGGGTGCAAAGCCGGTCAACAAAAACGATTCGTTAGAACGAAATGAAGTAGCATGGTGCAGCATTGCAATTTTTCTTTTAAGCGGAGCATCGATGTTTTCGTTCTGAAGGCTAAGGCAACGTTATGAATCACTAAAGGACTTAATTTTGTTGCGCTCTCTGAAAATGTTGCACTCATGTTTTACTTGTATCTTCGCTGTCTTCACGTGGCGCATTAGGTCACTAATATATTGTCAGCAGACCTGCTATGCATTGGCAGTCAACAATTATTTCTGCACATGCGTCACTGACTGTGGAAACCAATTTTCTGCCATTTCTCTAGTGCGCGTAATTAACGACACTGATTTCACACGCGGCTCTTGAAATATCCAAAAGCTAAGGGTAAGTGTGCAACCTAAACAGCCTTTTTCAAAGGACCTTCAACATACAGAACCAAGAAAGTATTTGGCATAGTCAGGCCTTCGTTCTGCGCATTCCCCATACTAAGTCATCTTTCCGATCTCAGAAACAGTCGTCATAGACCGCCACAGTTATTTAGCCGGCATATAGAGCAATTATCATCAACTAGAGATGTAGGAACAGAAGCTGCTGTTGTCTCATTCTTGGAAGCGAAAGCTCTAAATCTTTGCTTCCAGTAAGTCCCGCGCGTGTGTTCATTTTATTTGTTGCCCCGTAGACCAGCTCAGTATTAGTTAATGCCTCAAACATTAAGACGCTCTCAAGGCGCAAACCTTCGAATACGACATTTGGCTATAGCACTGTAGCATCTAATCACAGTACAGGCAGATACCATTCATTAAACTTCCGTGTGATGCCCAAATTATTTTATAACACTAAATTCATTAAAACAAGTATAGTTATTGGCAAACATCAATGTTACAAACTTGTTTTTTGTCCAGATCGTTGCAATTTCATGCAAGTACGACTGTCCTTTCACAGCTTTTCAATGCGTGTCATATGTGTAATCAAACGAGTAAGAGCCCTATGCTTTTAGGAAACGACAACGTGCCTTCCCAATGCCATCGCAGAAAAATTTCACGCAGCGGAATTCCTGACCTGCCTTTTAAACCACGTTCACTTATTCGCTTATGCGCCGCCATGATTTCGGTTGAAACCATTCTCGCGCACATTTTTCTTTGCATTACATTATCAGCAGCTGGAGGCTGGATGATGGAAAGTGTTCATGGTCCGGCTCCAAATTTGCGCAGGAGAGAACTCACGAAATTTTAACACGCTCTAAAAATTTGGAGAAAGTTAAGAAATACATTTTCGTGGCACTACGTGATTATTATGTGTTTTAATCCGTGAATAGCTAACGTAATGAGTGCAATTATATTTTAAACAGAGCTCGGCTGTCAATTTTCCAACCTCTAACTCAATATGAAAATTTCGAGCAAACCTTATTGCTTTTTGTCCTCCAAGTTTATAGCGGGAAGATTAAAAATGCGCCAGCACAACTGCTGGAAGCGGGAATGAAAAGACACGAATCAGTTCCTGTTGAATGGCGAACAAATTTCTAAGCTGTATGCTCCACATAGATAAAAAGACTGAAAGGCTCCAGCAGGAAGCAGCTCACTTAAGTACATATAGCGCTTCTTTATTTGAGTGGTTTTTCATTCTACCAGCATCACGGCTGGGAAAGTAAAACACAAATGCAATAAATGAATGAATGGATGATAAAATGTGCCCTTTGGGAGTGCAAAGGCGAGAGGAATTCAATTATGGAAACGAACCTTGTGGGCGACCCACTTGTTCCTGACAAAAGCCAGGCGCCTAAAACGTTTCAGGCTCATTAAGCCTCTCGTCAGGGGGAAATTCCAGTAGCCAGGATAGCAATGAAAATGAGGCCTTGCAGACAAATATTTCAAACGAAGCACTGAATGCAGCCTCATCTTGTTTTGAGGTTAGCAATATACCACAAAAGAGCCCTCACCTTTTCGACATTAGCGAAGACGAAAGAAAACGAAATGTATGTCTAAAACAACTCAGTTTGAAATGCTACTATGCGAAACAGAAAGATAGTTTTTGAGATGAAAATTTCAACAAAACGCAGTGAAGCCTCAAGAACTCTACCATGTCTTCGTCAGGAAGCTGGCAAATAGTTTGTTTTCAGTAAGCTGACGGCGCTATCTCTCTATATCTTTTCTGCCTTTTTTATGTTGTTTTCAAACAAGACCGCTGTAAAGAAGAAAAAGAAACAAAAACAAAAAAAAAAACGCCGGTCATTGCGTTGGTGTTGTGCTGAGCGCGGTATCGCAATTTCTTTGAAATCGTGCCCTAAGAGGGTATCAAAGAGGTCGACCCTAGTATCATTTTAGGCAATAACAAGACACTTTATTCGGGCAAACAGGCGGCGCTCATCGGGGAAATCGGGAATTTTTATTCGTTACGGCTATATGAAACCGGTGTTCGCCGTTGGGGGCAGGTGGCGCTGGGGCCGGTAGTGGTAGTAATATAATTATTATTAGTAGCAGCAGTTACAATTGCGGGCTGTTATTTCCGCGACGCCCACTCAACAGGTCATGGCGCTTTTAACTTTATGAGATTGATTTCTGTAGTGACCATAAATGGACCGGATACCTCAAGGGAAACCCAAAATCAGTCATAGGCCATAATCGAAGCCAGACAACGATTGCAGTCACTGATGATTACAGTAAGTTTGGAGGACACTTAAGTTCAGCCTTCAAAAGTACTCGATAGAGTTAATGGCTCCCGCTTTCCGACTCTTCTCGCAGATACTCGCTCGCTAGCATTCATTTCGCTGCTCGCTTGTTCGCTAACCTTTTCATTTGTGCCCTTATTACCCATTACCCATGAACATACAACCTTGATATACTGTGGAAGACATCAGGCACAGATATAAATATGTGTTAACCAATCTGTAGAAGCGTGTCTGCATGTCTTGAGGGCAGCTTATTTATCCCGGGATCCAAAAGCCTTATAAGACTGGATTCAGACTTCCCCCTCCTACCGCGAAGGCGGAGTCCGAGTTGGCATCACTTGCCTACCAGGCCATGTTATGCGCTCTCGTGGCGTCGCAGAATCGGACGACCAGTCAGTACACGACCATATCGCAGTGCAGCTACCACCCGCCAATCCCATGCACTAAGTTTACTCACAACATCCGCAATACTAGCCAGTTTTATCGACGCTACGGGACCGGAAGATGAAGGAGAGGACAAAGAAAGCGAGCGAAAGGTTGTGCCCACAAAGCCTGATGCTGCAGGGAGCGTCATCTGTTAGGCTGTTCTGATTTGTGCGATTCAGCCACTGCCACAGTCGGCTGATATACCTTTGCGCCGAAAAAAGCTGCCACTAGTTTATTTTATCCGCCGCGCATAGTGCGTATGCCATCTGTAAATAAAACACATCTGCAATAAACCAATTAGATGTCCAATAACTATAATCAGCAGTTACATTCAGAGCAAAATTTTGTCGAGGACAATAAAAGAATACCTCCTCGAGACAGTACCCGCATATGAAACCAGGGACAAGAGTATTATTTGGAACGTTGTAAGTTTTCACCAATCGAAGCCACAACCACATAAATGAGAGAAAAGCGCTCTAGGAGCTCGGCATAAAACTTAACTCGAGGGGTTTCTTGCAACGAAGCAGAAAAGCCAAGCAGATGACACCCGAGCGATAGGCGTGATTCCTCTTCCGATTTACGTTTTATTTCAGCTCGGCGCCACCGCAGCGTGTAGTCAACTGTCGCGGTGAACTGTTAAACAATTGGCCTAGTGTACGTTGGACGCTGATGCGGTTTCCGAAATCTCATACGTCAATAGAAGAAATTACCAGTATAATGTTTTTGTTTTAAAGCTGCTTAATCCGTTTCCTGGATCTCAAACCGTCCTTCCGTGGCGGGATTAGGTCCATGAAAGCGGCCTGAGTATTTCTTCACACCATGAACTTTAAAAATAGCGCGCTCTCCATATCCACAAGGTTGAGTTTGTTGCTGACTAGTGATGAAATTAGCCTTGCCCCATATCCACATATCGTATGCAAGGAGTCTTTAGCTGCCTATAAGTGTATTTGTGAGAGTATGTGTGCATGTAAACGTGCGTGCGTGGCGGTCTGGTTAGTTTCTTTCAGGAAGCTTGTGAAAGTTGCTAAGATTTCCGTAGAAACGTCCAGTTAAAGTCCCTCGGTGTGTGCTTGTTACGGACATAACTTAGATTTACCTCAGCTTTGCTACTATGGAATTGCCCTTTGTCATTTTTATTTCGCCCATAATAGGCTGTCGTAGTCTGTCAAAGCTTTCACAAATATATCAAGATGGCTTCGACGATATACTCGAATGAGAGCCGTCCTGCATTTCACTGCTGGTGCAGAGCTCGTCATCTGACACAAAGATTAAGCATGAGCACTCAATTCGAGGACTGCTTCATTAAAGCAGGGGCAAAGATTCATTGGGCATAAAACCTTCGGCCGGTCTTTGCCTCCTAGGGAAAATAGGCCGCACATGCACTTTCGTTGAAGTCCCTAAAAAGCCGTAATTCTAGCTGCTGACAGTTTTCATTTCGGAAATTACTGGCTCAAATGATTGGGCATAAAACCTTCGGCCGGTCTTTGCCTCCTAGGGAAAATAGGCCGCACATGCACTTTCGTTGAAGTCCCTAGGAAGCCGTAATTCTAGCTGCTGACAGTTTTCATTTCGGAAATTACTGGCTCAAATGACAACACTCATTATGACATCGACGATAGGAGATAGTGCGCACGTGGACGACCCTCATTGATGGGTGGGTCAGATGAACTTGTATAGAGGCTATTGGGGAGAACGTGACGACGTTCACATTTTATGCTTAAGTAATCAATTCATCGTTGGCAGTTGCCCATCAGCCAAATATTGTGCAAACCTAACACACTAAAACCAGTTACTATACAATCATGTTGAAGTAAAGATACCTTCTTCTCGTGAGGTGTGAGAGAACCATCTTCGCCGCCACGTCTTCTGTAATTCCGCAGCAACGAATAATAATGACGACAGCAGTCTGCTTTGAATATTATTATAAGCATCAATGTAGAACAGGTAAAAATGACACACGATTTAGATGAGGTGACCAAATCCGGTGTGTGTGCATTGCAGCTAATGCTAGGCTTCCTTTTGCTTCCTAACTCATTGATTCTAGTGTTTTATCGTAATCTGTAAGAATCCCTTCTCGCTATTTTTATACCTCCATCGGCTTGCGCCTGTGATGGCCATGTCCTAGTGGCACGCCGCTCTTTGATTGACCATAACTTCATGACAACATGCAGTGTAAACTGTATTGACATGTAGCGTATCACACTGTGTGGTCCAGCAACACTGGACAGACACACAGGGCATGAAAGAAAACGCAACACGATAAAGATGGCTCTTCCCCTGCCAGTCGTAGTTTCGGTGTTTTGTCATTCAAAACATGGTGTCAGAAATGGTGTGCCTTAGTTGGAAATATCTACCCTATTGGCATATCGAATGAAGGCAACGTCTCCTTAAAAGCAGAGCAGCGATGGATGTTAGTTCTAAAAAATTATCAAAACGTCGCTTGTATGCAGAGTCGCAATAAAACTCTGGCACAAAGAACCACGGAAACGTTTCCGCCTCCTAGTCGGAAGCATAGACATAAGAAATAGGCATCACGCGATGTCTTTTCCTAGTATACAAGCTTACTTCTACTCACGAAATGCCTGCGCTCCATCTGGCAGGAAGAAGTATGCTTTGCATATAAACAAAAGAGCATTCTCTCACAACATAAGCTTCAACCTGCCCAACTATCCGATTCCCCGTCTCTTTATTTACTACCCACATCATTTCCCCAGGGGACACTCCCCTGGTCAAGCACACAAGAAGAGTGAACCTGGGGACACTGTTGGTCTCGCACAGCGGTTTGTTGAATTTTTTCTTTTTTGAATGGTTTTGAGTAAAAGTTCAGCTCGCTCGCTCCCTGCCTTCACTTCGAACTTTGGGCTATATCGACCGCCTACTGCGAGAGGAGACTCAATGTAGCTACAAGAATAACCAACGAAATCGCATTCGCGACTTACGGAATTCTGAACTGCTAGCAAAAAGTGCTTTTCTGATGGGATGTTATATAGTTCTTTTTTTTTCTCATACAAGCAACCTGGTTCCGGCTGCTGCATTTGTATGCAAAATGCTTGGGCTAAAGTGAGTTATTGTCTCCAGTCTACAGGTTACCGCGCTTCAGGAATTGTATAATGATGATGATTTCTTTCTTATATTTTTGTCCATCCTGTATATATATATTGTGTTCATTACACTGATTAAACAAGTTTTTTTAACATGCAAATTTAGCTTTCTTGTTTTATTATGCTTGCTTCAGTATAGCGATGTCCTTGAACATTTATTTTCTTTTCTATAAAAGGGTGTGCTGGAGGTTATGAACTGCTTGTGTAAACATTTATGACCGCTGTATGCCTTGTACACAGGGGCTGGAGCCTCGTCAAGTGAAGTGTTTTTCACTTTTGTTCGAGCCCCTGACGCTTTGACGGAAATAAACTGAATTGAATTGAAAATAAATCCCAGTACAAAATCTTTAAATCGACCAGCTCAACTATGTGCCAGATTGTCCTTTATGTTTTTCATAACCAGCGTAGCGGAACAAAAGAGTACTAAAATAAAATTATTCGGGTCACTATGCAGATGCGGTAAGTGAACGCATAGGTCTTCCTCTTCTATTTTCTTTGATTCTGCGAGTGCTAGATATGCGAAGCTAAACCACCGGCTCGTCTAAGGTACGATCTCGTTCCCAATAAGGTCGTTCGCATTCGAAAGTCCCTAGTAAAACTTATGTCACTTCAGCATTTACACGCCTCCTGCAAACTCTAGACATAAGTTCGCTGTAACCTATGAAAGAGCTGAATTCAATTCTAGAAGAAGGACTAGACGATGCCGAGGTAAAAAAAAAAAAAAAAAGCTGTCGAACTGTCTTCGTATACATAACCCACCGAACAGAAACACGTTTCCTTTTTATGGAGGATGACAGCCAGCAACCCACGTCAGAGTCAGAGGGCTCGGCGACATCCACAATCTGAGAGGACAGTTGTCGGCTGGATCAGCCCAAGGAACACTCGGTGGAATTCTCAACGCCACTAAACGACGCGCCACATGCGTAGGGAATATGGAAAAAAAAGGAAAGCGCACGGCTATGGACACTTTTCCTGGATCACATAGAAAGAGAAGCGCCGTTCTTTCCATTTATTTGCTTGCGCTTATGCTTAGCGCAGGAGCATAAGCAAGAAATACAGCAATAGCAGCACCCTCCGGCAGCAACCCTCGCTTCCCGCACGGATATTGGAAATGACCCCGGAGACGCGCCCACACGGAACCTCTAGTCGTGATCGGAGAGCGGGGGACGGAGATCAGAACGATCGTTGCACCCATTGTGCTGTAGCACGGCTTCAGACAGAAAAAAAGAAAACAAAAACTACTCTTCCCTCCTCCCTCTTCCCCCGGCATGTTTCCTACGCTCTCTAGCAATTCCGCCCTGCTTTAGCCGAGATGGCATATGGATAGATAGGAATACACGAAAAAGAGATATCTGGGTCGCAAAGCGCAAAGCAATGGCAGCCGCAAGACTAGCTGCAGGGGCCGTATACAGGCATCTCTCAACGCAGAGTAGCGGCAGAACAGCTATGGGTTGAAAGTGAGGTTAAGCCAAAGAAACGAAGCGATGGCGTTAAGTATGCTCGACTGAGTTATATCAGCAGCATTAAGCAAAGAAAAAAAGTGACTACAGTTGGGGGAATAGCTCGCTTCCATAAAATTAAGAGAAATTTACAGCAACAAAAAACGACATAGATGACACAGGGGGTGATTCGGAGAAGAATAGCCGCATTGTTACAAGCCTTGACGTGGAGACAAAAATGTGCAATTAATTCATTAGTAAGAGTAGGTTCATGGACACGTCATACAGGCAAGCGCTCGGGTAAGAGTGCTGTGATGCTCAAATGCAAATCTGGTTCTTAAGGCTTCCTGTACAAAATTTGCGATACACACACACGCCATCCATCAATGAGTACCCGGTCGCGTTTGCCTGTAACTACTTCCTGCCAAAGACGGGCTCGTGATTTCATTGCGCTAACAAATAGAATTCTAGTCTAGTAAAAATTCGTGTTCTCTAAGTGTCCTAAGCATGTGACCCAGCAGGAAATAAGTATGGCCGCAATGGGTTTTGACCCTGCAGTGATGGAAACAGATCAACCTCGCTGTCACTGCACGAGAGCAATATGCTGTTGCAGCTTTCTTAAAATTGTCATCATAAAAGTTTTAACAATAGCGGGAACGACCAGTCATTAAGTTTCGATTATGTGACGCACTGAAAAAAAGTAAACTAATGGACTAGTTGATTTTCAGCCATTGTAGTAACCTCATTTGGCGCAAAACCCAAACAAGACGAAAGAAAAGAACTTGGAAAGCGAAAAACAATTGCTATGTATCGCCTTTTCTTCTCTTACATTTTGAGGTGTGTGTTCTGGTCTGAATTAGATTATTATAAAGACGGGGTGCACTGCCTACTTTAAAATTAACCAGTGAAAACTCTCCTAACTCCTGTTGTCATCGTTGGACTCAACTAAGCAGAAATCATCGCCTATTTTAGTGGTCTTTATTGTGTCAGGAAGTATTTTCAATCAATACATTCATTATATTCGAAGCTAGAAGGCTAGAAAACATGCAGTGCAACAAAATTAAACCTGTTTGTCCTTTTGAGCCTCTACTTTGACTGCGGTGTTTTAAGGAGGAGAGATCAGAACAATACGAACATATCACAGAGAATACGCATTGCGTTTACAAATCATACGGGACAGAAAGGTATTCAGGAAAATAGAATAAGTAATAGAGCATATTATTATAGCCTGAAAAAAAAAAGCCACATTTAGAGCATGGATGAAACAGGTTATGTGGTAGATGGACATAGAGCCACTCAGAGAGTGGGCACATGGAGGCATTCGGAATATGACCGTGGCGACGCTCTTCTCAGGATGAGGTATAACCTCGCATTATTGGTGGCCACGGGTAAACAATGCACGAAATGAGTTGGCTGCTTAAAGAAGAAAGGGAAGAAAGTGTGGGAATTGCATTCGGTAGATAACAAGGAAAAACCCACCGAGGTTTTCCGGTAGTCATCGCTTCCTTTCGATAATACATCAAAAGTGCCTGCAGTAATAAATCCTGACTTTTTCTACAAAGAAATATACAGGCATGGACACGAGCCTCACAATATGCCACGCCTACTAACTGCCGTATCCCGCCAACTCAAACTATGTACGAACAACTGAGCATTAATCTCAACTTGAATATTCTCTTCGCCGGTTCTCCTAAATATAATTTATTGATTTATTAGAGTATGCAGATTACATTTGTTCTTTGAAAACTGACTGAAACTGTATTTCTGTAGAACTTATATCTATACTAAGTGTATATTCCTGAATTAGCACTATTTTGGAGCGTCGTTTTGCCCTGTTACTGTTTCTGTAAAAGGGGAAGTGCATATCTTTGTATAGTTATCTGTCGTGCTAAACTTGCCAAGTGCTTCTTTTCTTTCCCTACCTACACAAACATTCGGGTAGACAAATATGTCTTGGAAGAAGGCAGCCGAGATGGTAACAACACAAGGCGTAAGGGGCTTTGCTTCTTTGTCCTTGTGTGCGTGTGTGTGCCTCTTACGCTTTGTGTTGTTACCTTCTCGGCTGCCTTCTTCCAAGAGACAAAAATGTCTTCTGGTTACTTTGAACACCCCACACATTCCATTCCAAGCATAACATTTGGGGCGGTTTCTCTGAATTAACCATTCCGTCCAGTTCGCAAACGAGCGTCCATGGGGACTGTCGCTCGCTTTTCAAAATGGCGCCGCCTAGCCGGAGCAAGCGGCCGCCGGCACCGAGACGGAAGTTGCAAATAATATTGATAATTTGCGTTTGGAAAGCAATGCAATTTTAAAATGTGCCTTCTGATCCATCAAAGAATATATCAGTAAAGAAATATGCTTGATTGCACTGAAACGACTTAGGGAGGGCTTCGTGAAGGGCCACCCACACATACGTTTGGGGTGGGCACATGTGACTGGGAACGCAAGCCTCATGGTAGCTCTTGAACGCAGCCGTCGAAGGCAAGCCGCTAGCGTTTTGGCGTCGTTTTTCTTTTCTTTTCTTTTTTTTTTTTTGCGAAGAGCAACGTTGGCGCTGGCTAATATTGTTTAAAAATTTTTCGGCAGGGATTTTCAATCGAGAAAATGAGGATGACATGGAAAAAATTTGAACATGTTGGAATTGTCCGATATTGAATGCATCAGTGACGACGACGCCTCAGACTGAGAGTTACCCGAGCGTTACGTTGCAAGCAGTGATGACGAAGATGAACAAAGTGAGGCATTGCTTGATGATGTTAGAGTCGGGAACATGCCGAGTTCATCCTTTGCACCACAAAGTTGGCCATCAGGCAAGGACGATTGCAAGGAGGAGTCCCTTCAGGATAAACTGCACCCTGCCTGCGATGACGATCAGAATAATGTCTCGCCAACGTGCGTACGACGCCTGAGTACCTTTCGCAGTATTTTAATTATTCTTTTTTTAACAACACGTCTAAAAAACTAATACTGCATGTCAACCACAGGTAAAACAATGTAGGCGACCCCGCGAAAAATCCGCCAACTGTTTGGTATGCATTTTATCATGGAATGCATCTGCCTTCCTAACATCCACATGTATTGGCACAGGGGGTTCCAGGTCGAACAAGCTATACGTGATGCCGCATGAGTAATTTAAAACCCTGCTATTGTGCCTAAATTTTGTGGATACTGAAACGCCTTCGGAGAATCTAGCAGATAAATGACTGTGGAAAGTGCAGCCAATGATTGATACTGTGTGTAAGCGCTGCCACGAACTACAGAGCGTTCCTGCCGGTTACTCTATTGATGAACAGATCAATCCGTTCACCAGTAGGTGCTCTCTTCAACAGTATGTAAAAGGAAAGGCAAGGCCATTTGCCTTAAAAAACTTCGTTTTACTACTTCTGCTAGATTGGTGATGGACGTTGAAGTTTACCACGAAAAATCAACCCCACTTGCAGGCACTGCTCTTGGACTTACTCCAAATGTTGTCCTCAGGCTCATGCAAACATTGCCAAAGGAGTCATCTGTGTGCTTTAATAGCTTTTTATCACCATTACGCTTTTAGGTGCACTAGTTTTTAAGGGTATTAACGGAAGTGGTACTCTCATGTTAAACCGTGTCAGAAGTGTTCCTTTTAAAAGATACACAGAAAGGAAGCAAGGTGACTTTCATGAATTTAAAAAAGCCGATGAAAAGGGCATTGTTTGTGATATTGAAAGATAGTAAGTTTTTTGCTATTGATTCTACATGCACAGATGCAAGTGCGGTAAAAACCGTGAAGCGCTGCTCCGAGAAAACGAAGGAATATATTGACGTTCCTTCACCGGCAGTTATCCGCAGGTAAAATTCATTCATGGGAGGGGTTGATGTCAGTGACCAGGCAGTGGAATATTACCGCGTCTCAATAAAGAAAAAGAGATCCACTCTGAAAGTCAGTCTTCACATGATGGTCTTGGCCCTTGTGTACTCCTGTGTGGACTGTTGAGAGGACTGTAGTATTAAAACGCCGAATGTCGTGAGTAATGGAGCGAGTGGATTTTCGCCTCGCAGTCGATGAAGCGCTTTGTGCATCACCAAAGCAGCGCAGGTCTGGTAGTGGTAATGGAGATTGCCTTGTTGACGACCACACTGACGACCACACTGAAAGTCATAAGAACAGCAATAATTCCTGGTGTTTACAAGCGTACTGATGGTTTTGACCATTTTCCGGTGGCTGACCCTATCAAGAATGGTAGGTAGCGCAGGCTGCTAAGAAGCTCGTCAAGATGTCGCACGCGCTCTACAAAGTGTGACGTCTGCCATCGACGTCAAGAATGTCTGTGAAGACATAGGAAAAAAACAAGCATGGCTCCGCTCAGATTAAAATGAATTGTTGAGACTGTGACCCTCATGCCGATTCGATATAACGCATAAAACATTAACATTGGCATTTCCGAAACCTTCACGCCGTAAGCTTAGCCTGGTCTGGAAACTCGGAGCAGCTCCTACGGACAAGCCTTTGACCTCATAAACAGCTAGTCGTTCCCGTCACCTGCATTCTTGGTAGCGCTATTTTCTTCGTAGTATCTCTCCCCGTCTTTGAGCCTTTGCCTTTCGCGTTTTTGTTCGCAGCCGACTAAACATCACGAATAGACCCTACTTCATTGTCACCGAATACCGCGGAATAGTCAATCACTGCGAGACTTTACACCCTTACAAATTGTCCAACGGAGAAAATAGGCACCTTACTGCTCACGTGTATTAAAAAGAACTTGTGCGAATCGTAAGCGTAGCTCGGTAGAGTCGGCTCAAGGTGCAACAAAATTTAATAGTAAGCGTATTAATTTATAGACCTTCTTTGGACAACCAGAGCATTCAGTAATGTTATTTCTTACCACTGACAGACAAAGCAAGAGCAGCTATGAAATACACCGAGCTTGGCCGCAGGAGCTCGTATTTATATTGGTTTTGGTAAATGCGAAGTCAAAGATCAGGCTCGAAGAGTGTACTTAATCAAAAAGTATTTTCTGGCCCTCATTATTTAGCGGCTGTTCTGATCCCGAGTTGTTGCAGAAGTGCTCGAAGCATCGCAGATATAGAGTCGGGAGCGCCACATCAGCACAAGCACTTTTTTGCATTAGTTGATTCGCGCTAGTACTCTCTCCTCGTGCGTTCATAGATAGGCTCCACACGGAAAAAACCAAGGCACCTTGACATCCCAACTTAACCCAACTAAACCTTACCTGACACAAGGCAGCCGGTTCCAGGGATCCTTCATTCACTCCGCGCATTCCTTAATTAGCGCCAAAGCTAATTACTCTGCTCTCCCGGGTGTTTGTTCTTGGTGCCCATGCATGCATCGGTACTCGCGAAAGCTCACAGCGATGGGTTAACATCGAACGCAAAAAAGGAAGCGTTGCCAATACTGCTGGCGTTTCAACGACCTAAACCTTGAAGACACCTTGCGTAAGCATGGAAGCCCAGAAGACCTGCATAAAGGCGCATTTAATCAGACATTGTTCAAAAGCAAGTTTAACGCCACTTGAAAAATAAGAGAAAGTAATCCTTAAACAGACGTCTGCCTACTTTGCATGAGAAATAAAAACTGAGCACGATAGAGACAAAATGCCCTCCAGGCCCTCTTTTTATGCTGTTTACGCTCTTCAAATAGCCTCTGATTTATTTATCTACGTGTTCGAAGTTTCCTTTTAGAAGGTAGCCTGCATTGGTTCTCACAAAAATCACCTGCATTGCTTTTTCAGCGTGTTTTGAGGTTCCGCGGATATCGTCTGCATGGCACTTAACTACACCCACATCATCATACGCTGGCCTAGTTGAATGCGCGCTGGACGAGGACAACGGTAAGAAAACGACAAGGAAGCGTTTGCGTCTTGTCGTTCTTGCCGTTGTCCTTCTCGCAACTTCCGTTATGAGTCATGCAGAAACCAGAATAGGTGCCACTGACCTGACACAAATCCTTAGAAAAGGCCGCCATCTTTAGCTTGTTTTGCCCTACATTCATGCATTCATGCACTGTAACACAGGGTAAACAAGGAAGCAGAAAAGCATAAAGTTTCGGTTTTATTTTTGGCACCTCAGAAGCTTGATAATCTCTGCGCCCCCCCAAGGTGAACTACAAAAAAAAAAAATAAGAAGGACCGAATGAATGATTTTGTGGTGTGAGGCACCAGAAAAAGTTTGTGGCGTATGTCGAGGGAGTGGTATATAGAATACCACTTTCTTTCGGTACCACTTATGTAGCCAGACGAGTACATGTGTGAATGACAGGTGGCGTGAGCATAAATATAACAACTCTCTTGTCATCGCACCTGGTAACTTAGCAGCGCATTGCACCAGACGCAAATGCGCGATCTTATTGGAGACTAGTTCAGTGTTCAGGCAACAAGGTCACAAGAGAGATCTGAGAAGCGATTACCATGGTCTCAGTCACGGATGGAGCCGAGTATATAAGTTAATCTCGGTAGCTTTAACTTCAAAAGAAAGAAGATTTTTATCGACTAAAAAAATTAGCTAAGCCTTCTGTGCACAGGACCCCGCGTTTCACTTCGCTATCTTGTTTCCCATGAATTGGTGTTTTAGTTTTTTGTGTGTATGTGTGAAGATAAAGTATATGTGCGCCTTTGAGAATAAAATTCAGTTGAATGTCTGCGCTTTGTGTCTCGTGTCGTGAATTTTTTTTTTATCCCGTGGGTTTGCTTTGTCAAGTTAGCACAGTACTTTATTTAATATGGTCTAAAGCACCTTCCACAGCGTTCCGCTCAGAAACAAATCCCTCCCACCCTTTCCATTACCTCTAGCCAATCTACTTGCGAACTAAACGAGCCGACATGAAGCCGGTCATTAATCGCAATATTAGGGAGAGCCCAGTGATTGGGGCGAACAGGGGCGTCGGCTGAGTGGCCAAGTTCGTTGCCACCGGGATAGGATCGATAGTCGAGCTTTGCTCGCCGTTCGCCTTTTATCATTGCTTTTATTTCCAGGTCCTCATTTCACGCAGCGAAATTTCCCGCGCTCCGATTAAACACCGAGATCAAGTGCGGGGCGCTTCGGTAGTGCACACAGCAACACCATTTCGCTTTCACAGTTGCATGAGAGGCGCGAGCTTGTTGTTGGGCGAGACGTGATCTCAAGCGACCAGTCTGCAATTTTGGCTGACTGCGAAAAGGGGGCCATTTTCAGAAGTACTTAGGTAGACTCGTTGTAACTGAACGGAATAATTTTACTATAATTAGATGAAGAGAACGAAAGTCGTATTCGCAACCAGAGCATTTGTGGAAGTAAGCCCTCCAGCCGCCGTGACTGAAAGAAGAAATTCCGAGGAAGTTAAACAGATCGAATGTGACTCATAATGGCTACCCTGCATTAGTAATGATGAAATGCAATACAAAAAGAAAACAGAGAAATGAAAAAAGTTGAAGGGTAGCATATATTAAGCCGTTTCGTGTGATCGTTCAGCACTGCTAAGACCGAGCCTAATCATGCAAATCGTCACGCCTTTATCACTGCGAAATGATTCAAGCACTAAACTACAAGAAATTGCAGCTCCTTCTGTTCCTACTGGTTTGCCGCGACCAGGACGCAAGGTAGATAACCCTTCTAATTTAAATTTTTCGACTGTTCAAAGAGAACATTTTGGGCCAATCAAGATTAAGTGCAATAAAATGCAGCTACTTTCAATAAAATTCCGGATACTCGGAGCAAATTCCATGTTTTCTTCGAGTGAGACTAATAGTGAAGTACAGGTCGGGCACATTCAGATTCTGCAATGTTTAACGAATGTTGTCCACAATGTGTAGTTCTCGTTAAATTAATGTGAGAGAATCTAGAGGCTTGAGAGTCCCTTTCAGCGAAAACGCCGGCGTCTTTTAAGCTGCTCCCGGTGGCTAGCGAGGAGGAGAACTCCTAACCGCATTACCTAGGGAAAATAATTCGAACATTACACAACACAAAATACCACAGTGATGACTTCACTAAAAAGTTACTCATGATCAACAGTGCGCAGACGTCACTTTACCATTGTTGCTTGCAGAACAATAAGCAATCGCTCTGAAAGAAAATGGCAAATTTTGATTTTGACGGACGTGTAGTGGGAGTGATTTACGAGATTCCACTGACGTGCGGTAAATTATATATAGTGCAGACTGGAATATATATTAATGATAGAAGAAGGGAACACGAGGAGTCCATAGAAAATGGGAAGGGGTCAAATTTACCCCTGCACTGTCAGAAGTGCAAATCTGAGCCATTCTTTAGCAGGCTTAATATTTTAGGGAAGAGTCGGGATAAGATGGCGCGCGAAATTTTAGAGGCGTTCTGGACACAGAAGAAAGGAGACAGATGTATTAGTGAAGCTTCGCTGAGTTTACGTAGAAAATAATTTACTTTTATTGAGGAATCTTCTTGAGTAATGCAAAGAATCGAGTTTATTATCGGGCCTAAAGCTGTTCTTAGACACCACTCACATATTGTGGCCATGGTAGTTTAATGATTCTTTTTCCCTCAAGTACATGGACTTCGTTGCTTTGTAGACATGTTGGCAGGTTACAGTTTTTTCAATACATAGGGACTTCACAAGTGGTGTGTTTTGGATGGACATGTTGGCTGGTTACAGTTTTTCAATGCATAGGGACATCACAAGTGATGTGTTGTGGATGGACATGTCATATTGCACATGTGTGGTGGTGGTTATTAGTGTGTGACTATGTGACTATGTTGTGGACTTTGTAACAGTCCAGCGTGGTATTAGCTTCTGGGCAAAGCAGAGGTGTGGAGAAGCAAGTGAGTGTAGAATTGGTGACTGCCATGCTTGGACGATGTTTATGTTCTGCGGGGAAGAAAGTACCACTACCCCCTGGCAAAGAAGAGGATGATAAGAAGATGTATTTGAGTGTAGAAGAAGAGGAGTGGTGAAGAGGAAGTGTGTTCAGATCCATATTACAGTTGGTAGTGTGCGCGTGTATTGTGTCTCTTCGCTTGTGTTTGTGTTTGTTGCGCCACATTTCTGGGTATTATGCAGCACCAACTAGCTCTTCAAGCCGTTATTTTGGGCCCGTCCTGTCGTGTTCTGTTCCTTTGTCTCCTTTTTTTGCCCTGTTTTTTTTATGAGCTAGTATGGACCAACTGGCCCAAAGAGCTATTTTGACTTTAGTGAAGCAATCGAGGCGACGTCAACGGTATGTGAACTTCTCAAGTCGTAGTTATTATTCATGTCTGTGGGCCAAGCAGAGGTAGGCCTGTGCCTCATGGAGGGAACGTGCCATTGTGGAGGCTGCATCGGAGGGGTCGTCTCGAGATTTTCTTGAGTTTCTTGGATTCTCAAACAGTGTAAAGCTGGCATTACGGACGAGGAGGTGAACGCAGCTCGGAAACCACAAAGTATCTGATCGGTAGAAACAAGGCTACAGCCCAATATTGTATTTATCGAATTAAATTAATAAATAGAAGAAGGGGCTATCTATCTGGTGCAGAGGGATGTCGTTCAGTGGTCTAGTTTAAAGGCAATGCGACCATCGGATACCGCGTAGTTGACAAAACTATAGCAATATGCTCTTAAAGCTACTTAAACGTCCTAAATTTGTCGAGCTGCCTACATTTCTTGGTCCTAAAACAAACCTGGATGCCACAAAGAAAAGTGTGCCAAGAAAAATTCGCGCAACACATATACAACTTTAATCCTGTTATTTCAGAGCCACGGGTGTCGTAATGACTCGGTGCCATACCGTTTGACACTGTGGTAACATCATGGCGAGATGGCCTTGTTTGTAATATTTGAATTAGGCACTGGAATAAAAAAAGTTCATTGTTTAATTAGCCATTGAATGATTAAATTAGCAAAGGCGACTGTCAGGACTGACCTCTAGGCTGAAACGTTTAAAGGCATACGTCTAAATGAGGTAGCCAACCAGTGAAAACGTCTAATATACAAAGTGCCTATTTAATGACTGGTTTTCAAAGAGAGCAGTCCTATGGTCGAGACCGATCGTTTCAACACAGTAATCAAGCAAGCTAACTTGAGGATATAAGTCTCCAGTGCACATAGTATTCGAGACAAAAGTAATGGCTGAAGAAGCTTTCACAATAGCAGAAACTGTGGGTAGAAGAACACATTCAGGAATCGACGAACCTAGAGGGCGCTCACAATAAAGCGAGGGGAGCAGTGAGGCCCTAATTAGTGAAGATAGTAGGGCCTTTGTTTAAAACTCTAGACGAGAGCAGCTCCCGCTTTGTGATGGGCGCGCATGAAAGGAACTAAAGTCAATCTGCAGCTCGGGGCGTTTTCTTCTTTCTGGTCGCAAGTCGCGCACGCGTTCCGCTACGCTCCGTGAACGAGGGTATCTGATTTCAATAATTGCATTAGGTCACTGCAGGCGAGCATTTTTTTTTTTTTTTTGACGCCACACAGTAGCAATTTCCCCGGCCACCGGAAAGAACAATAAACGTGTGGGCGCAATATCTCTGTGTTTCACTATAATCATGGCCCGGGGCGGTGAGTTCATCTGAGAGAATGCAGCTCAGAATCAAAGCTCCGCCGCTATCTTGTGAGCAAATCTTCGTGATGCTTTCATCTCCAGCGCATTTTTTGCAGGCGCATGTGGTTTGATTCGTTGCGTCATACTGTATGTCACGGGGCCATGACGCTGATAAAAGGGATGAAATAAGAAAGCAAAGTTGAGCACCGAGGTATCAACTTGAGTAAAACTAATCTGTTGAAAAATTCGAAGAAAATTAAGTAAACTGCAGGAGTAGCATTTGTATTAACGCAGAGGACGAGTGCTATCTAGTTCATGCTATGGGTTCACAGCTTTTGCATGGACTGTGGATGCGTCTTCCCCACATACATTCCCGCGATACGTCAGCGTTACGGCACGAGAACGGTATCACTCTTGTCTTACTGTGCAGTCTTGCTCGTACCAGTGTGCGATGGCTGTGTGTTTCCGTTTTACGAGATTATAGGGAGAGCTGATGATGTTGTCTCGACGTGAACTTGAATATTTTTGATTGCAGTCTTTCCTGCAGCGTTACGATAGCGTTCGTCGTATGCTTGACCCAACGCGAGTATGTGAACCCATTCTGGAGTCCAGCATGTGTTCAGCCTCAGTGCGTGAATTCTGGCCTTCGTGATATCCATGAACCGCCCGCAACGTAGCTGACAAGCGACGCATATATTTACTATTCTGGCTGCGTGATCAAAACTTCTTCGACTGCTAGTTCTCTGTCGATCAGTATGCGGCCCTGAGAAATTATTCGTGCATTTCTTCAGGGTATCTGGTGTAGTTTCAGGCAAAGTCTGGATCGAATGCTTGGTAAAAAACAGTACCTGACTAGCTGCCTGACGGCAGCCATTCTGTATCCGTTTGAACCTCGCGTACACTCATGAGTGCCTCAACGCTCCTTCTGAAGCTGTAACCAAGCCTTGTCATACCGTTCAACAACTTACAGTCAAAACATAGCCCAAAGTACGTTCCTTTGACCCAACATTCACGTTGGTGCTCAACAAATTACCGCTCGAGAAGCCAAGCTTGTTATGTCACCTCGTTTAGAAAAGGTATTGGCCTAATTTCGTTACTGGAGCCGTGCCGCTTTCAACGATCATCGCTGGCTTGGTTGACATCTCAACTATCTCTAAACGGTCACTTCTTGCTCGTATAACTGCGACCTTTACCTCTAAGAGTTCTTTCAATTACTTCTCCTCCACTCCCAGTAAGATGACGTTCTACGTAGCAAAGTGGTATCACAGGATGTTCCACGTCTGCCGCTGCGGCGGAGAGTGGTTTTGGTTAACACACTCAAGAATAGGAGTAGGTTACACGAAACGTAAATATTTTACCAAGTTGACGATTAACAGCCGTCGCCCTAGCTCAGTGGTAGAGCACCGGGAGTGAAATTTGGAGGTCGTCGTTTCAGATCCCATTGGTGGCTAATGGTTGTTTTGTCTCCCACTTTGCAATTAATTTTCTGCACGAATAATTATTTCTTCACATTCATCAGCACGAAAAAAAAGTATATACTTTTCTTTGTGTCAACAGCTGTTGGTTCTTTTCTTATGTATCTCCGTTCGTGAAGTGCTCCGCCTTACGTCCTGTCTAGTGTTTTTCTGCACTATCTTCTACTGCGGAAGCGCTCATCCGTTCATCACTGCTCAGTAAGAATCGCGTACGATCTTTCTTGCTTGTTGATATTTTTTAACCCTTGCTTTCACATTAAAAGAAAAAACAATCACAGGAGTGGATTCGTACAGGTCGGGTTGGAACCCGGGTACTCGTGTTCAGTAGCCGATCTCCTTAAACACTCAGCCACCGCGGGGGGTGGTTTCGCTTGTTATAATCTGGTTTAAGTAGAATTAAACATCCGCCATGCGAGACGGACGCTCCTTGATGGCACCACATGCACAGGTAAAACTGCGTTCACACTATAACTGCTTTAACAGACAAAAACCGCTGACAATTTGCTTCGATGCATTTCGTGGCGTTTTCTAATACTACACAAATAGTTTATATATCATAATTTTAACGTTATAAACACTATACTTAAATATATTATTTGAGCCCTAATCGGGGTAGCATGTCTGGCGCGCCAACTCAAAATCGTGTGTTCGAACCGGCATTAAAACCTAAATATTTTTTTATGTAAACGAAATCAGCTCTTTTTAAAGTGAAATATTTTTACCTATGCGATTAACTCGAAAAAGGTATTGCTTTCGTGACTTTTATTCAAGACTTGCCGTCGCGTGTAAAGAGAGTATTGCGGGATATATGAAATGTCCTTGAGAGGTCATGTGGCGGTGATGTCATGGCATCCGACAGCGGCTTGAAGATATCAGAAGCCACGTTTTAGGCCTGAGGGCAATGTGTAGGTTTTAATGGTGTTATCAGCAAAAACATAGCAGAAACGCATGCGTCGTTAGAAGTGGGGAGTAGTGCGTTGGGAAGCATTAACTAGGAGGTTCGGACCCTCATGGCGTTGTAATATATTTTTTCAATTATTTTTAAATTAAATTGTAATTTTAGTTTTATTAAGCTTGTTTTTTCGAGCGTTAACGTTGCAGTTTGTTCTCGTGTTCTCTTTTTGGTTCCAATGGGTTGTAATAGTGTTCTTAATATTGGTATTTAAATGTAACGGAAGATTATTGCCTAAAAACTTTTATTTATGAATTTATGACAGAGCAACATCACAAAAATCTCAACAAACTCAACGCCTACATAGTATTTCTAGGGTTTGAAGGTTTTTTAGGCTCAAATTGTTGATAGACAAGAACGCATTAGTAAATCAGCTGGAGGTTGATGTTTCGCTCGTAGTGCTCCTATAGCATGTTAGAGAGGAACGCCTGCCGTGTGCGTTCGTCTTTTCTAAAATTGGTTCTAAAAATTTCCAGCTATCTCTATCGAAATTCTATTTTCGATAATTTCACACCAAAACTTTCTCCGCAAATTTAGTTCCTTATTTCTGTTCACCAGAAATGAACCTTTTGTGTTTTTCTTAGCCTCCGTAACGACCATATTCAACATGGCTGGCACATATTTCATGAGTTCCACTGACACCCACATGCACGTTTGGTCCTTTTATACGAACAGACATATCGACTTCTAGAAGACATAGGAGACTACAGCTGTCGCCCCATTCAGTTGCAATGTATCAAGAAAAAATTTTGACTGACGGTAGAAGTTATTAAAGTTTAGGGGACGTTTTGCCTCGCAACCCGGTCCTTGCATCGCACAAGTAAAGGCAGGACGAGCTATTTGTTGAGTTGAAGCAGGCATCGACAAAGGCCCCTTATTGCGTTTATTCAAAAAAAAAATACAACAAGCCAGACCTCACGTGGAAGGAGGAGCTTTGCTAAGAAGCCAAGAAATATGAACGCTTCACTACGGAGAACCGCAGTTTAATTTCGGCTGAGTTCAGGACAGCCGCTCAAAGGCGGCTGTCCTGAACTTGCGCTCTTTGCATTGTAGACAGTCGAAGCCACGTGCACTTGACTTCAGTACTTTTTTTTTTTTTAGTTGTTGCCATTCTAGGATAACGTAAGTTGCGACATCGCAAGAGTCTCGGCACTTCGTGAAAAATCGATATTTCTTTTAACCAAGGACGTCGACAATATTACAGAGGCGAATTTCTCTCTTTTTTTTTAATCTTGCGTCCCCTCAGTTCACGCAAAAAAGAAGGCCTTTATTCGGTCTCTTTGGAGGAAATGCTCAGTGGAACCATGCAACCCATTTCGATTTCTTCGTACTCGTCGATGGGATCGGCTGAATCTAAGGTTGAGCAGGTAGTGTAGAGGTAAAATTGTTGAACGGAAGAACGCCACCTGATTGGAAAAAAAAAAAAACACAGCGCAGAAAGATCCTCAATCCCTTTCTCTCATCGGGGTCGGCTTACAAGGCTCAGCTTAATATAATGGCACCACAGATTTTTTGAATTTCGCATGCCTAAAAGCCAGACCTTTCCAATGGGGCATCAAACGAAGGACATCATCAGTTGAAGCGAAACGCTCTGGTCACAGAATCAACACTGGCAGGGGACCTGGCCGTATCTAAGCAACATATTAAAACTTAGCAAACTTAAAACACTAATTCAAGCTGCATTCGTTATAACAAGGCGCTGTGAGCCCCCTTGGCCTTGTTTTTCTACACCCTCTGTGAGCGAACGTCCAGCCACTGCTCGAACAATTATTAGAATATTCGCCTAGCTTTAGCAACCCGCGAACTGACTTTTCATCTTCTATTTCGCTTCTCAATTGAAATTCTATATGAATTCATCCGTTAGTCAACTTTGAGGCTTGTTTTCGACAAGGATCCGAGTAGACGACGAAGGTACCTCTAACTGTATGCCCTTATTTGTAAGTTTACCTCTCCACCGTGAAGTGAGACAGCTGATACAGAGTGTTTCCTCAAAAACGATACAAACCAGAGATGTTTGACCCTTTGCCAAACTCTCCTCCCATCTCTAGATGCCAAACCGTCAAGGAAAACTACGAGAAACAGTGATTTCGCGCAACTTATTTCCTCTAATTGGATTTAAACATGGCTTCAAGGGAGCACTTGCTGTGACCTAGCATCTTTATTTATTTATATATTTCAATACCCTCAAGGCCCGAGGGCATCTTGCCATAAGTCGAAAAAAGTTTCGGGAAAATATGCAGTCTATCGCATCAGCTCTTAGGAGCTGCCGAACTTATTCTGAAAAAAAAAATGTGTCCTTGTCTTTGACCCGCGTATTCTGGCAGCGCCAGACAACCTCTACACAAATTAAAGGTTGTCATTGCCCTATTGAGTACTGAATTTTATTAAGCAATACATTCTGCAAGCAAGTGTCTTCAAATCTGGGGATGTTCGGGTGGGAAGAATATGCTCCATGATGCGTACGGGCACGGATTACTGAACAAGAACTTATCTGAAAGCTACGTCTCGGCCTCGGAACCTCTACCTATAGCTGTGGTTAGACAGTTTCTAGATCAACCAGCAGGACGAAGTTTACGATTCTTTGAAATTTTGCTTTTTTAAAGCTTTAGCAGTCTTTTTCGGCAGCGCTTGATCATTTGCCATACTTGTGAACTGCTCTTAGCGATGACATTATTCAACGTACCCTGTTGCCACGCTGTGGATCTTTAAACTGCGAACGTTGATGTTCGTCGACTATGTTCGATATGCCGGTTTTTAGTTTGGTGCTTTTTCTTTCTTTTGTTTCACAGTCCACTTCTATTTTGCCCGCCGTGGTGGTTAAGTTGTTAAGGTGCGCAAGCTACTTTTTGTAAGGACGCGCAATCGAATCCCGACCGCGGCGGTCGCTTTTCGATGGAGGCGAAAAGCAACGCACTCGTGTTCTGTGCGATGTCAGTGGAAGGTAAGGAACACCGTGTGGTCACAATTTCCGGAGTCCTCTACTACGGAGCCTCAGATAGCTTGAGTAACTTTAGGAACGCTAAGCCCTATAATGGAAGCAAACCAATCTTCCATTAGGGCACCAAGCTTTTTCTTGCGTCTTCAAACTGTCATCCTTAAAATGAACATGGCAAACCTCATCGCCTGCTTCGTATTTACCCAACCGCCCACCTATTATTCTCAAGGACTGCCCTATGATCGCGGAATACCTTTGTCTCTTCAAGCAATCCCTGCGCCTATTATTTATGTTTAGCTGAATCCTCATTAAATCTTTTATTCGTTTTATATCTGTCCTCATTAACATCCCTTATAAAAAAAGAGGACGCAGAAGGAGGGCCCTAGGAAGAGAAGACGGGGCTCTTGTTGCGCTTCCTTTTTTTTTTCTTTTTGGAGGCAACATTACCTAATAACGGGCGCCAAGAAACCCAGCGGTTCCCGGCCTGCGCTTTCATATCAAGACTCTAGGGTTAGAGATTCAGCGTCTACGGGACTAATTTCAATATCCGCGCTGAAGTGCGAAAGCAGCTGCCGAGTCTGTCGCCATTTCTGTCCTTCAATGTGATGACCCTGTGGCAGGCACAAGCGCACGCTCGGAGAAAAAATAAAAGCTGTGCTCCGCTTTGTTATAATTTGAGGGAAAAGGCCGATGATATGCGCTTTTTCTTTTTCCCCGATGTCCTCTGCAACAGTAGTGAGTTCATTTACTGGTGGCCGGAATTCAACGAGATGTTCTCTGGTTCCATCCAGCAAAGCGTTTTCATATAAAATGTTGCTACTGTACCTATTTCTATGACAAAAGCCACTGCCGCCTAGTGGGTCACAAACAAACGTTGATTAGTTTCTTAACTTTATTTTCGTACCGCAGTTGCCTTCACTCAGAATTTATTACTGCTATTTTGTTCAAATAAAACGTAACTTACGTATTGCATTAGCAGCTAGTGTTGTACGGCTGTGATGACTCACCGTTCTGAAATTTCCCCTTTTTCTTATCTTTCGCGCTATAGACACTTAACCATTAGAATAAGTACGAATCCGATATAAAATTAGAAGGCATCGTAACTTCAAAGCGATCTCGGCATAGCCTAATGAATGCAGCAGTCGTCCAGCCAGCGAAGACACGAAGCGTAGCAGCTATTGTCCCCAGGTGTTCAGTTATCGCTTGCGTCAACACCTTAGTTCCAAAGCACGCGGGCTGCAATTTGATGCCGTTATCCTACTTCAGCAAATTTTTAAAGTTGTTTTCATTTCGTCAAGCTGGAATGGAAAAAAGAATCGCTGCGACTAAAGTGCGTTAAATATAATAACGTGCCCATTTTACTATTTTTTTTATTATTAATATTATTAAGCCGGTCATTGAGTGCAGGTGGTGAGACATTAAAACAGAGTACGTTTAGTACAAAAATAAGTCACTCAACTGAAGACCGTTTTGTCAAATAACTCAATCAGTTGCATGTCACAACTGTGATCCCTTTCTTGACCGTGATTTTACGTTGTTTTTTTGCTTGCTTCCATAAAATGAACATGCAGCTTAACTGGTTGGGGAGTCCAGAGCTAACGCTTTAGGCTTACTCTAACCTAAATGTTCAAGTTTCCGCAAAACGAAATAGATGGAACCATGCTTTTCAGCACAAAACCAAAGGCGCCCCAAATTAACTCTTACGTAGTGCCCGGCTTCTGATGAGCTCCGCGGGAAGCATAGCTGCTGGCTAAAAAATTCGAGGACACTTTGGCGACTAAAGTGATAAAAGGCGAATGTCTAAGTGCTGCATTCTGCTACGCGACTGTTGCGCATGTAGTGATGGATGCTGCTACGAGTAAAGCGAGCGACTATTCTTTAACATTCTGCGAGTGCATTTATTCAGTGAATTCTGCTTGGCAGCGACGAGATTGCACTCCGTGTATCTTCGCCGTTGTTGTACGTTTACTGTTGTGTGGTTTATTTTGCAGGGTGCGCAACCCTAATTACTAATAATTATTTACTTACCTGGCATAATTATTAATTATTAAGTATTATGTATTCATGAGTACATTGTTTATAATCAGTAATTATTATTTACTTACTGGGTTACTACTCATTAATTAGTAATTGGTTCATAATTCATTAAATAGTACTTGTTCATTGATTGACATACGGCCATAAAAGGCAGGCATTCGCGCATACTGGTGTTGCTGTGCGATTGGTAGAGACCTCCATGACGTCATCCCGTCTCGGCCAATCAGAGCCGCCGCAAGAGCATGGCACTTTTGCGGACGACAATGATGATGCAATAAAGGCTGTCACCTTAAAACAGATAGAAAACAGTGTCAATGGAAGCTTGGCTATGAGGGGATTTTTGTTTTGTTTAATGTAAAGTCGACTTGGCTCCTTTGTGCTCCTGCCTGAAGTACTATAGGGGTGGTTCGCAGTTAAAATTTTCTATTTTTTTTTTAACTAGCTCTTTATAGCTTTTATTGTTAGCTTAGAATTTTACCTTTTATTTTGATTGCCATCGGTTCACTTCAAGTAACAACGATGGAGAATTATTTGTCCTAACATCTTAACATCATTTGTATTTGGCTCATCAGGATAGGTGTTGAAGAAGCTTCGCCTCAGGCACGGCAGTGTTTTTATTAAGCGTGGAATGCTGCTGTAGTGTATTCTTACAAAGGCTTGGAGTGGGCTCATTTGCTAGAGAACAACAGCTTTCAAAGCAATCCTAAGTATTCCCAATGCATATGCGGGAACTCGGCTCTGCTCACTTTGCTTCATTGTTCTGCGGCAGAATGAATGGTTTTGTTTATAGCACAAGCCGCGCAAAGCACAACTTACTTCGTCAAGCTTTGTATTCATTCTTGTGTGCGGTATGTATCCTCAAACTCTCTCTGACGCTTGGTGCAGGGAGGTCTAGATTTTTAACTACAGTGTCGAAGGGTAAAACTTGCTGCTGTGGTGTTCCTACTACTACATTTATTTAACATTTAAATAATTATTTATTACTTTATTTATTACTTATTTATTTATTAATTTACTTATTCTTTTATTTAATACAGATTACTTTCGACGCAATACACTATTTGGCCACCATGCCAATCATCTTTATGCTCTGTTGCTTGAAGCTTTTAGCAGTTGATTCTCAGTTATAGAGAATCAGTCTCTCTGTACTTTTCCTTGCTCTTCCATACATCTCAGCGTACCCGATTTTTCACATTCTAAATAAAGTCAGAATTCACAGTGCCCTAGCACGGACACTTCTCTGATACATATTCTTTTAAAATGGTCGAGCGGAATGTAGACTCATTTTTTATGAGGATTATTTGTATTTTTGCAGAACATCGCCCATTCATCTATAGCTAACAAATCTGTTGAGGAATGTTTTCCAGAATGAAAAATAATACGATGCTTTCAGATGCTTTCCTCTGCTTAGCGAGTCATCCATTGCACTCTTATTGATAGAAAGAAACGAAGAAACAATGCTTCCTCTTTTTCTCGGTGTTTCTTCGCCTTTAATCACATCAAGCAATATTCAACAACTATTGATCTTTCTGCCGCGCGCCAGAAAAGAGCAAAACTTTGATAGATTTTATTTTTTTTTCTCTGGTCTACTGAGGTTGTGAGCAAAGCCACACGCAGCGGCACTCAACCCCCGCAATAGAAGAAAAAGGTTTATTTTCGAAATGCAAATGTTTTCTAACCAATATGAAGCAAACTAGTAAGTTTGCGAAACTTGATTACAACGTGTCTCTCCATATAACGCTTCCAATTCATCTCAAGAGAAAAGAAATCACTATAAGCAAACGGGATGAGAGAGTATGTATCGAATGGGTGGAATGCTGAGTTCGAAATAATCTGTTTTCAATCTCCTCGAAAAGTTCAAACGGGTGTAAAAACTCAGTAAATTCCTACAATTGACAAATCAAAAAATGGGAAGCCGCATTCGACAGAGGCGGCCGAAACTGCTTCATGTCGGGCAATAAAAGATGGCTCCTTCCACTCCGGCGTTATCGCTTTTAACGCTGCCGGCAATGAATGCCCGGAGGACAACGCCCCAGACTGCATCACGCACTTTATGAAATTACTCATAAGCAGTGTTTTTTCACATCAGTTAAGAATTTCGCATGCCTGGTCGGTTTTTGGAGTATCTAGCCAGGCATTCAGAGAAAAAAGAGGGGATACACTTTCATTTTATGTTTAGGTTCTCTTATCTTTTTGAGATTTCTGTTGGAGAAAGAAGTATTCTTTGTTTCGAGCATTAAAATACTTTGCATGATAACCTGTGGTATAGAGCGAACCCAAATTACGTCTTATGCCAAGTGTGGAAATAAAGAACGACTCTCCGTCGGGGGAAGGAAATAGTTGAAGTAATGAAGAATTGAGGTGCCACAGACCGCAGCGATGCACTTCTGGTGGAGCATCTGCCTCGCATTCGGGAGGTGCCAGATTAGATCCGCGTTATCGCCGGGCACCCACCGGTTTTAATGGGGGTAAGGTTTTTCTCAGTATTATGCTCGGCTCTTCTGTGATGAAATGCTTGGGGAAGGGGTCATTTACCAAAAACGTTCGAACTTCAGCCCGTCCGAAGAATTCCTTTTACCGCAGCCATGGCCTAGTGGTTAGGGCGCCCGTCTTGGCTGGGCGAGGTGGTTATTTCAAACCCAGTGCTGGACACCCGCCGGTAAAACATTAACAGTGGTTTCGCATTGGTTATACCGAGCAAAAAGCGGGTGCTTCATGATGGTTCAGCCTGGCAAAGTCTTGTTATGCTGTTCGTTGAGCGTTGCTTTTGTATTTGCCAGGCGAAATCATCATGAAGAAATCGCTTCTCCTCGGTTTAACCAAAGTTAAACCACCGTTATTTCTTTTGAAATGCCTAAAATGTTCAACTAATGAAGACAATTGTAATCTGAAGCAATCCCTTTTATTTTTCTTGACTCTTGATGGCGGCCGTGAGGTAAAGGCGTTGCACGCAAACACTGCATGCCGACTTATTCGTAGGCGCTCCGGCGCTTTTACCGTCATGTACTGACACGCCAAAAGTAATTAGGCCGCAGGGTCTGCTCCTCGGCCCTGTGGTAATAAATTAATCATAAATCTTGGTTCCTTGTTCTCACATCTCTGAAATATCAGCCATTGCTTTTGCTAGCACTATCATGCAGTTTGCCGGGTGATCCAGCAAGAACCAGCAGGCTTTCATTTATGCTAACTTTGGACGACGTTTACTTTCCTTCTGAGCATGCCCCCTGTACAACTACATCTTCACAAAAGTCCATAGTTCGAGCATTATTTGCACAGTAACAGAGATACTAATCTTTCTCATGGCAACCGCGTCGCCATCTCAGTGGGGAACTGATTCTTAACACAAGACGGCAATGTTCACCTAGTAGGCATATGACAGTGTTGTTCATTGAGAACGGCTGATGAACAGACAGAATGTGTTTGGAGTGGCCATCATCACATTAGGCGCATTATTGGGTGAGAGGAGATTTAGAGTACTTAATACAATTGTCACTGGCGCTTCCTGATACTTTGTGTATAGAGTTGGAAGAGGGCAAGAGTTCAAAGTTTTCCTGCTTTATAACGCCTCACGTGAGAACCACTTTTAGTATAAACATTAAAAATGGCCTATGAGAAACTTTTAGACGCCACTAGCAAATATCGCGCAATAATGTGAAACCTAAGTAAGCTGTAATGTTTAAATTCGAGTGAATAAAAACGCTCGTCAAAATATGCTCAGCCCTCTCGTTCAAGAGCACTTTTTTCGGTGATTGTCACGTATGCTGAATAACCGAACTTAATTGGGTATGCAGAAGGGAGGAAGAGCCTCCTATGTTATTGGAAAGCTGCTTCCCAGAGCACATCTAGAGAGAGTAGCATAGATCCAATCACCGAAGTTGGAGACATGCAATAATTTTTCTTCTCTTTGTTGTTCCGATAATAAATGTGATTAGCCGTTGCAACATTGAAACTATAGTCTTATTTGTCACTCTTCACATCCAAACGTTTTCATAAGTCCTTTCTTCACAAAAATTCAAAGAGTGACCTATCACGAGGTCTTTCGCCCTAGCAAGGGTATCATATTTTATTCTCTCCATGCTGTTGCTAGGCAGGTTCTTGCATTCTTTTTTTCAGCTATTTTCATCTGTAGCCTATTTCTCGTTTAATGCACATAGTTCTAAAAGACGTAAGTGTGCCTTGGGTGCAGCTGCTTTCGGCATCTTTGAAGTCGGTTGCAGTTTTTAGAGGTGCACTCTGACTGATCACATCAAAGAAGATCTGAAGACGTCATAACTTTTCTTCTAGCTATTTTTGTCTCTGAGTTCTCTGTACAAATGCATTTTTTTTATTCCTGCCCCGAGAAATGTACACTATTTGAGACTTCACCGGTGGAAGAGACATCAGTACTTTGATGGTCGTATGGTAAAATATATCTTGTGAAGAACAGAATTATCAACTCTGTGCAGACGTTTTGTGGACTATTATAGAGTCATTTGTATCATAGTGCTGATTCGTAAGTTTGGCTTCTGTTTGTCTGCTACTCTTGTGGATAATATTGAAAAAGAAAGATTTTGTCGGTCTTTTATGAAGCAAGCTGGACGTCCAAATACAGTGAAGATATCACCGCAACATTTCTGTTTGTTTTTCAATTCTCAAAACTGAAGGTCTTTAGGTGTAGTTTAGTCTCCCTGCAGTACTCGGTTCGGAGTATGTGCTGCTTCATGAAATATTGTGGTTAGAGTGCTTGATTATTTTCAGCACATTAGAGGATTATTTTCAGCAAATTAGAAGAACACTGGTAACTTACGCTCTCATGTCATACTCTTAAAGGATGAGCTTAAGTGTCCCCAATAATGTAGCACGTTACACTGATAGGGCGTGATAGGGGAATAATGTAGCAGGCAAAAGAAGCTTTCGCCCTTGCTATCGCAATTCAGCTGGGGTTAAGCAGAGTTAAATCACAAATAATTTTTCAAGCACATTAATTTCACACTATCACCTGGCCAGCCCTTTTATTCTAAAGGTGTATTTTTGTAAAAATGTTTATTAAAAATGCCCACACATTGCTCTCTCCCAATAGGATCTTTCGGAAGCCGATCACGGATGAGTCACTGGTCAACACTTAGTTTACGTCGTCCTTTCAGTGCACATTTCTCCCTTATGGAGGCGCTGCATCCTCAAACAGAAATGTTGGTCACGAGTGAAAATTGCATTCAGCGTATGGATAAGCTCTTAATCCATAATTTAGTATGGCAGGCGCCATATATTTTGAAGCAATATGGTCGCGTGGTAGTGACAATGCCGTAGGCGAGGAACAAAGAGACTAACGGTGCACTGTAATAAAGTTACTTGGGTCGACATGCGCCCACAAAAGAACAAGCAACACAATGGCGCCATAACCAGCCATTGCGCTCGTCGGCCGTCGAACAATGATTGCCCGTTGCAGTCAGCAGTGTTCGATTTAAAGTCGGCTCCGAAACATCTGATAGACCAGCCAAAAGATGCTGGACAAGTCCTGGATAATACGAAAACAGTTGTTCTTGCCTGCGGCCATTCTGAACTAATCTCGGCGAATCTCGCGCAACAATACTGAGCAAACAAAGTGCACACACTCGGTCTGTGCACTGCAATCAAAGTGACAAGGGCGCATGTCAACGGTGTTTGAAAAACAAAGGTTTCAATATTTCGCGGCAATATGATCGATTATGAAAAACTAATCCCCGCTGCAAAATTTGGCTCAACTGCATTTCCAATGCACTTCCCGCGTTAGCTTAGCACTCCTAAGCTCACGCGCCCCACTTCCGCGGAAACATACGTTACTACTTTTTCATTCTACTTTACTGCCTGTCATTGTATCCATTCGTAAAAGAAACTTCTGCATCTTTAACCTTGCGTGTTTCCTGACTTGAAGAGATTTTTGGGAAGACTCAGTTCCTCTACTGTTCTCGCACACGCCTCCCCTCTCTGATCGCTTATCAGTGTCCTTTTTATTTGGTTGTTATTTTGTCTTCTTGTGACTGCTCATGCACGTGCATGATTCCGAGGACTCCGGCCAGTAACTCAAGGACAGTACTGACAGCGCCACATACAGGCGTCGAGTGGCCCAACTCTTGGCGTGCCCATATATATGGTATCATGAACGAAAACTTTTATATATGGACAGCCACCGACTGTTCCCAACCTGTTAAAAGAGCGAAAGGGCAAAAGCCGCGGTGTAGCTATCAATGGCAACCGGTGGCCGCGGAAACCTGTCAACCTGTGGAAAGGAGACACAACGATGGAGCGACAGGGCTCAGAAAGGGAAGCGAACGGGAGAGCGGGGACAAGATCGCAGGCAGCGAACGATCAGGGCAGAAGACTGGGGCTGCGCCACGACCTGCGAGCCCGGAGTCTAGCCGCCGTTCGAAGTTTGGCACCTGTCTTCCTGCTTCCACGCCTGGCAACTCATTCCCACCGCCAGCTGGAAATAAAGAAGCAGCGGCAGCCCTCGGATTTCCACCACCTGGCCGTGACGAACACCCAGTCCTTCTTCGGAGCACGTGCTGCACCCCGCCAACGCAGAGAGGCATCCCAGTGACGGCCAGCCGTAAACGAAACTAAGCCAGTTTGCTTTATTTAATTTGTTTTAAATTATATCCCGAGCCTGTCCCTCCACCTCACCATGCGCAGTGTGGACCTAGGACCACTTTAAGTAACTCGATTCGTCAGATTGGTGTCAGAAGTGGGGTGCACACTTAAATCATTGGGCAAAAGCTGGACTGTACCCCTGCGAGAGGAGCTTCAGGCCTTGACAATTTGGTTAAAAATGGAAGGAACCCAGTCGAGTGTGCACAGCTCTTTGGGGCAAGCGGATTTGCTGCTTTAGCTAGCATGGTAGAGAAATTCACCGGTGACAATAAAGGGCCGTCACACAGAATTTTTCGATATGTTAGAACAAGTAGGAAAGATAGGTTGCTTAACTGAAGAACAACAGCTGGGGATTACGAAATATCGACTGCCCGGAGCAGCCCATGATTTTGCCTGGACAGATGAGGGAATGAGGAACAGGGGAACATTTGCTGAATTTAAGACACTATCGTTCAAGTACTTTGACAGGAATCTTCGCAATGTAAAGCTCCGGCGGTTTCTCGACGCTAGACAGAAGCTGGAAGAAGACGCACGTGCATTTTCTTCTCGTGTTTGCTTCCTTGGTATTGAGACTCTAGCGCGAGATCGAGAGCCCGATAGCGCTAAGCAAAAGCACGCCAAAGAACTGCTTCTTGAGCATATGAAGTGCCAGTTTATCACCGGACTGAGGGATCTGGTTTGTATTAAGCGGACAGTTTTTGGAGACGCCAAAAACATTTGTTGCCCTAAGGAAATGTATCTTGGCGTTGTGGTTAGGTTCAATAGAGCACGGCTGAAAGAAATTGTTCTAGTAATAACAAATGCTAGCGCTTGCTCAGCTGAGGCACTCGCTATGCATCCTGAAAAACGGAAAGAGAAGTCACGCCGTCTCGGTGAAGCCAGGAAACGACAGTGGGCTGCAGAGACAGATGAAGAACGGCAACAGCGTCTTGCTCGACGACGCGCTCAAGATGCAGCTAAACGAGCGCGTCGCGCTTCTCTTCAATCGTCCTCAACCAGTGACGGCTCAGAATTGAATTTAATGGATGCTTTGAACAGTGAAGACTCTTTGTCAACGTGTTCATACAGCAATCAAGAACGTAGGAATGCAACTAGGCGGTAACGACGCGTTCAGGAAACAGAAGAAGAAGGGCAACGAAACTATAGCGTAGCCATGCTATTCTTGTTTTCGCAACCTACCGGGCTTACCTAAAGCTAAGCCCCAGCTAATGTTTTTTTGCTTCTGAATGCGATCACACAGTACTAACGGGGACATTCAAAAGCATCCATTAAACCGTACATACAACCCCCTCCGCCTAAAAGAGCCTGTGGTAGTTACAAAGCGCGCTCGTCATTGTTTTTGTCAGAAGAACGGCGTCTAAGAGATGCCCTAAATTATTAACCATTTGCTCTCGATGAACGGAGGGCATAAGGAATTGCGATTCGAAGCTTTAAGAGCCTTACGATTCGCAACGCCATTCCTCTGTTCATGAAAAATGTAAGAGTTTCCGGCACCTTTCATTTGCCAGTACGCAATATATTTCTGTTTCCTTTTCTCTTCTCCTTTCTCACGATTTGCTGCATAGCAAATCGCGCAGCGCGAAATGGAGGTCATTTTCATTACGTTCGGATATTTGATGCCTCTGGCATTACTTTCGCATTTACTCCAGAGTTTGAACGCTGCTGTTGTGTAGAAAGGGACGGCAGATTGCAAGATGTACAGACACAGTCTTCTGCTGCAAATATACTTAGGCCGCGTGTGATACCGCAAGCTAACCCTGGGATAATGTGAACACAGAATGAGGATTGCAATTCCAGCACGTGCTGTGGTAGTGCTAGCTTTCTTGGAAGATCGTTCTTTCAAGAAAGAATCTCAAAGCAAACATTACCGTGAAGATCGGTAGAAATATAGCAGCTACAGAAGTATTGAAAGACACTCCGTTTGGCTGTGGGAAATCAGACACGTATGAAGAGAGAAAGCACAATCCTCAAATTGCATCGTAGCGACTCGACACATATATTCTCGAGTTTATAATAGCGTGTATTGTTAAAGAAGGTCCTCTTTGTGTTGTAGGAGATCGGAATTTGAATTCAGAATCGAGACCAATCCCGCTGCAGTCTGGACGGGGACATTCGTCAGCTCGAACATGTTGCAGGCAAGTGGGTTTTTCATCATCCCCCTTCCAACAAGAATAATCAAGTTACGAACAACTGTTCTAAATCCATGTCCATCATTCAAATCTACGGGAATTTTCTTCATTACGGCTGTGCTTTCGATAGTGAGATTTTTGAGACGGGTAGGAAGTGTCTTATCACGCCTTGTTGTTTCTATTCGTTACATTATTAGATCTCAGCTCGGAGTGCCGTGGTTGACGACCGAGGATGTGGGCGATGATGTCGTGCCGAGCTATAGCAATGGGTTTCGGCCGCGGATGTAAGGAATTTGAGAACTGTTATAAGTGCGCATACAAAATACAGTGCGGAGAACCATGCAGTTTGCTTGCAAGCATAGGAAAGCTTCTTTTCATAAATCCGGCAACAAAGCTAAGGATTTAAAAAATGGCCACAAATCCGGCCAATTTACCCACAACCTTTTCTTATTCCTTAAGAATAACTAGCCTCAGTGGAAGCGCAAATGTATGATAAAGTTCCGGGTACTTATGTTATGTGACGCATATTTCAAAACACAAAAAAAAACAAAACAATTAAATAAAACCAAATAAAAACTGTACGAAAAAGTTCGAAACGTGGAACTATTACCAGAATTGATCTTTGGGGAAAAAAAAACACAGGGTAAAACTCATATTTTATTAATAGGGCATAAATGATCATGCCTTTTGCCATGCAACCACTTAAACGGAGTTTAACAAAATAATATTATGGGTTGCAATGCACTGTCTCCATGCAGCGTGTGCAGTGTTTCTTTCCATTCTTAACGTTTTGTGATGCCACAGTTTTATCATATTTTATGTAGCATTTTCTCTAATGTCAATGTTTTTTTTTTTGAGTGGGTATATAACAGCATCTTAAACTTGGAGGTTTTGTAGGGTTCATAACAACATTGTAAAGAGAAGTATGAGGTTACAAAAAACACCCGAAAAAGCATGCGTGCCCCCTATTGGCGGGCAGACTGTTTGTCCTAAGGCGCCACCATGCTTGATGTTCCGCGTAAAGTTCTTCACTTATGGGAAGGGCGAAGAATCCTCCTTTCTTTTTTTAAACAATAAGGTGGCAACACCTACGTGTGCAGAACCATAAAAATTATATCTTTAATGAAAAATAACGGTATACGTAAAGAAGTTAGAAGCACTAACTGGCTTAGATAAGAAGAGAAGAAGAAGAAAGCTTTGTCTTAATTACTGCCACCAAAATAGCCGTAACAGAAAGCCATCAAATGAGCGGCACTTTCTGGCCATGTGAGAGCGGCTCTAATACGTCCTCTTTGTCAGGGCTCCTCTAAACTTGCCGAAACACAATAGCAATTTAACGTCGTTAAGCTAGCTGCTGGCTATTTAGACACACATTCAGTGTTAATTTAATGGCTTGGAACTCAGACAGAAATACATAGATAACGAAGCTGAGTAAAGTGCATGGCCGACCACGGAGATCAATGCATAAGAAATGAACCGGAAAGACGGTGGTTCCGCGTATCCTCATACAAACGACTTTATAGACTCGGATGTGTCACGTTCAAATATTAATGATTCATTTATATTCGCGGGTTTCAGCGCAGAGATCTTTAATTTCCGAATGGAACATCATGCCGTGAAAGAGTTCCTTTCACCCAATATGTGACTGCTAGGCCCCTTCTATAGCTTTCGAGTGGTCGGTATTAGTGAAATGTTTTTCTTGCATGTACGCTCATTAGCAGTCGGTAGGTGTGTTCTTTTGGACGTAATCCTGCGAATTCAAAATTAAGTGCTGGAGCTACACGTGGTAAAAGGATTTAGCAATGAGTGTGCTTGCCCGGATAATAGCAAAAAAAAATTAAGTCGTTCAATATTAATTTTACTTGGTTTCCGTTATTGCCGGGTTTTCGATATTGGAAACAAACTTACTGTTGGCTATTTTAATTACCAAAGGCAGCCGTGTTCACCACCCAAGCATAATATGCAGTCTAGTGCTCTAGTTTCATACAAAGATATTTTAAATACGCAGCCAAACACTGTGTTCATAGATTAATAACGTAAAAACTCGGAATCTATGTGATTTCGGTGTTAGTGAATTGCTAGTTCAGTGACAATGTTCCCGGTGTGGATCTAGAAAAATTGACATGTGCCAAGCGCCGTCAAAAACAAATACAGGGCAGTTCCCTCGAAAAAATATGTTCCTTTAAAGCGAATGCGTATTGACAGCGTTGCTGTTGTTTTTTTTTTATGTTTGGGTTGTGTGTTCGTGCGTGCGTGCGTACGCGCTGTTTAATAAGTGCAGTCAGAATTAAGCTGCGCATATCACAGCGAAAAGGCATGAAGTGACGGCAACCAGTCTAAATTTTTATCGCCACTATCGTCTTGAACAGACTTTTTCCCGCACATACAAACTGCTTCCGCTTGAGGCTCTACGACTTTACAACTTTCTGAGCAATCATAAAGAAGGTCTTCTTCGTGAAAACTGCGAGCGCATTCACCCAACTCTATTGAGTATGTATATTAAAAGAAAAGACACGCCATTTTATTGTGAATTCTCAATAAGGCAAAATAGGCGCATTACCATTTAGAGAATGCAGGTGAGAAAATAATACTCGCTATATCTGTATTTGACAATAATCAGGAGTCGTTATAACATTACGTAAACAGATCTAATCGGTAACATTTTTGCTTCAAGTTTGTCCACGCCACTCTTCTGAGAACTTGTGATTTTAAATAACGCGTGACTAAGCGGTGGGACCATATACGATTGTCGAAGCGGAAATACGATGCCAATAATTTTTCAGCTGCCCTTCCATTGCATGTTTGCCTTAATCTCGTTGCTTCCCATCAACCGGCACATGTCGGTGGTTTATGGCGGAAACAATTTTCAGGTCGGTCAATAAGTAATTTTCACATTTCTATGATTGGCGTTTTGTGTCTGGGTATTTACGGTCACGTGGCTTTTATGGTGTTGTCACTATAGCGGCCTTCTAGGAATGTAATATTTATGGCGGTGGACGGATTTAATAAAGGCATATTCTACGTAAAGGTTATATATAAGCACTCACAAAATACAGGCCCTCAGATGCCTTTAAGCGAGAACAGGAAAGCTTAGCAAAGAGACAGTAAAATAAGAAAGTTATAACGCAGTGTTCAGGACAATAAAGAAATATAAAATCAATCACCTACCACGTCGACATATTATCGCGGGCTCACCGACTTTCTCCGCAAAAGGCTATGAGACAAATTTGGTTCTTTTTTTTTTTGTTTTCAACGCTTGCTCATCCTAATGTATGCTCCCAAAAATTATTTTTGCGCCTCAACATACTGGCTGAGGCGACAGCAAATTACGCTTAAAAAGCGCCCTGCACAAAAGGTTGACAATATTTAGTTGAAAAATTAATTTACCGGTTACATTTTGTTTTCTGAAGCTAGCATTCAAGCAACAAAGGGTCCAGATAAAAACACACACATTCAATCAATTGATAATCTTACATGGGGCACCACACGAGTTGGTGTTATGACTAATTTTGGTTTTCCTCGTACATAAATAATTTCCTGAAGTGCATTCAAGATGGCGATACCGTTATATATGCCGATTATACAGCTGTACTGACTTCCACGAAATGCATTGATCTTATTGAAAAATGTGCTAATAATGAACTAAGTAACATAGCTAACTGGTTTTGGGCTGACAAATTCATCTTAACTGCAACAAAACAAATTACGCAATCTCTTCACGTTCAGGCAGCAAACGTAATTGTCCTCTGACCTTAAGAATTGATAACGAAGAAATAGCTCAAGTAGAAACATGCCTATACCTTGGCATCACTCTGAACTCGTTATCACATACCAGGGAGCACATCATTAACGCTTGCAAGAAACTAAGTCACGCACGTTTTTACCAATACAGTCAGTCCTTTCTTCTAAAAATAAAAAAAGGGATGTACTTCACAACTTTTCATTGCCGCCTTACATATTGTGTCGAATAATGGGGCTATACTTATCCTTCCTGTCTGGCGTCACTTATCATTTTACACAAACGTGTTTTGCGCAATCTAATATTTTCGAGCTAGCGAGAGCACACCGCACCACTTTTTCGTGAACTGCAGATTATGGCGTTCACAGTTGCATGAGATGACAAAACAAGATGTGCTGTTCATCGCATTTTGCCTGGCAACAACCCTCTTCCTTCAACCGTTTTATACCCTCAAAACGACATATACGCAGCGAAGACAACTATATCTTTAACACTGTGGCAGCTGACCTTTCATACAGGTGATAATAGTAAGCATACTGTCGCGCTTCCATTTGCAATAAAAAGAAACGACAATTTATTTCGCTCATTGAAAGACTTCGTCCACAAAGTAATTTTAATTTCACTGCTGATATGTAGTACTTTACTAAAAATGTTTCTTTTTCTTGTTTTCGCACTAAGATCTTGTTAAAATATTTCTGTTGACATAGTTTTTGTATTATTTTAATGTGTGTATATATTGCATGATATTGATGTTTTGTTACTCTCATTGGTCATAATTGTCACATGATGTGTTGATAAAGTGCATGCTATTTTTATGGGACAAGTCTATGAATGTAAATGTATATACAGTTTTGTTACTCTTGCCTAGGTACGATGTTCTGTGTTCTGTGGGCCCAAAGTAGCAACTTGCTAACCACCCAAACGCTTTTGTCACTCGCGTTTGTAAAAACGAAATTCTAAGCAAATAAATTGAGTTCAGGAGAAGTTTCAAAGATCATTGTTCCTCATGGTTCCTTTCCCAGTCCACGTCACTCGGCTGCTCTGACCTCAGCTGCTCTGACCTGGCGAGCCAGAAGGCCGTGGTCCATCGAGTCCTAGCCGCAGCGGTCGCTAATGGGCTCTTGTAATGAGGAGCCCACTTAGTGATTGTGAGAGGTGGCCCCGGCCATCTCAAGCTTCCTCTCTGCAATAATGTTTTTCAGACAGACAGAGAACTTTGTTCTTAAGACGCTATCACATCACATACTGTCGTCGTTATCGGCGGAATCTTCCACGATTGCCACTGCAGAAGCGACAGGCAAGGTGGCTACAGAAAATGAGTCAGCCCGCAATAATTCCTGCCGCAGAATAATCTAGATGTAGCTCAGATTACACCACTAATTGTTCAGTTTCCCTAATCTAAGAATCCATGAAAAACCTCTTTAGACGACTTGCAAGTATCTAGGCCCCTACAGCGCTTTGGAAGTGTTTTATATTTTGGGAGCTTTTTTATTGAATCAAGGCTGCTTGGCGCATAATAGGCTTAGATGCTTATGTGCCATAAAACACAGCACAACACTGTATACATTCGTGGTTGCATTATTGTCTGCAGTTCTCTTCTATTTGTTCTTTAAATTCTAAAAGAAATAATTTCCGAAGCGAAAATTACCGCAATGAACACCCTCGAGATTTCGTAAAAGACAGATAAATACAAAGATAAATACAGTACGTCAACTTGGTATTGTTAACTGCCATCAGAGCAGACCACAGTGAGAGCGGAAAGTCGAGCGACAGTGCAGGACAGAGATGCTGGAGTATAACTATACTTCGTCTTTTGCGTATAATATTCGTTAATCTGTATTAGAACGCCGAGCGACTGAGGAAGGTTTTGTTAAGGAGTGGAAATGAGACATGCGGCATGTCTGAAACTTCCTCGCGGCGTAGGTTGATGAAAACGAGTTAATCAAATGGAATTGAAGCTGGAAAGACTTCTCTTTTCATCCGGATTAACACATGACGAGATGAGAAACCACGCGCCATTGAAGTTGTGGTTTTTCTTCAAAAAGAGTATAGAAGTGGTGTGTCAGTGGCAACAATAGATTATCAAATTGAGGTGGAAAGTTAGGTGAAAAACACAGGGTCAAATGCCAAGCGACAGCACGGAAAGAAATAAAATTTGGAAGGAATCAGGCTATATATAAAAATAGAAATGTCTTCGCAAAAAATGCAAATCCGCGAAACATCACTCATACAAAGAAAAAAAAAACAAAAATGAAGCTCCAAATATTCGTTTCTGTGAGTTCCGATGTTTTTCTGTTTGTTTGTTTAGTGCCACCAGCTGATTCTCTGAACATAGAGAAGGAAATGTGTTTTTTTCGACGCAGAACTTCCGTTCGGAATCATTCGTATGTCGTGTAAGTGTGGCTTGATTGTGTGCGCTCTGAAATCGAAGTCGGGAGCATTTTCAGCGGAGCGCCCATAAAAAGAGAACGGCGTGCAATGTGGCGTGTCCAATGGGGAACCACAGGGGTCCCATCTGGAAAACGACTCTCAGTTTGCTTTCGCTTTGCGATTCCATCAAGCCTGTGGCTACCAACTTGATTGCAACCGCTAACAAAACTGCTGGCGTGTACCGGTTACCACTGCCGCTGTTGCCAGCTATAGCAGGTCCTAACACCGGCCGAAGTGCACTACATCCGCTTTGGCTTATATTTCTTGACGGGGATATCCCTGCTGCTACTTCGTGTTTTCAGATACTTGTTCCATTCAGAAAATAAAAAAAAGGTGCAACGTTTTACCTCTTTGTTACTTTTGCGACGACTAATGGTGTGCCTTTGAAATGGGTAATTTTGTTGAGATTTGAGAATAACATCCGTTAGAAATGTCTGAATGGGTGTGAAAGTAGTAACTATATTGAATTAGGCGACTGAAGCGTAACATTATTCCGTTTGTGTGGTAGATCTTTGTGCGTACGAAATATTTGGGTCTGTTATTTACAGGAATTCGAGTTTCCACGAATATTACTTGGTTGATTGGTGCCGCAGTTCACACAGCAGAACTCTCGCATCCTAGCAAGAAAAAACAACATGGGGATAGACAAAGAACTGTTGCTGGGGAGAAACTGTGAGCGCATCAAACGCTGTAGTAGCTTGTGCAATAACTTCCAATAACGCTCCCGTTTTTATTAATGATTCCGTGTAAGAAGTGGAATCCCCAACTGCATGTAGGAATCGCACATGCACACGAGTTGGCAGCATCGTTTGCATGCGTCCACAGAAAGAGCGATTCCAGAAAACCACAGCCGAATGAATACCACGCAAGCAGGTGCCATTGCATTTTTCCGGTTGCATGGAAGCAGAGAGGGCTGCAACGCCCGGCTAGTTTGTAGGATATTGCGTGCCAGTAATTACCCCCCAGAGCGGAGACCAGGCTCGTCAGAGCCGGGCGTCAGATGGCGTGCGCTGAGGCTTACTACATGCAAACCTTTCAGAGCGAGGAAGACAGCTTTCCCTTTCCGCCAGCACCCCGTCCCTGTGCTACAAGCAATAAGGAGAGGAATGGAGTCCTAAGCGTCTGCCTAACAGATGTGGGCGTTTAGTGTCCCTTCGTCCGTAATTAGGCGTAGCTTGTAGGCAACGGGGGGTTCTGGATTAGTCCATTGAGGAATGTATGTTGTTCTTCTCACCCTCGGCTTTTACGTGTAGACTGCGTATTATGAGAATAGAGAAAAATAGTGATAGCCGATTAAGGCGAGTTGAAAAGGCGAAGGCCTTTCGTTTTTCAACTCGACCTCTGTGAGACTATAACGACTGTCGGTCAAGTGAATGACTACGTGTGTCCAACGGCTTGTCAAGATATCAGTAGTTACTTATATTATGTTAGATTCCCAATAGTTATGTGCGTCCTGCGCACTGGAAGCATTCGATTTTTCAAAAATATCTAAATGTCAATTTGTTTGACCGTTCAGAATGTCAGAAACCTAATATAAGGGCAACTTTGCAGCCTTGTATACTAGAGAAAGGTTCGTAAGCAAAACACCAGCCGCCAAACTCTCTGTGAGTGACTCAGCCGGCAAGGAGAAAAACAGACACCGCAAAATTTTTTTAAACATTCACGTCTTGCCTCCGTATTGGGAAGATTTCACCACAGAATAAACTGTTTGTTCGTTTCCTCTGCGAGAATTTTCACATTAAAAGAAACGTACTCTTTTCGATTGCCATTTTCTACAAAGGCATTAGACAATTACGGCCGCCACAAAAATATCCCACAAAATGTGCCTTCATCAATTTCAGCTTGTTACTGACGGATCGAGAAGCACCCCATTCTCTAAAGACCTTCCCATTATGTTGCAGACATCTATGCATATTTACGCTCTGGTAAAGCGCAACAAAGTGCTCAACGAACCGTCTCCCACTCGCTTATCAAAAAAAAAAAAGAAAAAACAAAAGCTTTCGTAGCAGACACAATGCGTGCCTATTCGAAGAATCGTGCTGTATCAAGCTCCAGTGTTTCGATTGAGGCCGTCGAACGAACGCCACAACAACAGCAATATGTACGGAATGTAATAAAACGCATGCACCTAAACTGGCTCTCTCGCCTAACAATGGCGCACCAGAGTCTGTCAGCGCTTGAGGAATACGGTGGTTTTCTGTTTTCAAAATAACCCCGACGGAATTCCTTATGTGGACCTTTCAAAATACTCATCTAACAAGAAAGTGGGAACTGAGATTTAAGCGGGGATAGAGGAGGAGGCCCAGTTGTAAACAACGCTCCGAACCTTCGCCCGGGGCATTTTTCGTGTCGACAGATGCAATGCCAGTAAAGGGGACCTAAAATCAGAACGCTGCTGCAACCAACACACAGACGCAAAACCATCTCGAGTGCACAACCGACTGTTTTTTTTTTCATATTTTCTATCACCGGGTTACTTCTCAAGCGTACAGGTCGTTCACATTTTCATGTGGCGTTTCTGACTAGCCTGCTTTCAGCCACGCTTCAATGGAGACGGCAAAGTTTATGCTGTGCAAGAATATGGCATTTCTTTTCCGAACAGCCCTGACGAGCGTCAAAGAAAACAAGCATCTTTCAACGCTGTATTGTGCATGGGAATAAACAATGTGTCAACGTGGTTCTTTTGTCTTAGCAGAATAAGTCACAAAGTTATGGTTAGAGCTTTTTTTTTTTGATCACCGTGTCGTGCCATTTCTCACTCGCTTCTGTTCCTGGAACCAACGCGGCTGACAGTAGCAATAGGTTTTCCATCTCTAACGGGTCATTAGCCCGCACTTTACAAAGCCCGTATGAATACACAGCACCCAAGAATACTGAATGCCATAAAACAAGGGAGCGTAATGCTTATACAGTCGTAGAGCTTTTCTGTTCATCGAGTAATGAACAAAGGCCAAATCGGCGAAGGAACAAACAATCACTTGCACGCACATTCCGACTGGGCAGCATGTTTTGAGCACTGGGTGACATTTTCAAATGGCAGTTTCGACTATTTCATGTGACCTCGAGAGCAGTGGTGAAAACATTGTCCCACACCACGTGATACTAGAGACGCGGTTGTGGTTTCGCGAGAGATCACAAGTGTAGGCGAAGATAATGAAGCGGACGGTGGGAGAAAATGCCACTGCAGAAAACCATGCGCATCTTCCTTTCTCCGCGAAGACCGCGATCTCCAGAGGGCTTCGATAGCGTTTGAGCCGAGGTACACGCGGAATCGGCCTCTGAGCACACCAGTAGTGAGGTGAGAGGCTGTAAGCACTCCACTACGATCAGGAGCAGTATAAGAGGTGTTGGGGGAGCCAGTGCCTGTGCCCTTAACCATAATCCTCCGCCCATGCTATAGTTAATTAATGATCACATTTTGCTTGGGTTCGGAGGCAGATTAACAAAACAAGGAAAACGACACCCAAACAAAACCGGAAAGAGAGGGAGGAAGTTCGACGTATCCGGAAAACGTAAGCAGGAATGCTGACGGAGAGTACCGATCGAACGCCTTGACCCCTGGCATCCAGTGGGCCTGCGAAGAAGAGCAGGACGAGGAGGGAGATGAGGAGAAAAGACAGGGAGGTTAACCAGTAAAAGCAACCGGTTTACTACCCTGCACTGGGGAAGGGTATGAGTGGATATGAAGGTTGTGAGAGAGGGATAGTTCAAGTTAGTACAGTCACATAACAGACATGCCACATCACATCATGTCACATTCAGAAGAAAAGCAGATTGTCGCTATAAAGACGGCAGCTGGGGAAAAGTAAGAAATGGTTTTACGTAGAGGGGTTATGAAAGAACTCATGTCTATTTTTTGGCCAGTAACGTTCAAACGTTCAAAATATGCATGGTTCACCTGAGACCATCCCTCCCCCGCCTCCCCATTATATCTGCCCTTGAGTACCAGGTTGGAATGGGAGGCAGAAGTTAAGCTCTTGCTCCAACTGCTTGATTGGTGCTGCCTAAGGGGAAATTCGCACGCACTACATGATATGCCGTTCGAATTTCCACGCATGCGCTCAGGTTCTTCTTTTTAATCATTGTTGTATGTCACGATTATTTTTGAACGCCTGCAACAGCTGCGCAGCGTTTTATGCATAGGGTGTAGGCATCCGCTTTCGATAGAGTTTGTCCCCTTGAAGGGTTACGCTTTGTTTTGCGTTCGAGCTGACAGTCTGACGAAGTCCAACAGATGAACGATTTTAGAGTGAGTTTTCTGACATGTGTCAATGATGTTTCTATTAGGATATTTCATTCAATCTCTCTCTCTGTCTTTCTGTTTGTGCATGTGTGTATGCATGCGTGTGTGTCCTTAGGGCAGCGGTCTGAGGGCCGCGTCAAGCCATTTCGATACCCATTTAGCATCCATGTACTAACTAAATTGGCGGCCAGTTAATAATAGGCATTGAACCGAATGGTATATATGCACCCCCTGTTAATAGTAAATGCAGGTTTCCACCGAGAAGTCAGACATATACTGCAACTCTTATTTTGCAAAAAAAAAAAAAAAACGAACTAAGGGGCCCAGCTGAGCAATTGACGCAATGCGTTAATCTATGATGGTCGCCAAATACGTGCGAGTGCATACATGTACTTATACATGTGCGTATGTGTTTTTGTGTGTGAGTGCGTGCGTACGTATGTGGTTGCGCGCGCGTGCGTGCGTGCGCGTGCGCGTTTTCCACGTACACTGTCATGCTTCACGCGGCATCTGGAAGTAGTTGGCAGCACATAGGACATTGCATCGAATCACTTTGTCAAGTCAGACTCCAAGTTTTACTAACTTACACATGTATATAAGATACGAAATCGCATGACACAATCCAGAATAGTGTACAACAAATGGTTTGGTCATACATTTTATGCATATATATATATATAGAAGAACATCCAAGGAAAGAAACGACGAGGACAGCTAGGCGCTTTCATGGCGTCTGTCCACGTTGTTTCTTTCCTTGGATGATCTTTTAAAGAAACAACAGGTATAGAATCGTCGCAAATGACTATGGCCTCGAGGACGAGTGGGTATTGAAGCATACAGTCATGCATCTGGATGCTTGTCTTCCTATATGCGTGATGATGTCAATAAGTTTCTTGGCACCGCTGCGCTTTTTGTGACCATTTCTTAGAAACGAAATCCGCAGGTTTTTTATTAATAGGATCTACTATAATATGGCCGAAATAAAACAAGATTTCTAAGACTAACCTACAGATACAAGGGGTGTGGTTTAAGAAACATTGACGAGTGGCGCTCAATATCGAATTTCCGCGCCCCAACATGATTCTCGGAGCCAACGCTCCCTTCACATGCCTCGCAGGGTTTGAAATGAAGTCTTTTCAGTGCGCCGCGAGCGTAGGAACACCGACGGGGAATCACGGAGAACATCGTTATCTATCCAACCAGCCTAGAGATCCTCTACAACAAGTATAAAGAAAAATTAGAGAAGGCAGAATAACACGCAAACAAAACTGTGAGCTTATGCAGCAAACAGAGATCCCGAAAGTGCGCCAGCTTGGGCGTAATGCCTGCAAAATTTCCGTGAACATCAGTCTCGTTGTATTGTGTGTGTCCCTAAAAACTAAGCGAAACAGCAGAGGTGTAATGTAAATGATATCAGGCACATTTGCAGTGGGATCACGTTGTCGGAGAGGACGCGTGTTCTGCGCCACTTGCTAAGCGTCTCTGCCCTGCTGATCTCGAAGCAGCCTTTGTAAAGTCACGTTGCGATGCTTCTGTTGCGATTCAGAAGCAGTGCGCGTTTGCTGAACACAAAATGTGAGTGGGGTTTGTACCCTCGAAGCCTTCATTATCATTCGGCTGTGTATAAAATTACGTAATATTGTCTTGGGAAAAAAAATATCGCAATTATATTGCTGTGATTATTTCATTTTGTTTTTCAAACGCGTAAATTAGCAGGATATTAAACTTCTTTTTACTGTGACGGAGGAACTGATTATGAGTTGCAAATTATGAATTCTGAGGAGGCCAGGGAATGTTTCAACAAAAAGCGTCATGGTTCAATAAAGGGACATGAGGAAGCGAAGCAAGAAAGAGCAGCATGCGTCTAAACAGCAAATAAAAAAAGACGTCACAGTGACAAACAACACATGCAAAACAAAACATCATGGCGAGAAAGCAGCACACGTAAAAACAACAGGCATCAATCACTACAGCATACCGAAAAAACAATGCAGCAAAAAGACAGCGCATGGACAGAACAGCACAGCCACAGATCAGCGCACAAGAAAAACACGAAGATGACAAAACATCGCTGCGCAGTACGGTGAACCACTGCAGGAGCTGTGAATTATCTTAGTGGTAACCGCGAATGGCAAAAGAGAGTGCGCCTCAAAGCGGAGTTTGGAGTTAGATAATGTTGTTGTCTTTGAATAATTGAAGAATCAAGTTTATTTAATGTCATCACAGAACAAGAAGCTTGGCGAGTGGGGGCTACAAGGCAAACATTCCTGTTTTCGTTGCTTAATGAAAGGAACAGAGGAATTTTTCAATGTCTGAATAGGGTAGAAATATCGACGAGTTCGAGGCGGTTTGAGATGAAGCGATGGCATACTGGCCAATAAAGAAAAGAAAAACGCCGATGGTAGCGCGTTCTAATTGAGTGGCCAGCGAAGCTAGTGCATTCACGGCAGCCTTGGTTGGAAACACATTCGCCCACGTCAAGTTTTTTTTCTCGCTTTACTACTTCTCAGATCTACCGGTTGTTGACCACACAAATTGACTTACAGAGGTCAACTTACAATGATTACATTACCAACTATACAAGAGAAATTACTCGGATAAGATAATTTGTTTTTGAGGGTTGGTGAAGAATATAGTGCTTGTTTTTAGTCTGTTTAAAAAGATTCAATTGTGTGCCAGCCAGGCTATTACGTCGAATATACCTTGATGTACAAAACTTTTTGAAACCAAAACAAAAGTACAGGCAAATACAACGGTACCATTAAATGCGTACTAAGGTGCATGGCCAAGTAATGTACAAAATGCTGCAAGAAAGAAGCGATGAGCTGGATTGTTCCACAAAAGGGATTACAACGTTCACAGCATGAAAGATGCGTGAGAGTGACCCGCACGTGCACAACGTGTATGGCGTAAAAAATGCGACAGGATGACATGTAACGTCAAACTATATAGATTATGAAGAAGTCCAACGTGGCTACCTTGTCTTAAATATGAAAACAGAAAGTTTTTTGCATGTCTCTGTTGCCTAGGGAAGGCTAAGGGACGCAAATACACAAGTTAATAAGGTAATGAAGTGATGTGATGTGATGTGATGGGATTTGATATGGTGAATACTGTCCAGTGTTAGAGACACTGGATAGTATCTCCATGCAATGTTCATAGTAAGCACGCTCGTCAGTATATGCAGGGCAATATACGCTCTACAGTTTCGATCGGGCTGCAGTTGTCACAATACGGACTGCAATATAGTTTCCAGTTCGCGAGGAACTCTGGTAAAGAGTCGCAATCTTAGATGTGGGTCTACTGAGGGAAGGAATTGGTAATGATGTATTGACAAGCTTCAGAGCCGATACTTTTCTTTAGAAGCAAATTTTGTAGCTATTAGACTGCTCAGATTTCGTAGAAAAAGTCCTAGTATATATCTCGAAGGTTGGTGACTTTTACGCGCCGCTTCATCTGCTTTTTCATTGGCTAGAATGCCACAGTGTGCTGGTATCGACCCAAATGTCATGCAGCGGTCAGCGGCAATGCTCAAATGATGTAGAAATCCGTTAGTAAAGGAAAAGAGTGTAAGGTTAGTTTGCTTGCGCAGGTTTGAGAGGTTTTGCAAAGATGCTTGAAAGTAGGTTGAAGATAACCCATCGACCAGGGTTTCGGAGCAAGATATAGGAGACTTCTTTAATACCGTGAAGTGCTGCTGTTCTAGACGATTTCTTCCCTGCAAGCGGTAATGAATGACATGGCTTGCTGAGGGCACATAGAGGTTGCAGGAAGAAGTCTGTTGAGTAATTGAACCATCGGTGAATATGGGGGTGTGCTGTATATATTTCTCGGGTAACTGGTCGAGCGTAGCGTGCAGAAACGCTGGCTGTGGCATGCGGCTTTTTGTATTTACACTTGGAATAAACGTCCTAATCCTTATAGGCAAGAGTGTACGGGGGGGGGGGGGGGGGGGGGTGAATGGATAGGATATCGGAGGCAGTAGTTTTTGTATTTGAATAATATTAGGGGGGTGTAAGCTGCACTGCTTGGTCAAAGCTATATTTACGATGAGTTTAGCGGACACGGTATTAGAAGTACATCTTCCCTTCCAGATAGCGAGGAGGACATATTGGTGATGGAAACGTATAGTTTAATGTGCGGCAATCGCATCTAGAGGAAGACAGCCTGCTTCTTGTAGCACTCCGGATGCAGAAGAACTTTTTACGAACCCAAAGCATATCCGCAAGGCGTTGTTCCACACGGCTACAGGGATTCGTAAATTTCATTACTTTCTCAAAATGTAGCCAATTGATCACCCAAAGTACGTTGCTAATATTTCTGAGCAGTAGCTTGCCTTATTGCTTCTCTTAGGTTTATTTGTATTGCTTTTCGGCCTGATATTTAAGAGAATCCACCAAGGTAGAGTATACTTGTAATAAGAGTAATCAACAAAGAGAAGACATAATGCTACAAAGGAAAGCTTCATCATGCTTCACGGACCAGGATGAGCTTGTCCTCAATTCTGATGTTTTTGAGAATGTTATAAGCTTTTTGGAGCCGTTGGATTCTCTTAGATGGATTTTAATCTGTGACTATTCCCTTATTGCGCAGCTATCTCTTGAAGATTCACCTAAATACTGTAGGAACGCCATTTCCACTTTCAGTTGTAGATCAAATCACTGTCATGTTAACAATCGTTTGCTAACCATCCAGGTTAGCTGACCTGGTAGAGCGATGCCCCAGACAGGTGGCAGTGCGGTTTTGAACCCCGAATCAGGACAATGTTTTTTAAGCAGTAAGTTTCAGCGCAAATTTTACAGCTGTCCTTTGCAGCCGTTTGTTGTTCTTGGATGGATGCCAGTGAGTAATAAAAAGTTATTATCAGTGTGGGTTTCATCTTCAGTCGCGTGCACAGTCACGAAGGCTGCATTAAAATACTCCGCTTAGGTTCCGCAACCGCGAGGTTTAAAAGATTTCCGGAATCATACAACACATGCATGTTTAACTCTTGCCCCTGAGAATACAAAGAACCGGCATGTTTTTACCCTTATTCTTTTATGAGGAGTATTATTACAGGAATGCACTGAACAGCAACCCTTTCACCTCAATTTCTCACTCCGTCCCCTTCCAGGTGAAAGGCTAACTCTGTTAGGCCGCAAAACTCCTGACAACTCAGAACACAACACCCGAGGTATACCTCCCCTTGAACCTATTAAAACGACGTGCGAATGCACTGCATTGGCGCAGTTTTGCTAGGCGATGCAGCACCGAGTGGCTGAGAAAGACTTTGACAAAGTGTTAAACGGCTTTCTTGCATTGCGTACTATTGGAGGTACATATGTTGTGGGCTCGTATCCCTATCACAAAGTAGTCCTCAACCTGGCTAGCAAATTGATGGTAAATGGAAAGCGTAAATTTATGGCACCACCTTGAACGCTGCGCAAAGAGCGATTGTGTCAAAATTTCGATAGGGAAAAGCGAAATCTGTCACCAGATGGAATATAGTTAGTGATGGCTCACAAATAAAATTTCTCGCCAGCAGAAATGGTGAAAGGCACCTTGACAAAAGGGTATTCATGCCGTCACCTCATGCGTTGCTTCGGTGGCTCGAGAGTGGCTTGCGTCACAGCTGTTGCGGCTACCACAGAAACACAAGCCAGATTGTTGCTTGGCTTTGAAGATTGTATGAGTGTTTTAGCGTCAGCATTTAGACCGACGCCGGGTGTCTCGCAGTGGTTCTTGTAACAAAAAAAAGTAAACTGAACTGAAAATAAATTGAACTACACTCAAACCGCTTAAGACGTACGATGTTCAGCTACGACTGCTATGGCATGGTTTTGCCTCAAAGTTCAGCAATGAAATATTTAGAAAGGTAGATAATCAGGCCAGTTGCTGTGACATCTGAATATTAAAAACCACAGCCGACACAAGACAGAGAGACCACCCTCTATTGTCGCAACATCTGCCTTGTGTCTGCAGCGGTTTTTAAGGAGAAATCTTTAATGACTTATAGCGTTGGCGTTCGTTCGGTAATACTATAGCTGTGAATCAAATGACGTAATCACGCGAAACATAAACTTATGTCATCTGAATTTAAATCAGGTCTACTGGGAATCGAACCTTCATGCCCCGAATCCTGAGCACTTTGACCAACTACACAATACCCGAGATCGGGAGACGTACATCATTATTCTCCTTGTCTGCCATGAGGATGATAGCTGAATAGCGTGGGAATAAATATCTGCCTTCAAAATTAAAGGCGCACGATTTGAGGAACATATGTCCACGGTTCGAATCCCTATTGCAATCACTTGCAGATGGAACAGAGCGAAATAGTATGACAGCGCACTGAACACTGCGCAACTAATTCTTGCGTCACAATTCTGAAACGAAATCACGTAATATTTTTCCGGATATACAAGTGCTAGACCATTTAGCTAGTTTCTGAACCTCCCGATTAGAGCTTTTTCTCACTAAAACCACACTTCTGTACAGCTCAATAACGCGCTCAGAAAGTGATCATTCCGGTAAAACCCTGCGTGCCTTTTTATCACACGCATCTGAGTTAAATTGAGTGGGTAAAAGAGAGGTTATAGCAGAATAATTGATTAATGGAGCCAACTGATTCACTGCGATCGTAACACAACCACTGCTAGAAGTTATGGGACCAGCGGTTCATTTGTCTTCTTCAATAAGAGGATTTGTCGACACCTGGAGACCCCTGGGGCACCGTGAAAAGGCTGTCAGAAAGACTAAGTGTATTCTATGGCGCGTCGAGCTACATGATCGATTCAGCCGTGATTGTGGTTTGCCGAGGACGGCTTACTACAATCTCTGGGAGAGCCTCTGGAGAATCCCTGCTACCCCGCTTCCATTTCCGTGCATGCCCCAACTGACTCTCGAAACAAACGTTGTTCTCGACGATTGGACCTATCGTCGGTAAGGAGCTATCGATCGTCATTATCATAAAACTCAGAGTGGTCCCCCACACAAAATAAACGATTGAGTGGCTGCCAACTGAATGATATGGGGAGTTTATAGGGAAGGCTGGATAGCACCATCAAAAATGTATAGAATGTTCTGTAAGCGTATTCTTTTAATTAGACTTGCTGCAAATGGATGTTAATAACATAAAGCTGAAGAATTACTGGCAACGGCTGTCAGATTATTTTTTTGCTGCATCAGTATCATCATAATTTCAATAATTCCGGCACTGAATTGTTCTTGTGCTTGAATCTACTAAGGTAACTTTATGCTTCCAACTTGAAAACTAAATAGTAGAAAATTTTCGCTCGCCACCACCTTGGCTTCAAAACGCACAATGAAGAGACCGTTTACTGAAGCGCCGGTTTATTGAATGGAGCAAAATGTTATGGTGTGCGTAAAGACCTTTCTTCGAAACAGCAACAAAAAAAATGTTTAAACACTTTACACTGCCTTAGTATTAATTCGAGATTGCTCCGAAATGTGTGGAAATAGTTCGATGTTTGTGTCTTCATAAAATAAACGAAGCAGACAAAAGAAAGATAAGCTAAGGTGGCCTCGACATGTGCCATTATAATAATGTTTCGTTCCACACGAGAGGATAACGAGAATTATAGGAGCCAGGAGAAAGTGGCCAAATTATATTTCACCGATGTGTGGTTTATTACGAATTGCATAAGACATTTCTAGATGTCCCATGATTTTTCGCTGCGTTAAAGAGCACAGCACTGGTTCAACACACGAAAGGCTCTCAACATGCATTAACTGTTCACGAACATTATGAAAATGAAAGCAAATGCCCAAGTATCATTGTAAAGACGTCTCTTAAGAAAGAACTCAAATACTGGGAAACCAATGCCCTTTTCAATGAGTGCGAACCTGTTAGTCGTTGTCGTAGTCAGCAGTTCATGCTTCATTCTTCAGAAAGCTCTCGATCGTGAACTTCCCTTTAAGTTTATAAGCGCAGCAAAGGAAGGAAAGAAGTTCACAATACAGAACACTAACAGGACAAGGTTTTATTGACAATTTCTTTGTGTATATAGGACCGATTAATGGCTTCAAAAGTTAAGTGCCATAAAATATGAAGCACTGAAGTAATAAACGAATTATTAAAGGTTTACTCTGTAATCAGCCTATATTATTTTTCCTGTATCTAAACGCGAATAACATCGATGCTCAGAAAATACGATGATGCTCTGATATTATTTGAAATGCTTTCATATCGAATTATGAGACAGGAATGACAAGCGATTTGTTAACGCGAAGTGATATCGAACAGTACCCTCTAGGCCGTATTGCTTGCCGGACTGGGACGAGTAAAAAGAATCTCCAGTGCATTTTGTATAGCTTTCGAACGTTTACCTAAGCGAACGCTATGGCTGGAGATGACAAACATATAATTCCTGAAGGCAGCATCATAGTTGTTCTGCCTAGTTAGCTTTTTTTCTATCCCTGATATGCCTGAGGTTGAAAGCAGGAACATGAACGAATGAACTTCAGTGACAAAAGTGCTCGGTTAAGTTGCTTTTCATTTATTTCCTTTTTTTCTCGAGCCCATAACCTGCTGTCTCCTTGAAAGGGGACTACGAGATTGGTAATGCTGGTGTAGCGACATTAGCCAAACCATCGCATTCCTCTTCAGATAATTCTTGCGATATCTTCCATCATATAGATTAGGTTCTAAATATTTTACTGAAAGAAAAAAAAAAACGTATCTCAACACATACTCTAGAGGGCTAAGCTTATAACTCAGTGGGGTTATTTCCGTGCGCTGATATTATTGGCATGTCTTCTAGGTATCAGAAGAGGCAACGGAACGTGAATACTTGTTGCCCTGCCATCTAATGGCGTCACGTTTGGCGTCACATGTCACTCGGCGAATTCTTATTTAGCTACTTCCCAATCGGCTTAAATATACAACGAAGTGAAAGTGGTGGTGCGTAATGCACATAATAACTGACATTGTCATGAGCTGCTCAGTTTCCTTTATTATCGATAGTTATTGTCTGAGGGCATCTATGGTGTATGTGCAGATGGATAGAGTAGAGGTTAAATAAATAAATAAAAAATAAATAAAAAAAATGTCGGTTGATTTAATGAAGTTGAGAGTTTGGCGACGATGTAGTAACGGCGTCTAGAAAATGTAGGATTGTTCGGTGAAATATTAGCTACCGGCATGTGCCAAGGCCGTGTCGATTTCACAGCTGGGAAGTCCCCCAGCAAGCGCTCAATGTCGGCTTCAATATCTTCAGATTTACTCTTTAGGCACCCAGGTCGAGGGAGAGATCTGGATTCTGAGGCAACATTTAAGTCACGACTGGAGTGAGGGCAACCAGGACCCCGATCCTCCGGGACCTCACCTCCTCATCATGACTAAGGGCGCAGGGAAGAGAGTTAGTGCACACGGATGAATAAGAGCATGAGTGTGAGGCCAAAGGCGTTTCTTTCTTGGTGAACAGAGGGCAGTGTTATCCAAAATATAGAGCCCAGGAATTAACGAGTTCACATTCAGGGAACAGGTCCTAAATCGGCACAGCACTGAGAGCTTAGCAGGTCGCGTGGAACCCGGTCAATACGTATTGGCGGCGGGATACTTGGAACAAGGTAGGTGATGTCCTATGATATCGCTGGCCAGTGGCTGACTCGTCTTTCGAACTGTATCTTTCGACAGGAAATTACAAACCATTTAAAGGAAAGCTTTCATGATTTCAGTTTCTTTCCTGCGCAACATTCTCCGATTGCAGACAAAGCTTTCTATTTTCCTTAACCTTCAATTAAGCAAATGCTGCCAGACCATTTTTCCTCTACCTTAAGGTTCTACACTTTATTCTGTATGTGCATTGCAATTACCTTTACTTACATCTGTAACGGGTTGCTACTATGTAAACAGTTCAGTCCATATCAGAATTTTTGAATACGTGTATGCGTGGCGGAGAACCAATACAAATACTTTACAAAATACAATACCAGTGCAACTGCACCTATGCTTGCTTCAAATGCGCAGGTTCCCTTCTTACAAACCATATTCTGCAGTCAGTTCACATGCCGTATACACTGCTGTACCCTGTTGGCTGCTGCGAAAAGTTCTCAAAATAAGCTACAGCATTGGCGGTGCATTATTCTTTGCACTAACGTCGCCGACGCACACCAAGCACGTACACATATATGTGTATGCCTTTGCTGAAGCTTTATGCATAATTGTTCGGAATTTTAGTTTTTTCTTTTTGAAATAAAGAGGACGTCTTCTGATGTATCTTTCAGAACAGAATGTTCTCTTTGTTTTCCCAGAAAAGCAGTTCTGGCGAATTAATTACATATATTTATGTTCTATTTAATGTCACATATAAAGGCGGTCAGAAATACTTTAGATTCTATCTCGGCGCAGTAATTGAACAGGTTCAATTACTGCGCCGAGATAGAATCTAAGGTACAGGTCCGCGTTCTCAAAAAGAGTTGGTATCATTGCTCCAAATAGTAACGCGAGATAAATATAACAGCTGAAAGACGAGAACGCAAGTGGCGATGTGCTCTTGACTTCTAGGTTTACAAATTGCTGTTGAATTATAGCGCTGGCTTCGGCGACAAGGTAGGGAGTCACGTTTTCTACGTGTTGATGGTTGCGATAAAATTGGGCCGAACCCATAAACGAGTTGTACAATTATTATTGTATTTTATTTTTGCGATAATAAAAACCCGCTGCACATTATAGAATTGAATATAATGGTACGCACTCAAAGCAATTCTCGTTGAAAGACTCTCGCTCATTATTTTACAATGTCCCACAGTAAGAATGATTTAGCTTCTATCTTTAATGTAGTAATCTCTTCGTTTCTGACAATGTCATCTACTTTGGTTCTTTGTGCTTTAAAGAGTTGCATTTTCCCCCTTACGCGCTATTATCAACGCGAGCTCATGATCTTCACAGTCATGTATTCTTCTACTAGAGGGTCCTTTTTCGGACAACAGTTTAGAAATTGCCCTTGAGTTCACGAAAAGCTCTAATCTAACCGCATGTATTCAATAATGCTCTGATTTCTTGTTTTTTTCTCAGGCCGATCTTTCTATCTTGCTGAAAAAGTACATCGTAATTCAGTACATGCATCAAACTTGGAAAAAGCATGGAATGAACCTAAATGTTATCAAGCACCAGCACCTGCTGCGTACGGAAATATAGCTGATGTGTTCTCAAACGAAACAATTTTCCTTTAATTGTTAATACGACGTCACTCATCGTTGCTGTCATAGTATAAAAAACCTAAAATGCACTAGCTTCCGAAAGTAACAAATAAAACAAACAGCATAAAAGAAACTCTGCGATTCTCGGTCTAAAATCTCGGCCGTATGTGTAGAGACATGTGCAATATTACGCGCACGCGAACACGAAGACCAGTCAAGGAAGCCCGAGGAACTCACTACACCCCCCCCCTTCACCCCCCTCCCTGTAAGTTACCGAAAATATACCCGGGGGGCCTCCCGCCCCCGAAACAGCCGCCACCTGCAGTGTTCCCTGAACAGACTTTCCAACGCACACGCCACGCTCAATGTGATTGCTTTCTTCCCGCTGGCAGTGGGGAACGCTAAAGGATGAGAACAACTATGCGCGGGCACTTCTCGCCCACAGGCCTCAGTGGACGACTGGTCCGAGTACAGCTCTAGGGAACACCGAGTTTCTCTGCATGTGATGATCGCAATAGTTTCCCAAGGATATGCAGCAATAACTTCTCTAGCGAAAATTACCTACAGCACGAGGAAGTGTGGTTGAAAGATGGAAAACATGTTCACCGCTGTGAGATCTCCAATTAAGAGAGTCTAGGAGAGACCAAAGCGGATGAACAGAAACTTTCATGTAGTACCGGCTCTGTTGCTAGCGGTGATAAGCAGGGCCATTTACATCATTTGTAGGTGCGTTGTTTATAGGCGGAAACAAACTGCGGTTAGAAGGGTTGCCCTGGTGTCTCAGCTATTGCATTATATGTATTATTTTTGTGGTACTAAGCTCGAAATTCGACTGTCAATTTCACTGACATCTATGATTTTGACAGACCAGGAATTGCAATACAAAACCTAGGATACACTGGATGACAGAAGTGAAGTACATCGGGTTTTGAACAAACGAAAGACAGCCTTATTTGTACAGGTACAAAAAGACTACCAGGGAGAAAAGATGAAGAGTTTCCGCGATATAGAAACTTAAAGCATTACGATGGTTCAGAAGGAATAAATTGCACAGAGGTATTTGAAAAAACAATAAGGCACCAGAGCTTACTTTCTATAATCAGGTTTTGTGATAAGGATGTAGTTTCTTTTGAGATTCAAAGAAAATCAGAGAACTCTTGAGAAAACGCACTACGTGCCTATACCAAGGCCAAAGATGAGGCTGTTCAGAGCGACATATACTGGCCATCATTCAAAACAGACCAACAGTTTATGACGGACTACTGCTGCAAGTGGGAGCCATGTGCAGGCCATCTAGCTGATATTAAAGTCAGGCTTGTCGATAAGGCTGTAAGACTCACACAATGACCACTTCAGGTTTTCAAACACCATTCGGTTTATTAAAGCAAAATCTTAATGAAATCTGCAACTGGTTCTCTGCACCTTGATTGTTCTTTCCAATCATTTTCAAATCAACTAACTAAATAGCGAATGCAATGTTTCTCTGATACATCCGTCACTACGTTTACTAAATAGGTTTGGCTCTTTGGTTCCCATGAACGATGGCCCCCTTTACGCTTTTGTATCTCCCATGCGATAACAAACCTCCCAGAACAAAATGCCTCCATTAGTGGCTGACAATATTATCATAATGAAGTGTAAGCGTTGCAATGAATGCTGCGCTGCGTGTAAACACTGTATATCGCTGGAACCGTCTTCTGCAGACAACCTCGACACTGGACCGATCATACATACAACGGGACCTCTCCATGAACTCACGACGCGCGGACGTCACGCCAGTTATGTCTAAAGTGGCGCAAGGGACATCTCACATTTCCGGCGAAGCCGATGGTCTAAGGCAACCGGCAAAGCACTGCAATACCTCGCTGACCTACAGAAAAATAAGTGTACACTGCCCAGTTCGAACGGCTCTGTAAGGTTTCGAAAACAAAGGTCTCACTTCAAATTAACCACTTTGATTCAAGTTGAAGTGAATATCACAATCACGCTATAGCGAGATGTCAGAATTGTTATAGCGTGCTTTAACCATGCTGCAAATCTCATCTAGCTAATGTGCCACTCTAACCTAACTATCCCGTCGCCCGTCGGAGCAAGGTTCGCGCAGAAGTGCTTTCATATTTTTTTTTTTTTGCTATATAGCTATGAAGGATGGTCCCCAGAGGGGAAGTCCCAGTAGCGCTGTAAAAGATGCAGTAAAGGAAAACTGCATAAAAGAAGCAGAAGCAGCACATGAACGCAGGCCAACGTTTCCCAAGGCGAACACTGAAAGAACATAAGGCTTTCATAGACCAGAAGCGCACACGACGCATAAAGTTCGGGCTCCGTTTTATACTGGGCACCGTCACAGGTGGAAGATATATGTAGCAGAATCATCGTCGCCATTACCAGCACGATGAAAGGAATAAGTGGCGGCAATCATCAGCGCCCTGCCTCTTGCCCGGGAGCCTGTATAAAACGCTTTCTATTCTCTCGGTGATTGGCTCGGGCTGTGCCGGTCCGCGTCACCTCTCAACAATTCTGACTGAGTATAACCGTATAACCTTTTCTGTGTTGACCGAAAATCCTTATAAATAATTTATTTTGAGCAAAGCACTCTTAGTTGAACACTTCTAAACAATTAAGCTGAGATGAAATAAATGATTAGTCTGCCTCTTACATATTGTTACGCGGAAACTTGATGTATTTACAGTATATTTATAACAGCCTCTACTGGCATAGCAGCGAGCAGCAACACGGAACCAGTCCCACTTCGTCGTCTGCCCCTTGTCCCTTCCGCGAGGAAAGAGAAGAAAACACTTCGTCGTCGTCATCGCAACAATATTCTTCTCTGCTGCGCTGTCTGGCCCACCAATACGCCTGGCTTTTAGCATCTTGTATTAAGACTAGCGAACTCTCAGTACAGCTGGAGGTCCCATATAGATTTCCTGTAGTCCGTGGTTATCAGACGGCGGTTTTGTAGACAGAATGTTTCGATCGTCCCATTTATTTCGCTCTACAGCAGTTGCCATAGAAGATAAAGCCAAAGAGCAAAGAAATTAACCTGGACAATAAAAAAAAATAGGTTCTCAGCTCCCTGGTGCCACAAGTTGAAAATGTTATCCATATAACGGAACTGCAGAAATGGCTTTATGTGAGGGGTGATGCTCTCTCTCTGTCACTCTGGAGTGACTTCGGGGCACCAGTACCTCACTGAAGTTTGGACTGCTCCCTTCTCCCCCTCCTTCTCATTTGCGATCGTAACCTGGCCATCTCCACAGGCACGCCATTCGTGGATCAATGCTGTCCAAATGGATTTGCATTGTGCCTTACCCTTCACTTATCTCAGCATTAAATCAGAGCTTGGGGAACTAAACAGAGCGGAATGAGAGCACATAAGAAACAAAGACCGCTTAGGAAGTGCGGGTGCAATGAAAGTTGTATTTTTGCTTTGCTACCAGTACCTCTGAACCTGCAGCTTCTCGCGCTGTCGTTAAATTGAGTAATTAAGGAACAGCTTTATCTCGGCGCGTTTATTTCGAGCTGCCATTGCCTGCAGGCAATGAAAAGTAAAGCAAGAATTCGTTTCGGACTGGAAATCGGCGAAGTGAACTTTTGGACCACTCAGTCGGTCGGTTTAATTGCTCTTCTTGGTCTCTAACTGTGTTGCTTCTAGAAGGGGCTAGGTTTCCGGCCAGTGGATGCCCCTGATGGATAATTTCTTTATTGCGAGCAATAGAATCAGTGCTTCTGTACAAAACTACAGAGTATTTTTTTCCTTTCGTCTACTTAAAGCAGTTACCAACTGCAACATTTTTTAAGGTAAATGCGCAGGTAAGCGAAGGTAATCTCTCCTTTTCAATTTATAATAAACGCTTACAAATTAACTGCTTGTACTGTGGGGGCATTCGTACATTGCATCTGGCCATGAAAGCGCATTAAAAAAAAAAGGCGCTTTTAGAATTACGATTTTAAGTTCCTTAATGTCTGCCTTCTCTAAAATAATGCTGCTTAATCCAACAGTGCTGTAGTTTTGTCCTTGTGTGACAAGGGTATTGTGCGAAAGTTTTAATGAGCCCCTCAGCGACAAGGTATCGTCTTTCTATATCACTTCCCAGACACGTGCACTACTTTTGTTATATTCATCTTGAGACTTCTTTGAAAGTCCTGAGTCACACAACCCTAAGCTCGGAAGGCAAGTCAAGCACAGTTGTCTTGAGAGCTTAGGGTTAGTGTACCTTATTCGCGATATATGGTCACATGTTCTGTTCCCATCTCTTTTTAATTTACGTTACGATACATTTAATGTAACATGCATTATTAAACATCATAGCAAAGTTTTAGTAACGTTAGGACCTTTGAGTACAACTTATCTTATACACTGTTCACTTTCTATTCCATTTGACATCACAACCCTCTCAATCGATCCCAATTTTCCCAATATGGTACTAATTACTGTCCCTGATTTTTCTATGAAGGGTGCTCGCTGATAACCTCAAAGTAGTTTGTAGTGACTGGAATGGTGGGATGCTAAACAGCATCGATGTTACACCAACTTGTCGATAGGACAATGGCTGGTAAACGTCAAGTAGAAGCATCCCAGAACATTTGTATGTCGTAGCTCATTCCTTTGAGGCTTGCGATTAACACGGCCTGAACATTCGAAGGGGCGATGGTGATCGTGCTTCTCTTATTGCGAAAGCAATACTACTCTAGGTTTAGAGCCTTCATCGTAGCGTGGCCGGTAGCCATGTCTTATCCACGTGACGCTGAGACGTCACACCTCACGTGACACTAGGGTGAGAGCTGGGCTACCCACTCAAGCGGCTGGCAGGAGCTGCCAACTTGGGTCTCTCGTTTCACATGGGACAGTTATCTCAGAATCAGCCTGCTAGGACCCTGGCATTCACGTTACCCCTATAGGCCACTAAGTCACGTTCATACGGCGTGGTTAATGCGGGGCTTTATATGTGGGCTGAGGAAGAAGAATGCTCGGTCACCCGCAGCTATTGCTTTCGCTCAATATTTGGTTCAGCAGCGTTGAACCCTTGTATAGTTTTCATCGTACTTTTCTCCTACGAAAAGCAGCCAGAGACAAGCGTCAGGGCTCATTCCTCCTGCAGTCCATGCACCCTTGGCGAACACTTCAGGGTAGCTAACTCGATCTCTCCCGTAGCATCCTCGGCCATACCTGCTGCCTCTTAGTGGCTACGAGCGACGGCCTCCTACAGAGGTTAACCATGTAGTAGGTTGACGCATAGCCTGACACCGAGGTAATAAGGGCGTTAGGTGCCCTTTATCTCAGGCGTACACTGCGGGTGAACAACAACGTGTCCTTTGGCAGAACATCTGCAGCCGTCATCGGTAGCTTTGTAACGTCGTCTAGAAGTGTAACTGTCTACTATTATGTCCTGCTTCTTTTGATCGTCGGCCTTTATTCTGAAATATAGATTCCACAATGGGGTTAAGTGCGCCTCACGAGTCGACATTCGAACCATGCTTCAGCATGTTGCAATTCTTGTTCACCTTCCCGATGGAGGACCTTTCGTAGTCTGCCGGGCAAATTTAAAGAGCGACATGCTTGCAGCAGTCAAAGAAGCCTTGCCTTTGGAAGTGCATGTACAAGGGTCGAAAAAGTTTCGAGGCCTCAAGGTACGCAAAGGAGACGTAGTTTCAAGCTGAATACCTGATTCCATGGAAGACTTCACTTCTGATGTGTCGCCAGCAGAGTGGAAATATTATCTGGGAAGCTCATTTTACAGACCATTGCATGATGTCCAGTATCGTGAAGCCAGGCATCAGATAACTATTAGAAGAGTTTTTTGCTGTTGCTCGGAGATTTTAGGTCGCTCCAATTCCGATACTCCGGGGAGCTTCACAGGAGCTCTATTTGATGCTGCTGAATGCTAGCGAGCTAAAGGTGCCGACGTGTCTCAATAAATTCAAAGAATATCTGTCTCTTGAGATTTTGGAGCCGATTCACAGCTGCAGGACGGTCCGGATCTGAGCTAGTTGGTTCATATCAAAGGTGTAACTACAGCCTAACAGAAAAATACGCACAAAGAAGGCAACCGGACACGAGGTTGGTTTCCTGCTGCATCGTGTCGTGCTGCCTTTCTTTGTTTTTGTGTTATGCTGTAGTTCCACCTTTGATGCCCAGCTTATTGGAGTACTCTTAAGACATGTTTGCCCCCCCCCCCCCCCCCCCCCCAAAAAAAAAAAAAAAAAAAGAGTTCGTTTTATCGTCGCAGCAACCACGCTCAATACAGCGCACAGTGGTTCTTAGACCAGCGTGTTCTACTAAATGGAGGACAAAAATAGCAAGCGTTAATGCAACTGTTATTGCCCTCTAGTGTTGTATTGCCACATAGCGGTGATAACGCGGTATCTTATTGCAGTGCAAGTTTTTGTGGTTCAATCAAACCTTTCTCAGAGACTTATTTTACGCAGTTCATATGTATACACTTTCTTCAAGTGCAGATCTGTGTTTAAATTTTGCTATGTCGGAGCACATAATACAATTGGATGATTTAGATTATTATTTACTGCAGAATTGAAGAGTGCAAAAAGTAGAACATCCACAGAGAAGAGAGAATAAAAGGACAGGCGCTAACTAACAACTACTTTATTCTTCATGGCAACAGCGCATATATAGACCTGAGGCCACCCTTGTGCAAGCAGACAAAAATTGGACATCTCATTTGGTCTAATTGATTAACGTCGCGAGCACAGGAACTTCTTTGTACAAAGAGATATAAGTGTCGCTAATACATTTTCACCTTTTTTGCTTGATATGAAAGGCTTCAAGTGCGAACCGCGCGGGTTAATTTTTGCTTCTGCCAAAAACCGACGCCTTATCGAATGGTGGTGCACATTTGCAATGCAAGAAAGAATATCTAACACGAGATGATGTCTTCTTGCACAAGGATAACCTCAGGTCTATATATGCGTTGTTGCCATGAAGAATAAAGTAGTTGTCAGTCAGCGCCTGTCCATGTCTTCTCTGCGTGTTCTCTGTGGATTGTGCACTGTTTGCGCTCCTCAGTTCCGTAGAAATTCATGAATCAACTAGACCCAAGCGCAGTTTTATTGTACAATATTATTTGCTACATGTGCTCGCTACACATAAAATATTTATTTTTTTATGCATTAAGTCCAGATTTTATATCCAGAACTTGTAGGGTCATTTGTTTCCCCATTCCAAAAGAAGGCCCTTTAAACACGCGTTTTAAGCGCAGTCTCGCGTAACCTTCCTGCTTTGGAATCATGATATTTGACAGACTTTACTTCTCAGAGAAAACGAACTTAGCTTTGTGAGTGGGAGCCCCGTGGCTCCTATTTCGAAGCTTTAGTTCTTGGCGCGTTTTGAACAAATCTTACATATTCTTTCTTTTCATACCCCTCGTTTACCCAACACTACAATACCCTGATTAGGTACTCTTGCGCGATGCAATTTAATAAAGCACTTTCAGCAGCCGGATGGCACCACAAAATTTCGGCGCCCTTAGTCATCAACAGCGTTTTTGTGCTAGTGTATCTCTGTTTTACGCCTTCGATTATTTACCTTTCGCGTTTGTTAGAAAGCGCATTGTGATGTCTCCATTGTTGCTTTCCATCCCAACTGCAGCTAATAGTTTGCTAAATCAATCTTTCCACGGTTTTTAGCTTAATATTCCCCTTCCATTGCGTGCAGCTCCCTCTCTGCTTAAACAGCAAAAGAGAAAGTCGGCCTTAGCAATAACCGAGAAAAAATTAGAGGCCCCTTTGGACCACTAAAGTGCGAATAGGTGAATGCCAATATAGGGCGGTGGATATCGTAGCCCTCCACCACGGCACTTCTATATCTGTCTTCTTTCACTCCCACCTTCCTACCTTCATTTACGGCGCTGTACATACTGCTCCTTTTCTATCCTGAGAATCAATTTCAAATGCCGCTGATGCCTCGTTGTTGTTGTTGTCGCTCTAGAAAGAAGGAAACGAAAATGCACGGGCCTGCTACTGGCTCTGTAGCTGAGCCACCTGCTTGATTGAATGATTGATGGAATGTCCTTTATTGATTGGGAAGGCTCATGGCCATGGATGGGGATAAAGGGGAGTAGACAGAATTTTCATTGTTTAGGAGGTCGTCACTCGAATCACATTGCTGTAACCAGGCCACTAAGCGAGCCATACTTGGCAAATATCATCTGTGTGTTAGCATCAGTTTCTAGAAGGGAACGGTAGTTCAGGAGGTAGGGTTTGATTTCGGAGCGTCTAGTAGAAAAAGCAGGGCAATCCCAGAGTAGATGAGATATGCCGCCGCGAGTTAGAGCCGTAAAGTGGGGGCACGTAATCATTTTCTCCGTATACTGACGCCAGCGGGCCATAATACTATAGAGGCTATAATACGTGGCGTGTAAGCCGCATGGGCGATGAGCTTATTCAAAGGCTTCTTGACTTCGGGTGAGATGGGTTTTTCTCGTAAAAGGTGGGTCTGGTGGGGCCACCTGCATGCGATGCTGACTGAGGCTACGAAGACTGGTCCGAGTATAGTGCATAAGGGCAAGAGAAGGGGTGAGTTGCCCGCCCAAGGTAGAATAAGGATGAAGCAAGGGGGGTGGGGAAGTAAATGTGGACATCCCACCTGCCAAGGCAGCCGCGGTGCCGCCGCATTGCCCCCTGATTCATCCGAGTGACCTGGGGTCCAGTGAATAGCGACAGTTCTGGTTGCGAGTTGGTGGCGTTTAAGGAGGCGCTGTATAGCCGTAGCTGTTGCATCTTGTGAACCCGGAGTAGCGATTTCCTTGCAAGCTTCATAGGAATCAGTAAGAATACGTATTGACCCATTCCGGTGCAAGGCACTCCTGACAATTCTCCACAAATCGCGAGGAGTTCAGCGTGAAGAGGGGTACCTTGAGGTAGATGGCAGGCATAAGCGCCTGAAAGGGAAGGGTTGTCATCGCATACCCAGGCCATAGATGCGAATTCGCTTGTAATCGATGCGTCGGTGTATATGTCAGCCGTATGAGGGATTCGCTCTTGTCGGTGATGGGCAGCGAGGAGCTCCCGGGGAATGACGATTTATAGGAAGGGAAAGGCGCGGTAACTGTCTCTCTTGTTTTATGTGGACACCTCAACCGCGCCGTAAAGGGAGGGAGGAAGGTCCGATGCCTCGTCCGGACAGAAGAGAGAAAGTGGAGAAGAAAGAAAAAGAAGAGGGAGAGAAAGGCGCGGCGCAACAGCCGTCGTTCACCACCTAAGCGGTGGCGGGTGCAATGATGGCTTACAACAGATAAATATTCGGTGGCTGGCTAGCCCTCGTCGCAAGCGGCGCTAACCTACCGTCCCAGCCCAGTAGGGCCAGGAAGAGCCACCCTGATGCCTGCTGTACTTGCTAGGCCCCGTAGATCTGTCTGCTTCTGTTTGCTGTGTGGTGCGGCGTTCGAGGAAGAGAAGGAGGAGGAGGAAAAACTTTATTTAGCCCTATATTATTTGGCGGTTTTTGGACGTCTTCAGAGATGTCTGCTTGTTGTATCCACAAGAGTCTTCTCCGTCGACTTCGTCCACTTTTTCACAATGGTCGGTTGCCCTCAGTGCAGGGCTCCGCTGGCTGCTGCCGCCCGTTGGGCTCGCTGTACCAGACCTTGCTGGTCTTCGCAGCGGTCGCTGGACAGCAAAGTCTCACATTGCACCGCACTCAGGTTTCGAATTTTGGGGACCACATCTATGTTTTGACATGCCCATGTGATGTGATATAGTGATGGTTTTTCATCGCACCACGGACATCTGTCAGCGTATATGGTAGGGTGCATTTTGTTTAGTATGTGTAGGTTTCGGTATGAACCCGTCTGTAATTGTCTCCATATGACAGTTTCCTCTCTGGTGAGAGAACTGTGCGGTGGGGGATATCGCATTCTTCTTCCTCTATAGTTTTCTAGTATGGCGGAGTATACCTTGGGTGCTGGCAAAAGTTCCGCGGACCCGTCGGATGCTCGGAAAGTAGTGTATGCTCGAGCTATCCTGTCAGCCTCTTGGTTCCCTGCCACCCCCATGTGCCCCGGTACCCATATAATTTTGTGTCTGGTCTTGTTTTCTTCGTGGTTTTTAATTCTGTCGCTCGCTTCGAGGAGTATACGAAGCGCGTGAAGACCAATCCTACCATTCATGAAATTTTGACAGGCTGTTTGAGAGTCCGTGAGTATCGTTAGCGACCGCCCAGCTCTATAGCCCTCCGCCACCGCTAGAGAAATGGCTACTTCCTCGGCCTCTGCTGCTGTGCAGTGCCGGATAGAGGCGCTGGTCACTTCGCGTAGAGACGAATTGACCACCGTGGCCACTGCAATTTTGTTCTGTCCTCCTCTCGAGGACGCGTCTGCATACACAGTCGTGTCTTGAGGAGCGTATGTTTTTTGAATAAAATCGGCCCTTGCTTCTCTTCTACCTTGGCGGAGGTTAGGGTCCATGTTTCTCGGGATTGGAGCTACCTTGAGGGACTTGCGAAGTTCGTCGGGGATCGTTACCGTCCTCGCTATTTCTCACATCTGCTCACAGTATCCGAGTCTCTGTAAGAGCGCTCTTCCAGTCGTTGTCTGCAACAGCCTGAGTTTTTGCGACTCAAGCTGCGCCTCGCGTAGTTCTTCGAATGTGTTTTGCAACCCAAGCGCCATGAGCTTTTCTGTAGACGTGTTGCGCGGTAATCGGAGCGCCGTCTTATACGCTTTGCGTAGCAGGGCATCCGCTTGTTGTATTTCACTCTTGTTGAGGCACTGGTAGGGCAGGCTGTACATAATTCGGCTCACTACCAGGTTTCTAACTAGTTTTAGTGTGTCCACTTCGCGCATGCCATGCCGCCTGTTGGTGATGCGGGTGATCATGCGTGTCACTTGTAGCGTTGTTGTTTTGAGCATGGTAGAAGTGTGACTACTGCGTTGGTTCGATTGAACCCTCATACCTGATATTCTTATTGTTGTCTTTTCAGGGATGGGCATTCCTTCCAGGTAGATGTTGAGTTTCAGGTTCTCACTGGTTGGGACGGTGCGGTTTTGTTTGCCTCTCCACACTCGAAGCAGTTCCGATTTCTCGGTCGAGCATGCGAGTCCTCTTTCTCCGAGATATTTCTGTACACAGGAGGCCGCTTCCTGTAGTTCTTCTTCCTTCTCCCGGAGGGAACCGGTGTTCGTCCAGACTGTTATGTCGTCTGCATACATGGCGTGCCTGATGCCTTCGATCTTCTCTAGTTTTCGTGCTAGACCTATCATAGCTATATTGAAGAGGATAGGTGAGATGACTGATCCTTGTGGTGTTCCTTTGTTTGGCGCGTGAATTTTGTTCGATCGAAGGTCTCCCATCCCGATGGTGGCACTTCTATCTGACAGGAAGGCTTTGACGTACCCGTGGATTCTGCGTCCGCAGTCCAGGTCGTCTAGGCCTCTAAGGATCGCTTCGTGACTGACGTTATCAAATGCTCCCTTGATGTCAAGGGCCATTATGACATTTTCACCTGTTCGGGGTACGTTGCGGAGCACATCTTCTTGTATTTGAAGCAGCACGTCCTGCGTCGAGAGTTTTGCTCTGAATCCGAACATGGTATGGGGTACATGTTCATTATCTTCGATGCAATTTTGCAGTCCGAGCATCACCACCCGCTCGTAAAGCTTGCCGAGGCACGACGTGAGCGAGATGGGCCTGAGATTTTCAATTTGGAGCTGTTTGCCAGGTTTAGGTATCATAATTACTTCGGCGTGTTTCCAGTCTTCGGGAACCGTCTCCGCCTCCCAGTGCTTGTTTAGAAAGCTTACGAGCTCTTGTATGAGGTCGTCACTCAGGTTTCGGATCAGGACATTGTCGATTCTGTCGGCTCCTGCTGCCGTGTTTCTGGTCGTATTCCTTATGGCCGCATAAACTTCTTCCACAGTTATTGGGCGGTCGAGTCTCTCGTTTTCGGCTCCGCGATAGTTTCCTTGGTATCGTGAGGGGTTGCGATCACCGAAACATTTTTTTCGTGCCTTCTCTAAAAGGTCGGCGTCCGAACCATTGAAGGAGTGGATGAATCTGTGGATGCTTTTATTGTTTTCTGACTTTGTTTTGGTCGGATCGATTAGTGCTCTTAGGAAATTCCAGGTTCTGGCCGTACCTAAGATTCCCTTAAGCGAGTCGCTGAATTGTTCCCGATTTTGTCTCGCGAGTTGCGCTGCGTATTCTTCAGCTTTTGCCGTAACTTTGCTATTTTTAGTTTTAGTTTCCTGTTGTGTTTTTGCTTCCGCCATCTTTTGGTGAGACTGCGTCTGGCTTCCCATAATCGCAGAAGGTGCCCGTCTACTTCGGGCGTTGTTGTTCGTCTTACACTTTTTGTGCATTTGTCTCGCGTTTCTGTCAACATGCCGCTCCAGTCTTCTAGTGATTGAATGCCGCTTTCAGATTTTTTGCAAGCCCCGCGGAACGCGTTCCAGTCCGTGAGTTTTGCTTGTCCGATCCGGCATCTTACCCTTTCCGATGCTATTCGCGTCCGGACGATAAAGTGATCGCTACCTAGGTTTTCCATCATGTTTTCCCACTGTGACTCCTTGCTCTTCCTTACGAACGTGAGGTCCGGGCAAGTGTCCGTGCTCACACTATTACCGATTCTCGTGGGGGTCGCGGGATCTGTGATTAGCTTACAGCCAAAATATTCGGCTACGTCCGCTAATGTTCTTCCCTTGATATCTTGTTTCCGGTATCCCCAACTCGTGTCCATATGAAAGGCGCCGCACGGACGCCTGGATCGGACGCCCGGCGGGGTTAGTTTCGTATATAGATGAATCACCTCGTGACGTCATGACCTGTCGTCACGGTACATCGCGCGCCCCTTGTCGAGCACAACCAGCATTTCATTGAACGCATCAAAGTTCACTGCCGTTTTATAATTCGTTTACAGGAAAGAAAAGACGCAGTATCTCTCACTCGCGGAATCCCGCTATCATCCTTACTATAGACAAGCGAAATCATGAAGAGCGTTTCACGATCCGGAGCGTTGCACCACTTTACCCTTGAGAGCCATTTGGAAGGCTCTGCAGTGGCTCGAGCAGGTCTTCCATCCCTCTCACAGTGATAGTCCGCGGGAGTTTTAAAGCGACGAGGCCAGTCTAACGCTGGCTGATCATGACATTCATTCATGCACATTGCCCTATGTGTCTTTTTTGATATTCTGATCAGTGTTTCCTTTCGTGTTATGTCGTGGGCCAAGCCAGGCAATAAACAAAAAAAAAATTCTGGGTCGTGGCACAGGGGTAAAGCGCTCAGCTGGTGATCCAAATAATGGAGTTTCGATTCCCGATGGAGAATAAGTTTATTATATTATTTTTAATTTACGCTCTCGAAACGCGGACACATTTGCTAACGACGGTATGAGACATTAAAAGCTTTCGCCTTAAAAAAACAGCGCGCGCTTTCCTGGCCGACCTGTGTACCACACCTGTACAAGTTTCCGCGTGTATGGCCTCTTGCTCATACTTTGCTTATGCGGATAATGTGCCAACTAAAGTTTCGCACAACGTTTTAGGGTCCCGGCTCGCTTTTCTTGAGCTTACAGCCTATGACACGGCCGTCAGAAGCTTCTTTTTTTCTTAAACTTTTCCCTATTTGTCGCCAAGCTGATTTCATACCTTTATGTCTGTTTGTGATATGCCTGCCATTCTGAGACTCTGGATGATCTTTATTATTTTGGAATGCCGTTTCGGAGTCACGGTGCCTCTCTTCCCCTCCGTACCTTCCCCCTCTCATTACATTTCTTCCTATTAAGAGGGGCGAAGCATTGCTCTGTAAACCAAACCAGCTCTTTTTTTCTTATAAAATTATTTATTTCCCTACTAGCTGCTCTACTCTCCGCATTATTTTTCTATTCATTCTCTCCTCACCAACTTTCAGTCGTGAATTGATCTTTCCTCCTCGCAACTTCTCGGTGTTATTTTCCAATTGACTATTTTCGTCGCAGCTTATATGACCTTCACGTTATGCGGCGTCATGAAGCCGCGCTCAACCGTCCACTAGCGATTTCATCAGCGGTCCTTTTCTTTGCCTTTATGAGGTCGCGTGCCGGATTATACGATCCGTGTATATGCAGAAGCCCTGTGATTCGAAACGAAAAGAAAAAATGTTGCCATGATCTCCACCAGGTGCCGTTTTGTGCCCCCTATTTGTAGGGTGACTCGATGCCTGCGGCGGCGCGGCGGGCAGACATCGAAGCACACTACCTATTTGCATCCCGCGCTTCGTCCACAGAAAATACGGCTTGTTTGTGACGGGGGGTGGTGGGGGGGTGCAGCTGTTTCGGAAGCCGCGTTGTTTCCGGAAGGGCGGCGAAAGTCTGCTGCGATGCTTCTCGACATTGGGCGGTCTTTAGTGCGGCGAAATGAAGAAACTTCGAGATGGAACTAGTTCAGAAATGGAGAGAACGCTGTTGAAGGGGGAAGTTTTGGCGGTCACAATCACAGTTATTGCCACCGGTGTGGCTATATGCCGGCAGGAAATGAAGGCACCAGTGGTATTGCTATCGGCAACTAACTAATGACGTGCTCCGAGGTAATGCTGTAGGCGCTGGGTCGGGTGCTTTCGTGCACTGTTCTGCATAGGCTTCGTATAGCCTCAGCAGCGCTTCGAAATATACCTTAAAAATTGGATACTTCTCTTGAGTGCTGACAAAACCATATGTGAATCGAGAGGACAATGCACGTTTCGCCAAAAGCTGCAGATTCTGTAGATTACATATTTACTGGGAACAATAGGAAAAAATTAAGTTGACAATTCAAAATACAATATATTTGTATGAACTATTTTGAAAGAGATTTATTCATACCAGCCCTTATCCCCAGATGATCAGTTTGATAGAGATGAGGAACAAATAGCGCTTAGAGGAAATATTTATTCATTAATGCATGGCTACTCATGTGCTCTGTCTCGCCTGTCTAACCGGAAACAACAGGATTCCAAAATGATAACGGGAGAACATAGGCATGAATATGAATCTGACAACAAATTTAGAATGTGTACCTCGAAGGTGCCATTTCATGCCCTAATGAACGAACTTAACTATACAAGCTACTTCCGATTTGACTATAAGTGGGAGGCGGCGTTGTATGGGAGCTGCAGTTTAAGTATAAAGACTTTACCAGTGATCTACCACGAAAATAGTCCACATATACGCAGCATCCCATTTTCTTTTCTTGTGAGCAAACACATGGTGCGTACTAATTAGTTTATTAAGTTGTGTCAATGAATCAGCAGTCCTAAGATAAACTGCAAACACTTTATGCTGTTTTCACGTTAATTTAATTGGTTTGTTTTTCTTTCTTTGGTCAAAAGAAAAAAAACTAATTTATTTATAGGAAGAGAAAGACGCGGTAACTGTCTCATTTGTTTTCTGTGGACACCGCAACCGCGCCGTAAGGGAAGGGAGGAAGGTGGGAGTGAAAGTGGAAAGAGAGAAAGAGGTAGGTAGGTAAAAACATTTGATGCCAATGATATGAATAGTGGGGGCTAAGCCCCCTACATGGCATTTGGGTGCTCCCTCACTGTGAGGAGGGCACCCTTACAAAGCGAAGGATAGTCCTTGGAGCGCTATCCTTCTCATAGCACTGGAGATGATCCGGCGCTGGTCTTGAGCAGAAGTGCTGGTCAATAGAGTTTCCCAGTAAGACTCCGCCACGGTCGGTGATGGGGGATGAGGGAAGGGGGGGCATGTGAGGAGGGTGTGTAGGAAACCTCCTGGTTTGCCGCAAAGTTTGCATGAGGAGGGAAATTAGTCTGGGTATCTGGCATGTAGTAGTATGGGGTATGGAGCAGTGCGAGTTTGTAGTCGTCGCCAGTGTGCGGCCTGCGCTATGGTAAGGGCCGGGGCTGGGGGTGCGTATTCTCTTCGTTTGTCTCGGTAATATGAGAGAATATCGCGGAAGGAGAGCAGACGCTCCTCGGCCTGTTGAAGGGGCTCATCTCCTCCTGCCCGGAATGTGAGACCTCGGGCTAGAGAATGAGCCTCTTCGTTGCCAGGGAGGCCGGCATGTGTTGGCGTCCAGATAAGGGTTACAGGGTGCCGGGGCTGCCAGAAGCGTTGTAAGCGAGCAGCGGTGCGAGATATGTAGCCATTGGCATAGTTGAGAATGGCAGATTTGGAGTCAGAGATAATTATGTTGGCAGATGTAGAGGTCAGAGCAAGCGCGATGGCTGCCTCTTCTGCCTCTATGGCCGAATTGGTGATGATTGAGCTGGAGGTTAGAAGTTTTGCTTGATTGTCGGCTACCGCCAGGGCCATACGGTGGCCTGACGTATATTCCGCTGCGTCCACATAGACCACCGCATGGTCCTCGCTATACTGTTTGCGGAGGGCCCGAGCCCTTGCTATTCTGCGGGTCCCATCTCGCTCAGGGTGAATGTTCTTGGGGAGGGGGGGGGGGGGGGTATATTGGGGTTAGAGCGGAAGATAGAAGAAAGGGGGACGCCCTTAGTAGTGTGTGTAGTTGGGTATAGGTTTAATTTGGATAATAGAGCGCAGCCAGCCTCTGAGTTCGATAGACGGTATAACTGTGCCGTAAAGGTGGCTTCTGTAAGTTCCACAAAGGTGTTGTGGACACCGAGTTTGAGAAGCCGATCGTTGGATGTGCTAGGGGGAAGGCGTAGAGCCATCTTCGTGCAACTCCGCAGGAGCGCGTTTACCCGGTCTCTCTCCTTCTGTCGGAGGGGTAGGTATGGAAGGGCATATACGGTGCGGCTTATGATGTAAGCCTGGGTGAGGCGAAGGGTGTTTCGTTCGCGTAGGCCAGCCCGGCGGTTCGCTATGCGGCGAATCAGTCGGGTGGCCTGTTGAGCGTGTGTTTGGAGAGCCTTTATGACTTCTCCGTGCGCGCCATGGGAGTGGAGCATTAGCCCTAGCACTAGGATTTTGGATACTAGTGGGATGGAATTGGTACCTAGCGTGAGGGAGATGGGAGGATTGACGTTGTCCTGTTGCTTGGGGCAGTAGAGAAAGAAGTCTGATTTTGAAGAGGGGCAGGTCAGGCCACACTCCCGTACGTATGTGTCGATGGTAGTTAGTGCCAATTGTAGGTGCTCTTCTATTTCGGCGTCACTGCCGTGGTTTGTCCAGACAGTGATGTCATCGTGCGTAGAGGCTGAAATGGATGTCGGGGATTTGAGCTAGTTTTTGGGGTAGGTGAAAAAGTGCTATATCGAATAAAATAGGGGAGAGGACGGCACCCTGGGGCGTACCTCGTGCTCCCAGCGTGATGCTTGGGAGGCGGTGGTCGCCGAAGGTAAGTGTGGCTGTGCGGTGGCTGAGGAAATCTCGGATGTAGTTGTACATCCTGGCGCCGACTCCCAGGGTTCTAAGGTTGTGTAGGATAGCTGAGTGCGTAACGTTATCGAATGCCTTAGTGAGGTCCACACCTAGGATAGCTTTGGTGTCGTAGGTTTGGGAGTCGAGAATGTGCTGTTTGAGCTGTAGAAAGACGTCCTGTGTGGAAAGCCCAGGACGAAATCCAAACATACAGGTGGGCATAAGATTGTTGCCTTCTAGGTACTGGCACAGCCTAGTCTGGAGTACATGCTCCATGAGCTTTCCAACAGAAGAAGTGATGGAGATGGGTCTGAGGTTAGAGGTGAGCAGAGGTTTCCCATGTTTGGATATGAAGACGATTTTGGCCTCTTTCCATTGCGGTGGGAGGGTGCCCATTTGCCAGCACTCGTTAAAGTATTCAGTAAGGGCGGCAACAGATTGAGCGTCGAGATTCCGAAGTGCCTTGTTATGAACCCCGTCTGGACCGGGGGCTGAGGATGTGTTAAGTTTCTGGAGTTCATCCTGAACCTCTGCTTCTGTAATGTGTTGGTCGAGGAGGTCGTTAGGGGGGCCTGCATAATCGAGGTGCATTACAGGAGGGTATGTAGAGAAGTACTGATGTCTAAGTTTTTGGAGAAGTTCCAGTGGAGGTGTATCGGAAGAATGCATGAGTTTGGTGAGGTTATGTCTTTGGGTAGTCTTTGACTGCGTGGAGTCTATTAAGTGTCGAAAGAGGTTCCAGGTCCGAGGTAGACTCATGTTGCCATCTAGCTTGTTGCATAGTGAATCCTAGTTTTTGTCGTGAAAGAGTCGCTGCATCCGCCTCTATCTCTTTGTTTAAACGGGCGAGGCGGCGTCTAAGTGTTCGGTTCCAACGCCGCTTTTGCCAGCGTCGTTCTAAGCCTGATTTAGCTTCCCATAAATGTAGGAGGTGGGAGTCAACTGTGTCGCTTGGGAAGTCCTCTTGTAGGGGAAGAGTTACGGATCGGACATCACTTTGTAGTTGTTTGGACCATTCAGTGATGTCCGTGATGGGGGCGAAGGCGCGGGCTGCTATACGTGATCGGAAAGAGTCCCACTTCGTGAAAGGGAGCCTCTGGGAGGCCTGCGGGGTAGTTGAATGTGTAAGAGAATTTCGATGATGCAATGGTCGCTACCTAGATTCTCTTGTGTGTTGCACCATGTGGCATGGGGGAGGCGATGTGCGAACGTAAGGTCTGGTGTAGTGTCTCTGCAGACACTGGTTTCCGTGCGCGTAGGAAAGGTAAGGTCGGTGAGCAGAGAGAGACCGGTTTGTTGCGCGGCTAACCCCACCCGCCGTCCTTTTGGTGTGTCGTGCGGGTAACCCCAGGAACTATGCGGGGCGTTAGTCTCCTACGACGAGTAAGGGACACTTGTTTGCTATGCGATTCGCAAGTGTAAAGAGGCGTTCGAAGATGCTTTTGAGGCACTTAGGGTGGCTATATACATTCAGAACGAAGAGGCTGTTCGCTCGAGCGTGTTGTGGAACAAGCTCAATTAAAAGGTGATCAATATCTTGAATTGCTAGGGGATGGGAGATGGTGGTAATTGAGCTACTAACTAGAAACGCTACGCGAGGGGGTGTGGATGATGTGGGCAGAATAGGAGTATAGCCGGGGAGGGTGAGCGGGTTGGAGGTTTCTTGCAGGGCAAGGATGTCAGGTCCCGTAGCGCAGGACAGCAATTGGTGGACCACATGACGCTTCTGGCCAAAGCCCCGGCAGTTCCACTACCAGAGTGTAAGGTTACGGTTCGGAGATGCCATCATGAGAGTCGATATGGAGAGAAGCCATAACGGGTGGGTGGGAATCACGAGCTACGGCAGGGATAGGATTGTCTTGTCCTTCCGGTGCTTTGGGCTTCTTTCGTCTATTTGGGGTGGGGTCCCGCTTTGGGAGGCACGTTGCGTAAGAATTGAGCCGGGATTTAAGATCGTTATAGCAGTCAGAGAATCCTTGCGTTAGCACGTCGAATCGGTGATTAAGAGTAGCATTGTCTTGTGTTATGTGGATTACAGCGTCTTTGAGGGTTGCACATTCCTGGTTGATGTGAGTGATAGCGTCCTGCAATTTTGCCTCAAAGCATTTAGCAAGGGACTCAAGCAGGGTTGGTATGTCGTCTAGTGAGATGGGGGTGGAGGGAGGGGGCGTCGTCCACAGAGTTGAATTCGTAGGGGGTTCTGTATCAGCCTCCATTGCTAGCAAATCAGGAGAAGTAGGGCGGGAGTGGCTCGGCAGGGTGTGGGCGGTGGGTGGGTTTGGGGGTGGTGGAGGTTGGGATGCGGTAGGAGCGGGGCAGGGGGAATGGGAGAGCCAGTGGCAAGAGCACTTATCTGGGCTTCCAGTTTGGCGATGTGCTGACGAAGGGCAATGGCTTCTGCTCGGGCTGCTGAAGCTTCTGCTTTGGCTGCCGCTGCCTCCTCCTGGGATTTCTCCAAGACATGTTGTAGATTGAGAGTCGCTGTTGCGGGTGTCGTGTGCTGGTGAGAAGAGTTGGGGGTGTCCCAGGCTTGTTTCAGCGGCACTGTCCAGGCTTGCTTATGTTGGCTGGGCTGGGCGCGTCCGGACGACAGCTGGGGAAAATTGTCCCTGGATGCGACCGATTCTTGCTGCTGAGTTTGTAGGTGGCTTGGCTGTTTCCGTGGCTGGTGAAGGTTTCGCCCCTTGCACGATCCTGTACCGGTAAGGTGAGGGCCCTCGCACAAAATGCACTTGGGCGTACAAGGAGGGTCTTGTTGTGAATGTCGTGTTCCACAGCGGGGGCAAACGTTGGTCTTGGGGCTTGGCCATACGTCATGACGGTGACCCGGCTGTCTGCAATTGGTACAGGCGTCCGGACTGCCGCGGTATGGGGTGCAGCGGTGGATGGCTCCCATGTATTTGATGGAATGTGGGACTGCGTTTGCGTCGAAGGTGATTAAAATGGAGTGCGTCTTTAACATGCGTCGGGCTGCTAGTATGGTATACTCCGGATTTCTTCTGACGAGGTCTTCGTAAAGTTGCGTTGGGGTCTCGTCATCATAGGCATTTGTGATGACTCCTCTGGTAGAGCCCGGTGGAGGTGCCACGTAAGCCGTGCACGGGTAGGTTTGGTTGCCAATGGTGAGGGAGGTCAGCGTCTTGAGTGTCTCGGCCGTTGGGAGGTTTGTTGTTGCCATGGTGAAAGTGTTGTTGGTCGGGTGGATGCGCAGGCAGAAGTCTTCCGGTAGAGTAATTTGGAGCTGGCTCTGCATTGCCTTCCAGTGTCGAGGTGTTGGGACGTCTCGGAGTCGTAGTTCACCTCGCGGGCGAACGACCACTCGGATAGCGTTGGGTGGGAGTGGTGGCAGCTGCTTGCTGCGCTGCACTGTGAGACGAGCCTCCTTGGTCGCAGGTGGTAGACGGGCCGGCACCTTGCCGCTCCTGGTTGCGGCTACGGCGTCGCGCGCCGTGTTCCTGGCGTTCGGGTTAACTGCCTTGGAGGTAGCGTTCTCGGAGTGGCGAGGTGGTTTCGGCGAACTGGCTGGTCGGGAGGCGTAGGCTTTATACAGGACTGGTGTCCAATCATCTGACAGTAGCTCTTGTGCGGTAACGGTGTGGCCTTCCACCGTTACTTCCATGACAGCGGATGGTATCGCCGGCGGTGCCGGCGGAAGAGCGGAGGCGGAATTGGGCTTAGCTGGGCGGCTGAGCGCCTCAGTCCGATAAATGTTCTTAACACAGTAAAAGTCGGATTTCGCCCGGAATGGGCGGAGCTGTAGTGGAGGGCTACGGAGTAATTTCGACCACCTGGGGATCTTTAACGTGCGCTTACATCGCACAGCACACGGACGCCTCTCCGTTTCGCCTCCATCGAATCGCAGCCGCCGAGGTCGGGTTCGAACCCGGGTACTCCGGCACAGTAGTCGGGCGTCTTACCACTGCACCACCCCGGCGGGGCGTTTGGTCAAAAGAAAATCGAAATGGGGGTAAGGAAATGGAGGAGGAGGGGGCAGTGGGGTTTGAACGCACTAGACTGACTTCTACAGCAGCTCAGTACATGAGGATCTGAAGTCCTTTTTGTGTGTTTTTCATGCTAAGCAATATTTCTTGATTAGGGTAGGCTTTATTTTTCACGATGGACGATGAATGGTTTGAATTTCCGGCTAAGGCTGTGCACTTCTTGGCTCTCATTGTCTTTGGCGCTTATATAAGGTTTTAGGGAGGTAGGTTGTTTCGATTCTAGAAATACTTGCTCCAATTCTACTCACACCGCTCTATCTTATTCAGTGTTAGCAAGGAAGATTTCATTTCTGCAAATTTTAAAACCCATCAGCGAAGCAAAGCAAACGTCGGAGAGGCAGGTCAGAGTAATGTGCTGGCCGCTAATTAGTCAAGGTAGGGGGCAAATGAACAGTTCTCCTAGAGCGGCCAGCTTGAATGAAACCTCGATGTTAAGGCGAAAGCTTTTAATGCATCATACTGTCGTTAGCAAGCGTGTTTGCGTTTTGAGTGCATGCCTTATATGGGCTAATGCCAATCAGCATTAAATTGATACTTAATGAATAGCAATCGGATGATATCGGAACATCATTTAAGACATTTTCAAGACAGGTTCATGATAATTTAAGGGGCAATAATAAAATAGTTAAGCAGGTGCTTATAGGAATCCATGCACTTGGAGGATATCACTTGCCATCAGTATCACTAACCATCACTCACTAGTCAAGGGGTGTTTAACTAATACTAACCACAGCACAAAGTGCTAGTCATGAATACCTATCACTAACCAAGCAGTAATGGTTAGACGGTTCGTAACGTCCATAGTTGTTGTTGTTATGAACTTTATTTTTCCACCGATGTAGGAGGCCCCCTACTGCCCGCCCCCGGCACGCAGGCCTATGGGACGGAGGCCGGGGCCTCCGCGACTAAAGACAGGCGAAGTGACAGTGTTTCTTCGCGGCTTCAGCCGCCAGGCGGACAGCTTGCTGCTGGTTGGCGGGGGACTCGCTCCGCAGAAGCAGTTCCCAGGCTTCTCTACTGTTTATGTTTTTATAGCCGTCACATGGTGACGTCATCTGCAATAATGCCATGACCGAATGTGACGTCATTCAGATGTCACATCCGGTCATGTCTAATAACCGGAAGTGATAATAACGTCACATGCGGTCATGACATAATCACTGGTGGTGCCGTCACCAGCAGATTCACGCATTACGAAGCTGACCCCGCCGGGCGTTCGATCCAGGCGTCCTTGCGCGGATTTCATTTGGCTCTTCCTCGAACGCCGCACCACAGAGCATATATAGAAACAGACGCAGTACAGCAGGCATCACGGCGTTTAAAATTGGTTGACAGCAAAAAAAAGGCGCACTATCTGTCTCAATTCTATTCAATCACAAACGGTATCGCAGTCAATGCCTAAGCAGTACAGTGAGGAAGGCTTTCACCTTGATGCACTTTAGTGAGCCAAATTGCCTCCTGAATTTTTGTGCTACGTTCTGCGTATCAGAGTGTTTAGTTTCTTTTTATCTTTGGCCTCTGACACGTGGGCTTTTTGACCGTGAGCCAGAGGAAGTCAGCATTCCAGTTGACGCAAGAGCAGCTGTAAGTCTGTGATGTCTTCATTCTAATGGCAAAATCCGGCACGTGGGGAAATCCGGGAGTGGCTATTAGGGAAAATTGGCAGGAATCATCTTCTGTGGGCCCCAGAATAGGAAGCGATAATGACCAGCGTGATTACACCTTCCAGCGTCATTGCCAAAAGAAAAATAGAGCACCCACTGGAAAATCCAGCTTGTGAAGTCACGGAAAGCATTGGTTGTTAATCGCATCTGTGCTTGAGAATTTGTGCATTCTTGGTAGAAATCATGAACTATGCGTCTACTTCAAGAGATAGCTGCGTACTCAGCGCCGCAAAGTTTCCACCCTAATTTCGGTCCGGGTGCTTTTAAAAAAGCTTTGCAGTACTATTAAGCTCATGGTCTTCTGATGGGACTGCAAATGCGTGAGGTTGCATGGTGGCTCGTACGCCATAACATACACAGGTTGCAAACTGGGAGCCTTTATTTGTGGTGAGTGGGCGCGAACACAAATGATAAGGCTAACGTCGCAAGGACAATATATCGTCTTCTTGAGGCACTGCTTTTCTTTACCTCAAATGATGCGACTGCTCTGCTGAGCAAGCTTCTTTGGCGTTGGGAAACACCACCAAAACCTGAAACCGATTAGCCACTTTCAATTTATGGAAGACTTAGTAGGTGTGTGGCACAACTAGGGCCTCTTTCTATCATTCGCAGTAATCACTGCATTCATGCACGGGCTAGCATTCATTTTCTGTAGAACCGTTTCAGCTGCGGCCACCACGATCGACCGGGTGAAGCCTGCTGAAAACAGCCTCTCTAAATTCTTGCTTGCATCTATCTCATGGGCATATGATCTTCGAAGCGCAGATTCCAGGCAAAGAGTAGCATTACCCCTTTCTACATTTCTGAATTACAACTGTGTGCAAGTTTTGATAGTCAATTATGGAGATTGTTTTCAGCAGGCTTTAATGTATCGGTCGTATGGCTGCGGCTGAAATGCGTCTAAAGGAAATGAAGGCCAGCGCACGCGCGAATGCTGGGATTACTGAAGACGATAGGCAGAGGCCGAAAATTGTGCCATACATGCACAAGGGCTCCCACACCTTGAAGGAAATCGGCTTATTGTTCTGGAGGTTTTTTCAGCACCAAAATTCTTGTTCAGATGAGCAGTCGCTTCCCCTGTGATAACAGAAAGCAGTCCTGCAAGAAGTATGAAAAGCTGTTAAACGATTGTGCCAGCAACGTCGCTATGATATCTCCCTCTTGTGCGGCAACTCGCATACATGGGCAGTACGGGACGATGTATTAATGACTAAATCAATGACAACGCAAAATATCTTGCCGATATTGAACGCATGCATCTTGCTGGCCATTGTAAAGCTTCAACTGATTGTACACAGCGGTTTTCTTGCGTGACAGTCTTAGGCACAGTAAGGTGAAAAACGTTTCTTGCCCTCTACGAAAGCGAACTAAGAAGTCTTTCTCGCCTCATTCTTTAAACCCTGCATAGTGATTTCTAACATTCGTGTATGGTGGCACCAGTACAGATCTGCGAGCATATATACACTTCACTCTATACATTCTATAAACCAGTTGTGAATTAGCACCCGCGTTTCGCCCTGTAAGTCTTTTTCGTTTGTCTTGTAAGTGTTTTGCACTAAATGATATTACAAAGGGCATAGTCTGCATTGTTTTTCTAGAGAGCCTACCTTTAGCCAAGAGGCATCCATTGAAATCTGAAATAACAAGTGCGGCATTTTGTGCACCGCGTTTTTCAGTAAAAGCAGAGTGTGTCACGAAAAAGCATCAAGTGAGCGATGTGAGGCATAGGCGGTGTGAATTGTGATATGCCCCGGCAACCTTATGGCGTTATGAAATGCTACTCAAAAGTATTTTGGCAAGAAATATATAGGATCACTCTTCATACCTGTTTTAATCGCAGCTCTTCGCCTCCGCATGATGAATAATAACATTGAAGGTTTAGAACAAATTAAATGTTTGGGGAAACTTGTTTGTCGTTGCAAATTACATTGCTTGTTAAAACTGACATGTGTAAAACCTGCCAGGGCAAGGTTTTTTGCCTTTAAATCAAGAGTACAGGAAACTGAACGCGAGGGCGATTGTGACTTTCAGGTAAGCCCGTACAAACACCAGGTTTTGCACACAGTTCACAAAAGTGCTTCGAAGTGTGGTGTTGGAGTGTTCTCTGTGCTGAGAGGGCAACCTATTTAAACGGACGTGTACGTGAGGGGCTTTACCACTCTGCTGTGAAAATCGTTGCTGCGCGGCCGTAGTCCCCCTAATAGGTGCTAGCTGTAGAGAAGTGTACGTCAGTCAGCCTGGCTGTTGTATTATTGATTGTTTGAGATATCATTAACATCTCTTTAAAACGAGAGAAAATGCTTTACCGAAACCCGCAACCGTGTAAAAAATCCGACACTTACAATGAGCTGCGCAAAACAGAAATTCCAGGCCGGGGGACCGCACAAAAATCAGAGGGAACGAAGCGTCTTATAATCATTGTTCAGGTAAAAACATAAAACGACGGCGAACCAGCGAGCGCCTTGGAAATAAGTGCAGTCCATAACCACAAAAATGGACTTATTTACAGCATGCTTTAGGAGATTAGAAGATTACAACTGGTGGTCCAAGCACTTTGCTTGCAGTCTATTGTTACTTAGTGCTTTTTTTCTGCCTTTGACGAATCTTTTACGCTGCACCTCATGCTTGGTGTGAAATAAAAATTGTGCTTTTTCACCGAAAATGCTCACCACAATTGCAGTTGCATGTAGTGGCCCTTCTTCCCAGTACCATACTTCATTGGGAGCTTCAGTTTCGTGATTTCCCAGAAGGCTGTACCAGGGGGTAAGTAATAAGCTTCGAGAATAAGATGCTGTGAAATAATATTGGATGGCATGCATATATCTTCGACGTCAGATCACCACGAGGCATGCTGTGGCGTTCTCACTCTACCATCGCGTTCAGCACATTCAGTATGGAGATTTGTTGCATTTGCGGACGATCTCACGATGAGAAATTCTGGAAATGTGAAACACCATTGATTACTAGGGCAAAAGCACTCATCACCTCATCACCGCTGACAAAGACTCATTCGCTAGGCTGTTTCTTGATGTCATAAAAACACGGCCTTGTAGAGGTAATTCAAACTTTTCAGCATAGTGGCTGAAATGCTTGGGTTTCCGATGGGCCTGTCATATTCGGCAGTCAACCATAAGAGTTACGAAACCTTTGAATGAACATTGACGGACCATGACCTCTTATAGCAGTTTCACATGAAAAAAAAAAAAAAAAAAACTTAGAAGCGGATTATAACCGGTTTGGTTCAAACCCGGGTGCTCGTGTTCAATATTTGAATACCTTATCCACTGAGCGACCGCGGTTTTTTTATATTGCTCTCTAAATTTACACAAGAAACCTCGTTCGTATTTGGCTAAAGTAACATAACTAATGTTATTGCATTGTCTTTAATGCTTAAATGTGCTGAAGCTGGTCAGGCTCTCGACCCACAATTTTGACAGCATCACAATACCATAGAATGGCTTCCTTAAAGTCAGTAAATGCTCTTTCTCGTTGTAATCAGGATGGAGTATTCGCCATTTCAAGGAGCGGCTCCCAGATGGCACCGGGATTATGATTAAACTTGTCGCCTCCGAGATGAATCGCGTCTTTACGCCGCCGCCGATCGTGAACGTCACCCTTAAACCTAAGCCATTTCACGCGACTGGTCTCAAATTAGGCTAGACGTGCTGTAAAAGTGCAGTTTCCTGTGCTTTCGAGCTATAACTTTAGATAACCCCTACCAGCCGTTTTGAGAAAACCCCTGACAGCCCAATAACGTTTCTTTCATTGCAACACTAGTCCCTTCGTTTGTCCTTTACGGCATTGTCACTACCCAGCACATCCACGAGATGTCACGTGGTCGGGTATAACGAACGTATCGGCATGACCGTTAGGTACTTCGTTATTAATGGGCTCAACTGTATTGACATTTGCGTTTTTTCCCAAGCAGAGTTGAAACGGTGGCGTGCAGTTCACTTCATGATAGGGGCATTCCTGAAAACATTTTAAGCATCCTGGCGACCAGAAACCAAAACAACATTAATCGCCTTCTGTACAGTACAGACTGGATCTTTTCGCGAGCGCTAGTACTTACCCCCGATTCTGTTCTATCTATATTAATTTTTACGTCTGAGTGTGGTATTTATCCTATGATGGTGGCCGAAGTGTTCGGCCTCTTGAAACTGTTCGTAGAAGGAAGTATGGCTCACCATAGTTTCACTAGCTCAATGTCTCTTTTCGGCCAACGGAGCAGAAGAAAAACAAAGCTACTCTAAATTCAGAACAGCACCGGGACTGAAAGGAAACCTTGAGTTCAGCTGCTCTTTTAACTGGTTACAAATAGAACGTTCCATGTGGTCACCTTGTCCTGCACGCAATAAATGAATGCTTTCGGCCAGGCATCCTGCACGCCAAGTGTTTATCAGTATCGACGAGGAGGATGTACTGGGAAACAAAGGCAATGCGAACATAAAAGAGAAAAAAATTTACCGATGATTACGTTACTTCCTCATGCAAACTTTGAGCGAACCTCATCGGCAGTTTTAGCTTTTCGTTAGATTGAGGTAAAGAACTCGAGTAACACATATAGTAACACATTTAACCACTGTTTTGCAACGGATGCAGGCCGCAGGCATCACCATTAACCTACGCAAAGTGCAGTTGGTTTCACGCAAAATCAACCTGCTTGGTTTCATTGTTGAACAGGGCACAGTCCGGCCTAACGAGGAGAAACTGCAGGCCATATTGCAGCTACCATCACCAACAAACGTCAAGAGCCTGCAGCGATTCTTGGGCATGGTCGGTTTCTACCGCCACTTTATTCCAAACTGTGCGGGCCTGGCGAGACCCCTTCATTAACTTCTCCGGAAAGGTGCCCGTTGGTCCTGGAAAGACACGGAGCAGGAATCGTTTCGGGCGCTGTCAACAGCTATCGCCGATACTGCTCGTCTGCGGCTCCCGAACCTAAACCGGCCCTTTACAGTGCAGACTGATGCGAGTGAGTAAGGAACAGGTGCTGTTTTGCTTCAGGATCACGAAGGGAAGCTTTGCCCTTGGCATTTGCAAGTCGCACTCTCTCATAGCCGGAACGAAACTACACGGTAACAGAGAAAGAGTGCTTGGCAATTGTATTTGCGCTAAAAAAAATTTGACATGTATTTGGATGGGGCTGAGTTTACAATTCAGACCGATCATCAGGCACTGTCTTGGTTGTCAAAGCTGCAAAACCCAGCCGGCCGTCTAGCCCGCTGGGCGCTCGCTCTTCAGAAATATAATTACAGGGTGGAGTACAAGAAGGGCAAATTCAACAAGGCAGCCGACGCCCTGTCCCGAGCTCCGTTACCTGCAGATGGCGAGCAAGCACCGCAAGTCCTGGTGATCGCAGAAGCCGCTGATGCCTGGGGAACGCTGGTTTCCCGTCAACAGCTGCTCTAAGCTCAGCTAAGCGATCCTCAGTGCATCCAAATACGAAAGGGCCTCGACAGCGCCAACCCTGCAGGAAGCACAGCGCCTGCCGGCAGCTATGACTGCTACCTGGAAGCAGAGGATGGACAATTCTCCTGAGATATATACCCGCTGCCGACACAGATGGTGGTGAGTCCCCATTTTGTGTTGTCGTGCCACAGAACCTCCGCAAGCTCTTTTTAGAGTATTTTCACGACTCACGCCTTGCAGGCCACAGCGATGGCAGGAAAACATATGAAAATTTGGGTCGCATTGTGACTTGGCCCCGTATGAGAAAGGATGTCGTGGCATACGTCCGTACTTGTCTTACATGCCAGACAACGAAGGCACGGGGAGGTAAACCACCGGGATTTTTGCAACCTGTGGAGAGCCGTTACCCGTGGGAGATTGTTGCCTGCGACGTAATGGGCCCTAATCCTAGACCCGTGAAAAGAAATCGCTACTTGCTAGTGGTCACTGATCATTTTTCTAAATGGGTTGAATTATACCCGCTGCGTAAACTGGACTCAAAAATAGTCTGGGATAAACTCCTAGACGCATTCACTCGGTTCGGCTTCCCGGCGCAACTAATCACTGATAATGCGACTTATTTCACGGGCAGGATATTTGCTGACGCCTGCAAAGCTCTTGGCGTGCAGCACAAAAAGACTACGCCCTACCATCCTCAGGCCAACATCACAGAGCGGGTCAACAGAAACCTGAAAAACATGCTCGTGGCTTTCACGGAACGTCACAAAGACTGGGATTTGCGAGCGCAGGAGATGGCTTTCGCCACAAGAACCACAGTAAACCGGTCGACAGGTTTTACGCCGGCAGCTATTCTTCTTGGCCGTGAGCTTCGACTTCCCATTGAACATGCCCTTACCCATGACTCTGATTTACAGGCTCCCAGTTATTCCAGTTTCCCCCAGGATCTCTCCAGTCGTCTCGTTGGAACTCTAGAGGCCAGGGAGAACTTGGACCTCGCCCGCCTGGAGCACTGCGGCCAGTACAATAAGGGCAGGCGTCCTTTGCAGTTCGACGTTGGGGATAAAGTACTCCGCCGCTCGCACATGCTAAGTGATGCCACAAAAGGATTTGCCGCCTATCTCGCTCCTCGACAGACTGGTCCTTTTGTAGTATTAAAGCGTCTTTCGCGGCTCGCTTACATGCTTCGTCATGTGCAGGGTGGCCGGGAGACCGGACCAGTCAACGTCGCCGACCTGAGAAAGTACTACGAGCGGCCAGAAAGCACGGACCGGCACTCGGGTCTACCAGATGTGAACCACCTGGACCATCGTCTGATGAATGCCAATAATCCAGCGGATTCCTTCAAGCGGGCAGCTCGTCAGAACCAGCAGTTTTTGTACTCCTCCCAGTGCCCTTCTTTGTTTCGTTCTTTGACATCTCGGGAGGTGGCCCGTCTCGAAAGGGGGGGGGGGGGGGCGAGTGTGGGGCTTCGCAGCCCCTTTAGGTGTTTTAAACCGCGCGCGCGTCTTTCTATTTGTATTGTTTTGCACGGGCAGCGCGAGTGCGCATGAGCAAGCAGATAATCTTGGGGGGCGTGATGTTAGCGGCGACAGACGAGGGTAGATAAGCGCGTCAGAAGCGAGGCGCGTGGCTTTTTTGCCCCGGCGGAAAAGCCGGCGCGGGGCAACCGGCGAGCGTCGTGGGCCAGCAGGATGTGCACGGACGACTGAAAGAAGATCGCCGACGCGAAGGTGGAAGCAGTGCCTGCAGGAACAGCCTAGGCGTATTTCTATGAGTAGCTGTGCCGCGAGGAGCAATCTTTCTTGTGTCGCCGTTAGCGCTTTAGCCCCATTGGTCGTTTTATTCGCTCCGCAGTGTTTTGTTTCGCCGCGGTAAGGCTCTGACATTCTTCCCGCTTTCCGTTGGTGTTCTATTGTCGCGTGCATGAACAGCCTGTTCTCAGCGCAGCAGCGCCTTATGTTTCTCTGTTTTGCTTTTTTTTTGTCTATCCGGAATAAACCGGTGTTTTTAAGAGGCTGGATTTGTCACTCGTCGGGCGAGACCATGGCTCGCGGACCCGTCTTTTGAAGGCGAGGCCTTCAGTACATACAAAGAAAACTTGCATTTACGCGAAAACAAAGTGTACAGAAATGCTCCACATAATAACATACAAAGTAGTTCCTCTTCCGTGAGTGATAGATACTGGGCATTTCCTTTCCTGTAAATCTCTTAACTGGTTCTAATTAAGTTTCGATAGAGACGAAATGAAGAAGCGTCCGTGTGCTTTGTGATATCAGTAAAGAATTCGAGCAAAACTTGTATGTACAATTACAGACAACTATTATTTTTCACACATATTCCATACCAACTTGTTCGTTTTTCGTGACTGACAGATACTGTGCCTTTCCTTTCATGTAAACCATTTAACTGGTCTAATTAACGTTTTACGGAGCGAAACGATGATGCACCCTTGTGCTGTACGATGTCACTACACGTTAAAGTAGCAGGCCTGTGCATTTCTTCGTAGCCTCAGCCAGCATCGCATGCAGGTGGCCAAACCAGACCCATCTTTTACGAGAAAAAAAACCACCTCACCCGAGGTCAAGAAGTCTTTTTCAACAAGCCATTGCCCATGCGGCATACACGCCACGTATTATGGCCCGCTGGCGTAAGTATACAGAGAAAATGATTACGTGCCCCACTGTACGACTCTAACTCGCGGCGGCATATCTCATCTACTCTGGGATTGCCCTGCTTTTTCTATTGGACGCTCCGAGATCAAACCCTACCGCCTGAACTACCGTTCCCTTCTAGAAACTGATGCTAACACACAGACGATATTTGCCAAGTATGGCTCGCTTAGTGGCCTGATTAGAGCAATGTGATTTGAGTGACGACCTAAACAATGAAGATTCTGTCTACTCCCCTTTATCCCCATCCATGGCCATGAGCCTTCCCATTCAATAAAGGACATTCAATCAATCAATATTTTCTTCCTTCCTACAGCCACAACAACAACAAGAGGCGTCCGTGTGCTGTGCAATATCAGCGCACGTTCTCCCTTCCCTTACGGCGTGGTTGAGGTGTCCAAAGAAAATAAGTGAGACAGTTACTTCTCCTTTCCCTTCCTATAAATCAATCAATCAATCAGATCCCCAGGGGGTCAAAATGACTACGGAGCCCTCCATTGCGGCCCCCCTTTCTCCATTTCCGCTTTCTCTCCCATCTGTCTCACTCCTTTTAGCCCCGCCGGGGCGGTAAATTGGTAAGACGCCCGACTACTGTGCCGGAGTACCCGGGCTCGAACCCGACCTCGGCTGCTGCGTTTCGATGGAGGCGAAACGAAAAGGCGCCCATGTGCTGTGCGATGTCAGCGCACGTTGAAGGTGGTGGTAACAACTTTTATTGCCACGAAATGAAAGGAATTATTTCGGGCTGTGGCGAGTCTAGGGTGGCCACCAGTCGGGAGCGACCTCTTGAGCTCGCGTTACGAGGGCCAGTTGCGTAGTTTTTCTTGGGCTGGCCAACATTTTGTCCCATTCCTCAGCTGAGGGAGCTGGCAAGAGTGTCTTTGGAGGGGGATTGCTCGCGCATTCCCACAGTATATGGTCTTGAGTGGCCTGCGTCCCGTCACCGCAGTGCCGGCATGCAGGGTTGAATTCTCCGTTCGTAATTAACGATAGTCGGTAGGGGCTAAGAATGGTCTTTGTTTGTAGGCGTCTGAGTGTCGTGGTTTGCGCCCGGACAAGGTCGGGGTGAGGGGCGGGGTACGTGCATCTTAGCTCGCAATAAAAGTTTGTTACCTCTGCGTATGTGCGCGGTGCCTCGACAGGCGCGTCCGTTGCCGTTAGATCTCCCGTCTCCCGGTTGGTTAAGCCTCGGGCTAGACGGTCGACCCCTTCGTTACCGGAGTTACCCGCGTGAGCCGGAACCCATATGAGATTGATGTTGTGATTGAGAGATCGGTTGCGCAGGATTCGCGCCGCGAGTGCGCTTACAGAAGTTTTGGTGAAATTTTGAACGGCGCTTTTTGAGTCGCTTAGAATAGTTTTGGTGCGGGGATCCGCAATGGCCAGTGCGATAGCTACTTCCTCTGCCTCGCATATGGAGCTAGCATGAAATGTTATGGCGCTAATGAAGGTTGACTTTGGAGTGGCCATACATGCCACGTATGCTCCGTTTTTGATGTGTTGAGCTGCATCCACGTACACTGCTTGTGGATCGTCCTCGTACTGTTTCTCAAGGGTCTGTGCCCTTGTCTTCCTGCGGGCATCATGTCTACCTGGTAGCATGTTTTTGGCTATTGGTTTAACAACTAGTCTACTAGTTATGTCAGCCGATAAATGGGATATTGTGCACACCTCCTCAGTGGGGTGTATGTGGAGCTTGTCGAGAATTACGCGTCCCGCAAGGCTGCGTGACAAGCGGGTCACTTGTGCTGTCTTATGGGCTTCAATTAGTTCAAATAGTGTGTTAAAAATTCCTAACTGCAGTAGTCGATCTGAGTTAGCGTATACTGGTAAGCTAAGGGCCGCTTTGTATGCTGTTCTAATTATGCTATTAAGTGCATGTTCGTCCCTACGACGCCGATGATAGTACGGGCAAGCGTACATGATTCTGCTTATCATAAAGGCTTGAATGATCCTGCACAGGTCGGCTTCTCTCATACCCCTGCAACGTGTGGCAATGCGTCTCACCAGCCCACCTATCTGGTGCGCCGTGACGCGTAGCCGGCGTATAGCTTCTGTGTTCTGCGTATTATTCTGAATCAACATTCCGAGAACTCTGATCGTGGCTACCGGGGGTATCGGATGGTTGTCAATGTGTAACTGGATAGGTTCTCGAGAATCTGGTGTTACCTGTGAAGCTTGTTTGTTCCTTATAACTAATAGTTCTGATTTAGCCGGTGAACAGGTAAGGCCGTTTTCCTGCACATAAGACTGTACCGTGTCGATAGCTCGTTGTAATGACTCTGTAATATCTCCATCGGAGCCAGAATTGGTCCATATGGTGATCCCTACATTGTCGAAATTAGGTCCAAGCCCTCCACTACGGCTCCTCTTTCTCTCTTTCCACTTTCACTCCCACTTTCCTCTCTTCCCTTACGGCGCGGTTGAGGTGTCCACAGAAAACACATGAGACAGTTACCGCGCCTTTCCCTTCCTATAAATCAATCAATCAATCACTCCATGTACGCTGCGGTTAAGGTTTCCACAGAACAGGTGTGACAGACTTTGCCCTTTTCCTTTTCTGTGAACAAATTATTATTATTACTGGCTGTCATTAATTACTTCATTAAACAAGATCAACTATTTTGCCACTTGCACACCTTTCTTGGACGCTCTATTATATGGCGCTATTCTGTTTCCGATACACACCCTAGTTGCTCTTTTACAGTGCCAACAAAGTCATGCTCACCTCTCCTTGACGATCTATCTAACGGTACCATTCCTTTTTGGCTTCAGAGGTGGTCATGAGGGACAACGGCGATGACGACGTTTACGTACTAATTACAGGAGCCAAACAGTTGCGTTTTAAAATCCCGAGAGCACTGGGAAATCTACACTGTTGTTGTTGTGGCTGTAGGAAGAAGGAAACGAAAATGCACGGGCCTGCTACTGGCTTTGTTGCTGAGCCACCTGATTTACTGATTTATTTATAGGAAGGGAAAGACGCGGTAACTTTCTCACTTGTTTTCTGTGGACACCGCAACCGCACCGTAAGGGAAGGGAGGAAGGTGGGAGTGAAAGTGGAAAGAGAGAAAGACGAGCCGTAGTGGAGGGCTATGGAGTAATTTTGACCACCTGGGGGTCTTTAACGTGCGCTGACATCGCACAGCACACGGACGCCTCTTCGTTTCGCCTCCATCGAAACGCAGCCGCCGAGGTCGGGTTCGAACCCGGGTACTCCGGCACAGTAGTCGGGCGTCTTACCACTGCACCACCCCGGCGGGGTCACCTCCGCTGCCTCGTGCAGACAGAAGAGAAGATAGAGAAGAAAGGAAAGGAAGAGGAAGAGAAACCGCACGCCGCAGCAACAGCCGTCGTCCACCACCGAAACGGGGGAGTGTGCAATGACGGCCTACAACAGATACAAATTCTGTGGCAGGCTAGCCCCCGCCGCAAGCGGCGGTTACCCACCTGTCCCAGCCCCATCCAAATGCGAAAGTCTAAGCTTTGCTGGTGCACACAGTGCATCAATAATTGTAGCGTCATTGTCCTCACTACTATCACCCTCACGGCAGACAAGGAAAACTATGATGTGCGTTTCAGTATCACGGGCATGGCGCAGTTGGTTAAAGCGCTCTGCTGGGGGATCCAAGGGATGGAGGTTCGATTGCCGGTGGAGACATGATTTAATATGAATTATTTATTTATGGATGTGGTTACGATGGACAACGGCGGCACCGACGGTGACGTCGCGAAACGAGGAACGGGCGCCAGACAGCTGCGCTCAGAAGTAAACCTAGGAGGCCGGCCTTGATGAATTACTCTCCGCATCCATAGCTAGAAAATGCAAATGTTTGAGCCACTTGCTCTGAGCACTCATTTCATTATTATTGTGTGGCCACCAGCTGGACGGTCTGCTCGTAAACCGTTAATAATTCTGAAAGCCTGACGGACCTTGGCCTGTTCTCAGATTAGAGCTGAGCCCTGTAGCGATGCGCGGGATTGCTACCGTCGGCTGGTGGCCCCAGCAAAACGCACGCAACAGCTGTTGACACCAGCTCGGTGTAACCAGGATCGAAGTAGGATCCAAATGAGTCGCTTCTTTACTCATTGTTACTAATCCTTTTCAGCTGCGAGGAAGGCACTGCTGGCTGATGCTTTACCTCAACCTGAATGGACACCTTTGTGGTATCGTAATCAGCGGAATATGATCCAGGGGGTAGCTGCTGTCCTGGCGACCGCGCGTGCGAAAGAGAGGAACCTGTGGTGATGTCACAACTTGGCCACCTTCTCAAGTGATATAGATAACCATGTTAGTGATGACGTCACAACCCATGGCGACTTCCTGTTAAGTGATGATTTCACATGACTACCCTAGTCATGTGATATATGTGATGACGTTACGATATGGCTACCGTAGTCGTGTGATATAAGTACCCCAATTACGTCATGACATCACAGCGTTATACGTGAGGTGGTCACGCGGCTACAACGACAGCAGCTAGACTAAAATGCGCGGCAATTTGTTCATGTGGTGTACCGAACAGACAGATGGCTGAACTCAAAATGCGTGAACGAAAGTAGTGAGAGCTTACACTCTTAAAATATTCTGTATTTTTAGGCGGCTTCTGAGAAGGAGCTCAAGGTGTACAACCGTCCCGCCGGGGTGGTGCAGTGGTTACGGCGGTCGACTACTGTTCCCGAGGTTGCGGGATCGAATCCCGGCCTCGGCGGCAGCTTTTCAGTGAAGGTGAAAAGCAAGACGCCCGTGTGCTGTGCGATGTCAGCGCACGTTAAAGAAGCCCAGTTGGTCGAAATTTCCGCAGTCCTCCAGTACGGCGTCTCCCATAACCTTAGTTGCTTTGGGACGTTAAACCCCACAAACCAATCCAAACCATCAAGGTGTACAACGTTAGCAGTTCCGGCGAGACATCGCAGAAATGTTCGTGAGATACGCGATATTTGCTGTTATAAAAGAAGGCGCAATATTTGTGTGCCACGATGGACGTGAAAGCGCGTAAGTGCATATTTTATCGTGGTGAAAACCTTTCACACTGTATACTTTCTTGCCATTAGCGCTTTTTTCCCCTGCGTGGCACCGCGATTCCAAAAAACACTTTCTCCGTGTACGTTTATGCTTCCTTGTCGAAGAAGACGCTGATTCTTGTTGAATACCGTCACTATATATTTTTTTAAATCTGTGGTGGCTGCTATATTCGCATACAAATCATCAGTAAAGGCCCTCGTACCTACTGTTCTTCGGTAGAATATCTCACATGGTGATGGTCCATTGTCAGTATGAACCCTCGAAAACCGGCGGCAGCACAATAAAGTTATCACTGTGAAAGAGCCCACTAATTTTTGAGTTAAAAGCGGCAAAAGCCTATAAATAGAGTGTAAAACGAAGACTTTTACAGCCGTCTTCAAAAACTTTCAGTAGAAAATCTATTTGTGAGATACTGCATCCGATGTGTAGAAAAAAAACCCACGTTGGAAACCGTGGGCGGTGTAAAGAATATTGCGACTTGTTTTCTTCATTTAAATATTTTATTTTATCAGAAAACAAGGACGGGCTGCCAAAGATTGACGCCTTTCAACTAGTTCTGTTGTTCATTTCCACTATCAAAGTTTCTGAACACGAAGTAAAAGTCACGCACTGCAATCAGTTCTCAGCAAAGGGACATTAATGTGTTGGAAAGGAGGTGTCAGCACCGCTGGCACGTTATCCTTTTTGAGTAAGCAGAAAGGCGACCAGGGCTCTTAATTGTCCTTTTTTATTTTGGGCGGTGGTAACTTTCGTCGGGTGTCAATCTTTTACCACCTGACTGTCTTCCTATCAGTTTGAGCTGTTCGCTTCGTCTCGATATGTCAGTATAGAGTGAAGGCTCGTTTGCGTTGGTTCTAAGGCAAATGCGGGTCTCATGACGCTGACTTACTCACTCATTTGTCTGATTGTTAGAGTGAAAGGAACGTATTAGTTATTCCCAATGTAATTGGAGACATACACAGATCTCGCGGCTTCAACTATTGTTATATTATAGCGCTCATCAACCGCACGAACAGAAGCTCTATTTCAATGCCATAATACCTAGTTCTTATTGCTGACACTATTTTGTGCTGAGAAGCAGAGCTGGGGTGCTAATTTGGGGATTTTAAGGTTACTTCTTTTGGAGGAAGGTGCTTTAATTTGAAAGCCACACGCTGCATTCATGACCAGGGCTTGTATTACAAATTAACAATATCACTAGACACTAGAAAAGCAATGTTTGTAGCCGCATATGCCAACAGTTAAGTGTGAGCAAATGTCTAATTTGAATACAAAATTTAAAATTTATATTCATGTAATATTCTAACTGGAGATTAGCAGAAAAGAATGTACTAGATTTTAATGGGGCTCATTACGTCGAGCCATGTAGGAAGAGAAACACAGAAGAGGTCCCGCTTTCCAAAACGGCATTACAAAACGTCGCTTACAAACGCCATTGGAAGAAACTTGTTTTTTATCAAGGAATCAGGGGCTTAGTTGGAACATCAAAGCGTCGTCATGGCTATGCGGTCACATAGCGGTTTTCGAGAGTTATGGTTTAGTTGGCCAAGTGGATTTGAAAACTTGCTGTTTTGTTTAGACCGTTCTGTTTTGCGGGGGTCACAAAGTATTGCAAGCCTTCCGTAGCGGTAAGTATTGAATCTAGGACTTTCAGTTCACTTAGCATGCCTTCTTTATTTGGGAAGCCTTTGAGTGCTTTTGCTCGTCAGTCAGGCTTAGCGCAGGACTCTTTTAGTATGTTTCGGGCATTCTGCAATCGTTTCTACCAGCAATGCATGCCCCTTGCGCACTTACACGCAAGTGAAAATACATTTACATGCTTAATGACCGGACAAAGAACCGTGACGAACGCCATTATACGACGATATCTTGTGAACGCTATGATCGCTGTATGTATGCAAGTACTTAGGCGAAAGGAGGCTGTTTTCTTGGCCAGTGCGACGGGCAAGCAGCAGTCAGTCATAGCAATGCTTCATTGCTGATCGATGTAAAGTTTTTCTTGTCTTTCAGCTGCCGGCAGCCAGATGCAAAGCAAGATCGTGTGCTTGTCATTACTAATGCCTTCGCGGAGCATGCTCCCAGCTCTGAGGCGCTTTCGGCAAGATCATCGCTCGTACTTGGTCCTCAATGCGCATGCGAAAATGCGCTTGAACATGCGCGAGGTGGCCAACTTGCATATGGCGGACGCCTCACTTTCGGCTTTAAAACATCTGACATCACGGCCTCTCCTGCGATTTTGTTCCTCCATGCTTCGCATCAACCTAGACATAAAAGAATCTTGACATTGTCTAATATGCTTTTAACGTATAATTGATGTTATAACTTTTTTCGTTGTCGGAGGTCACTTCTTTCAAACTTGCACAGATAAACCTTTCTAACAATTACGCTATTGTCGACAATCACAAGCTCACATATAATAGTTCCTAAAGAATGAAAAAAAAAATTATATTGCTGGTTTTGAGCATTTTCCTCGTAAAAGGCACACTGTTGTTCCGTGATTCGCGTGGGCAATTCCATTGTGTTATGCTTCCTAAGAAAACTAATTTCGTCGCTGTTCGGTTGTCTCTGAACATCCGGTGACCCACGGCCGTGACACGGTTCACCTCGTTAGCACATCAGATACATTAGGTCCATTGGGAGTCTCTGAGAGGAGCTGTCAACACCACACGCCAGGGCGTGAATTTGCCGGCAGTCTCACGAGGCAATCGATATTGTGGTAAGTCAAGGCCGTAGTGTCAGATATGGGAGCAGAGCTGAATAGCAAAACGCTTATCTGTTCGGTCGGTTGCGTGATTGCTAATGTCTTGGTTTTATTTTCAGCTCCTCCTGACAAGCAGTTGTTAGTGTGTGACAAGAATAACGATTGCCTTTACAGCCGACAGCCAATGAAAAACGGCTGCTCTATCATATTTAACGTTTACAGCCTGGAAGCTGCACAGATGATGTCGTGTATTAGATATGTAGAGCCGTTTTCTCAAATGGAAAAGCAATCTGTTTTGATCCATATGTGAAACTTTGTTGGCAGTACTTGAGCCTTTTCTTGTATCCCTACTGGGCTCTTTGTTTCTATTTTTCTCTCGACAGACGTCGAGCTGTCATATTCATTGGAAATGTTCGCAAGCTATCTGTTCTGTGAAACGTCTTTGGTTGCGAGTTACGAAATGACAATAAATGTGTGCAGCAACCTAGATGACAAGCAACGTCTCTATTCACAGCAATGTAGCATTGTTTCTTTCTTAGCTACCGGGAGCCAATCGCACTACGGTCTGAGAGCGCTCACACAGACGACGATGGAGAAGGAGAAAAGATCCGGAGTAATGGAGGGCCCATGAGAACGCTTTGTGCGTGCACCAAGGAACCAAGCGTGCCCACCATGATGCCGAAACAGAAGAGCAGCGTGCTGTTTGACTTGAAAGAGAACGTGAGACGAAACGAGTATTGCAGCGGGAAGCCACTTCGTCGCTTCGTGCTGAACACGTTGGCACCCGAGTTTGACATAATCGTTAAGAATTGCAAAGTATCACTGACCAAGAGTTCAAATCAAGGATCGTCAAGCATTGTACCATATCTTATCATGGCATATCGTTACCATATCATACTGCCGTATTACAGCGATCGCTTCTCTCAGCTACCCTGCGTGACGTAATGAGATTTCTCCCGCGGTGCTTAGTTTAGCTAGTGCCACCGCCTGGTGAGTAGGCGATCACCACTGGCTCATGACAGGAAGGAAAAGATCAACGCCAACTTCGTGAGTACGAGGCCGATCACTGTACGGCGGATTAGCGTGATCTGCGATCTCGTGCAAGCGAAGGTGAGGCGTGGTCCTTTGTGATGACGTCCGCCTCTCACATTGCACTATATAACGGCACACTGGCGGACAATAGACTAAAGAAAATGCTCCTCCTTTTGTGCCCAAAGCTGACAGCTGGTCTCCGAAGACGAAGTTTTGCCAGCGAAAACACTACACTAACTGGGGGATGAGGGACCCCATCTCCACATTTATAGGATTAAAGTTTTCTTCCAATGTATCTAAGGGACGAACGGAGGGATGTACGATAGCCCGTGTTGTCTTGATGTGCACCGCAGTGTCAATAACGTTATTTGTATGTTTACTGCTTGTAATATTGGAGCCTCTTTGTAATCGTGCCCCGGGTAGCACACAAGAAGTGAAAAAAAAAAAAAAAAAAAACACAATGTGGTTGTTAATGAAGAAGAGCACCGTCACTCTCCTTCCTGAAGCAAAAATTTCTACTTCAAAAAAGAAAATAATAAAGCTTAGATTTATCACAGCCATCTGTACAACTTGTACATTTTTCCTTCACACTTCATCTCTAAACGATGTGAGACGATCTGAAAGTTTCGGAAATGAGCTGTCGAAGTGATGCATACCGCAATTAACTTCATCCGCATGCTTCGGCACACTGGAATAGGCTTCCCAAGAGCATTGGTGAATGTAAAACGTGTTCAGAGTCTCAACCTTTATATTCACATAGACAGCCGTAGACTCATATCATCACGTTTAGTTCATATCGTTTGGATGGCATTGGGCTTCATGTAATAGTGTACACTTTCCATTTACTGTGTTGCCAATTTTGCACCGCGGTGCCCTGAATACCGTTTGCCATCGACATTATTTATTTATTTATTTATTTATTTATTTATTTATTTATTTATTTATTTATTTATTTATTTATTTATTTATTTATTTATTTATTTATTTATTTATTTATTTATTTATTTATTTATTTATTTCAATACCCTCAAGGCCCGAGGGCATTACAGAGGGGAGTGGGTTATATTACAAAAGTATAACATAAAAAACAGCAACAAAATACATGTCAGCATATAACTGACGCTCCCGAGAAAAAAAAAGAGAGAGGTTACATAAAGGAATAAGCAATTAAGCATTCTGAGTACACACCCACACATGAGAAGAAACAACACATAAGTATACAGGGCGTACAGGCAACTTTTGAAAAGGACGAAATGACGCTCAAAAAACAATAACGCAACAAAGAATATAAGTTTTTTAAAAAGATTGGCTGATCTCAAAATAGCTGACAGAAAAGAAAAAAATGGCATTGCAACAAATTCATGTGTTTATGATACTGATAAGTTGAGTAAGGCAGATTTCAACACAGAATTATCAGTGATTTCGACCACATTTCGGGGGAGGTGATTCCAACTTGCCGACGTGCTGGAGATGAATGAATTGTAAAATTGATTGGTTTGACACGCAGGAATACCAACCTTATAACGATGATCGATGCGAGCTGAAACGTAACAAGGTACTGTTAATAATTTATTCTTAAGAACGGGGTTGTCATGATAGATTTTATGGAACAAGCTAAGACGGTAAATTTTCCTACGTTGTGATAGCAGAGGTAGCGATAAATTAGCTTTCATAGTGGTGACGCTGGAGTTACGATGATAATTGGAAAGAATGAAACGTGCCCCCCGGTTCTGAACAGATTCAAGCTGATGGATGAGTGTTTCTTGACTGGGGTCCCAGATAGATGCAGCATATTCTAGTTTAGTACGAACTAATGATTTGTAAAGAAGTAATTTTACAGGACTAGAAGAAAGATAAAAATTGCGACGTATGTAGCTTAGCATGCGATTAGCATTTTTGGTTATATGGTCTATATGCGTCTTCCAAGAAAGATTAGAAGAAATGTACACGCCAAGATATTTGTAAAAGGACACAGATTCCAGAATAATGTTATTAAGATGAAATGAGGGCAGTGTTGTAATACGACGAGAAACACGCATGTACTTGCATTTTTTAGTGTTTAGTTGCATGTTCCACGTGTTAGACCAGCCAAGAGCACGGTTAATAATGGACTGAAGAAGCGCTACATCAGAATAACTGTTAATTTCGCTGTATATGACGCAGTCATCTGCAAAAAGGTTAATCGATGAGAATATGGTATCAGGTAAATTGTTGATGTAGATGAGAAAAAGCAAAGGTCCCAGCACAGAGCCTTGCGGAACGCCCGATTGAACTGGGGAAGAGAAGGAGCAAGTGTTATTAGCAGTGACAAATTGTGAACGATCAGTAAGAAAAGAATGAAGCCACGCAAGAACGTTAGTGTCAAGGTTAAGTTTACTTAATTTTAAAAACAGCAGTTGATGCGAAACCTTGTCAAACGCTTTAGAGAAATCTAGGAATATATAATCGACAATAGAACCGCTGTCAAGGATGGAATTTAGATCATGTGTACTTATCGATGTTACGTATTTGTTACTTTCTTGCTTTTAGCAACTGTGCTTAGCTGTTTTAAGTTTTTTTTACATGTTCGTCTAAGACATGTTTTCTTCCAACTGCCTCCCCCCCCCCCCCCCCTTACTATAGTGTCCTTGTGGTGCTGCAGATACCAGCATAAATAAAATAAATAAGAAAATCTAGAATTCATGCAAAGCTTTGCTAAACTTCCCTGTGGAGATGAGCTGCGTGTCACGCATAAAGGACGTACGCGATAAAGAAAAAGAAGGCTTACTTTTATCAGAGCAATCTGCATTTGATAATAGGGTGATATGCCTATGAAACTTGGCTACTGTTTTTATGGTAGTGAGCTGAGTGGCATGCATAAGAGACACACTCTATTTCGTTTCATTGCATTAATCGTTGTATATAGTTCCATACTGTCTACCAGCGCAGAGCCGATCTTAAGGGCCACACGGCTCATCGTGGCACCGTTCACTCGACAAAGGCCGAAGCAACAGCGCCTTGCTCGAAGAATAGGCCGGCAGCGTCAGCAGCGAAGCAATGTGCGCCAATGCAGGCACGGTCTGATTACATTTTTTTTTGTCACAGAGAACCTCTTCAAAAGTGGTCCTTTGTGCTTATAGGCTTACACACCACTGCTGCTCAAGTGCAAGAAAAAATGGCAGACGAACACTGCAAATAGAACGGCATACGCTTGAAGAACCTGAACCACTTTTATGCTGCACACATAACACATGTATTGGTATAACATTTCCTGTATAAAAAGACACATGAAAAATAACATTTATGAAAGGAAAGAAACTACAGCCCCGGTGTACGCCCTAGCTCGCTGGCCTCGCGAACCCAGAGACACCGGTTCGATTTCCATTTCTTTTGCTGGAGTTTCTTTCTTATAGCAGTTGCTCTAGTTCGATAAACGGCAGCATACGTCGATGCTATGTTCGTAGGAACTGTAGCGATCAAAGAGATGATTACAAGCAGAAGTAGAGTTAATTGCTCTGCAGCTAGGATGCATGAAAGGCCTATGACTGTTCCAACGTAGTTCCCATCCTATAGGAGAAACTTCTGGACCAAAAAAGTCTAAAAAGCACCTTGAATGTATAAGCAACAGTCATACACTACCTTGACTTTTATTTGTCGCTGGAACGGAAGAGGTGTAGCTAGCTGTCTCTTGAATGGAATTAATGAAACAAACAATAATAAAATTTCTCTCTCTACACATACACAATAAGGAAATAAGCAGGACAGAGGATAGCTTGATGCATAAACTCAACGTCATTCAGACAGCAAACTCTGCCAAGCAAATGGAAAGGCGGACGGCGTCGTCTATCTGCCTGTATAGGGTTTTGAGGATCTGTGCAGTTAGCACATGAATCTTCCACATCGTTCATTTTTCCCGGCTCGCAAAACTCTTTCACGCATTGTTTTTAGATTTTCTAATCTAAAAAAGTATTTCATAAGGTTCAATTCTCGGCGCTGTCGGCGTCGCAAACATTTAATAAAAGCGTTTTGAGTACTTTATCATTTCAAGACACTCCGCGCATGTACTGTCCGCGCATGTAACTGTACTGTCATCACCCATTCCTCTCTCATCCACAACTTTTATACCCATATACCCCTCTCCCCCAATGCAGAGTAGCAAACCAGTTCCTTTACCGGTTAACCTCCCTGCCTTTCCTCCTCCTCCTCCTCCTCCTCCTCCTCCTCCTCCTCCTCCTCCTCTCCTCCTCCTCCTCCTCCTCCTCCTCCTCCTCCTCCTCCTCCTCCTCCTCCGCGCATGACTGTATAGTACAGTTGATCCACTGTTGAACTGAGTGCTCTGCATGCTTGCACTGGTTGAACACGATTATACACTAAACCTAGAGAACGATCACTATGTCTTTACTTGAACATATTCGGAGTTGCTTCTTATTATTTTGTAGATAGCGCTCTAGGGTCTGTATTCCGAGTTTGCGTCGTTATCGAAAGTGTCGCTATCTCCCCGACCTCGAGTCATCTGATTGGTGGAAACACCGGAACATGATGCTGTCACCTCTTCCGATTGCGCAGTGGCAACACCCTGTTCCGGCGTTTCGACCAATCAGATGACTCGAAGTCACATGAAATGGAGACACTTCGATAACGACGCAAACTCGGAATACGGGCCTAGGTGTACCTAATTTGTGGCCGGTTGAAGAGTCACTCATGACAGGCGATTCCTAGAACTGGTTATTATTTTTTAACTTACCTTTACTAGGCTATTGTCTAGTTGTTCTTGTGTTCTTGCTGTGTAATTTTTTAGCGTGGCATTTGTACTGCCATCGGGATATCAGGCGAATATCACTCATTCCAGATGGTAGATGTAGAGATAGTTAAGGCGAAATCGAAGAGAAGAATTTCGTGAGCAAAATCTAATTAGGCCTTTTGTCGCTACATAACATACCAAAGTGATTGGGGCTATGAAAGACGCTATGGTGTAGTGGTCTCTACTACGGTGTGCTTCATAGCCCGAATCAATATTAACCAATTCCTATACCCTGAAAAAACAAATGGGGGATTCAATAAATCATTTCCTTTAGCGGTATTGACGCGGTAGCGTTAAGGGCCGCGTGTGTGGTTCCCCTTGTGAATTCTCTTTTACGTACATGCTTTTTGATACTCACTTGATCATAATTCCTTGATGTGTTCCTGTGTAACTTCACACGTACTTATCCCGATTTGACCAAGCCTAACATGACTGCGTTGCCTAGGAGTAGTGTGTCGACGAACCCGGAACCAAGTGCCCTGCAGCGCTCGATTCCCACCTCAACCCCCAACTCAAAAGAGCTGCGCGAGTTGTTAGTCCCCGCCAACTCCGCAATGTCAAGTGATCATGTGACGTCACCGACAACGCCGACTAATCGGTGTACGACCATATCAAATGCCAATTATAGTTTGCTAAAGGTATGCTCGGGATTCCACTTTAATTTCATTTCCGACCATCTCCCCTTCAACGTAAGCTTGCCATCACGGGTTATGGTCATTGCGATGAGTACGGTACTAAATGTTCTTTTCTCAGTTCCTGCTGCAACCATTATGGTTTCGCCTGTTTCTATCAGCTTAGATCACACCTCCTGTGATGAAGGTAAAAGTTTTTGGAGTTGGAAGGAAGGAGAGGGCCAAACGGACGGCAAGGGAGGTATGGTTTTCGGTCTTTGTGCAAGGCCTTCCTTCGCATTGGATAATGTGCATCAAAGTGCGCCCCCGCTCCCCACCTCCGCTCCCTTTATCACAAATGGAGGTTCCAGGCGTACGCATCAACGGGGGATTTCCAATATCCGAGCGTAGACTGTAGCTGAATCTGCCGCCACTGCTGCCCATGCTTCATGTTGGTCTTGTGGCTAACTTGAGTGCAAGAAGAGAAATTGAGAGCCTACGGCTTTTGTGCCTTCTTGTTTCAAGGAAAAGTCTATAGCCGTGTATCTTCGCCCTTTCCCCTTTCTCAAGTCAATATGGCGCGTCGTTCATTGGCGGTAAAGATTGTATGCGGAATTCTGTCCTGATCTATGAATGATTGTTGTCTTCTGACAGTGTAACTACCGTTCATTTTTTGTAGGCCAGGTGATAAGCTGGCACTCATGCTATATCCAGGGCGAAATCGGTTTACCCGACTCGGTGTCAGTGAAAATACATGCAGATAACTTTTACTCTTGCTGAGTTTTCTTAGGTATGGGGTGTCTACAGAGGGATTTATTTCTGTTCCTGTTTTTGTATAAAACCAAACTTGCATCTTAGCATCCCAGAATTGGTTAAGCTTAACAAATGAACATACAAGTGCTTATATAGCACACAAGTTAAACTGAGCCGTTTGTAAAGTAAACAGTATATAAAGGGAAATTATAGCCTGGTTTAAAAGTCATCGTAGAAATCCTCATACATGGAAGAGTAGTTTGCTTAACTATGATGCAGTGAAGAACAGCCGTTGTTCAAAGGTGCTCAGCTTTCTCTAGCAGAAGACTGTATTCGTAAGAAACAACGAAAGTAATGCAGACTGTTACCATTAAGTGTTTGCAACCTTCATCGTGTTATGGCGAGAAAAAGCTGCATATTTGCATATGTAGGTCAGTGGATTTGGTCTCATACTTTACTATTTGTTTTTGAATTCCAGTCATTCTATGGATGTAGATGGTAAACCCACTCAATACATTGTTTTTACCATTGAGAGGCAATCCCTATAGCTACGTTACGCTAAACGAAAATGTAAACAAAACTGCAGAAACAAGGAGACAATTTTTTTTTTTCATATCGTTTCGTAGCTCGTTTTCTTTGAGACATTTGGTGCAGTGGGTATTACCGTAAGAGCACTCATCTATTGTCGGAACGTACAGCTGCACGCATGTTTTAATATCTTTTGCAGATCTTCTCCTTATTTGTTGCTTGAATTCCGATAAGAAGGTGCTTCCAAGTCTTCATGATTTTACTGTAAGAGGAATGAAATTGTCATTCTGGCAAAACACTGGATCCATAATGTCAGGATGACATTTCATAGTAATACAGCGAGAGAGAGCGAGAGAGAGAGAAGCAAAGAAGCTCCACCATAGCCAACAGAGATGAGAGACAGAATTACATTAGCACCGCAGTCGCCCACGCGCAGTGTACAAGTTCTAAAGGTGGGTTGAGAGGAAGGACCCAAGGGGAAATCGTTGCACGATTGCTTTTTGGTAGTGGTATCCACCCGGAAGTTGATGCAGGCGCAGTAAATGTTCCTGAAGCTCTGGGGCTTAGAGATACCAGTGGCCGGTTGAATAAAGCGGCGGTGGAAACTAGCAAAGCACGACTGGAAGATTGGTGGCTTAAAAGCAGAGAAGTGACATAATGTTAGTAATGTAGAAACAAATAATTTAAGAAATAGAATGTTCGTTTAGTTAACCAATCCAAATCAATAATTAAGATATAGAGAGAAAAATGAGCATGATAGCTGCTGCTACCACCCCGATTCGAAAGGGACGCTTCTATATTCCATCCATTCATCTATCCAGAAAAGTAATGAAATTGGGTGCTGCAACAAAAGGCGGACATTCCTCCTCACCCTTTTTCCCCTCTCCCTGCCTATTCGAAATGAATGAGTAAAAAAAAACTAATTTTTACGAGAGAGGGGCTCTTGGCCTCCGCCCTAAAAAAAAAGTGAGGTGCATTTAGCCCCCGCCTTTAAAGGCATGGCACGATAATGTTAATGACTGCTGTTTGTGGTTTTCTTGCAGCTCCTTTTTCGCGTACTTAGATGCCTGCTAGCTTCATTACCAAAGTCTAATATGGTGCTTCTGGTATCTTACACACTCTTATTACCATGCAGTTCTATGCTACCAGGCTACCAGGCTACCAGGCTTCCAAGCTTCATGGGAGACTACCCGACACAAATATCAATGCCCGTTTTAAACAATGCGTGTAATCGGGAAAACATGGCCTAAGAGTAACTTGCCCGACTCCGTATCCACATCATGTATACGGTACACACGGGTAGTATCCGTATACCCACATGTCCCCTCAAGTGGGCTACCCTAGTTGGCATCCCCGTCAAAGTTTATGACAGTGGTACCATTATGCTACACTGCACATCAGCAAAATAATTTCTTGGCCATGTGACCTCCTAACTTTCCACTTGCAGAGCCAAGCTCGTGGTTTTCGCTCATGACACTGACGATGAGAACAACTTCGACAAATTCGACGCCGCATTTTTCACAGAACAGGGTCTTTGAAAACATAATAGTCGTCAGCTGATGCCGGTGTCGGTGGCGCCGACAGTTTCAAGCCTCTCAGCTTCGAAAATTCACGACCACGCACTTGGCAGGTGACATGGCTGGGCGATGATATAAAGTGACGGGACGTGTGAATGGTCCGTGGTCTTTGTGACATTACAAGACCAGATGGCATTTTACGAGTTGGAAGATGTATCCATCGTGTGGAAGGTTTGTGTGGAAGGTTGAGATGGGAGTCGAACTCATGGGTCTTTTTCACAACTGTTTGAAGCTTCGGCGTCTCAAAAAATGGCAAGCATGTCTCTGGAATGTTAGGCTAGGACGATACTATTTCTAGGCACAATAGATAATCCCATTGTGGTGAAAACCTTCACCTGAAAGATATGGCGGCGGCTGCAGGAAATGATCTGTGTTACCTAAAAGGGAACTGCCGCCGTTTAATAAATGGTTCAGGAATGAAAAATAAGTTATCCTTTCTTGCAAATGCAATAACATAATCATGTAGAATGGTGAAGAAAGATTAGAAAGATGCTTAAGCTTCTCCTTAAGAATGAGCGTGATCGCATCTTTAGTGCAGTATTTTCATTCCGCGGCCGAGTGTTTGACATTAAGTGGCTAGCACAGAGTATAGAAAAATGTTGAACATCTTTTTCTGTTTTTTTAGAGAAAGGAAGACGCAATATTTGTCTAATTTCTCAATGGACACCTGCACCTAAAAAAAAAAAGGGCATGCAGTCAGAGGTAGATATGTCATCGGTTGAAATGCCTGCAGCAAACTAGCCTCCAACTTGAGTAAGAGATGAATGTTAAATGATTTGCAAACCGGTATGACCGTCCCCCCTCCCCCGATTGCTCCGCCAAGAAAACGCGGTTGCATCCGAATCTGAGATGTTAAATCAAGTGCGTATTTTTTAAATATGTTTTCTGACACGTTTCTTTATTCTGCGCCTGCGATGGCGGTGCCTTTTCGACCAAACCAGCGTATACACCATCAAGTAAAAGTAACGCTCGCTTATACGTCGCGTGAATCTCATTGATCTTCGGTGAATTTTCAACTTGTGGCACCTCGAGTGATTATAAACGTATTGTGGTCACTCTCGCTCACGCATCAACTGCGATAGACACCACGGTAGCCCAGCGCTCTCGGCATGCTCGATAAGAGAATTTTGGTTTGGCTTCGTTTGGCTTGATTTATGAGGGTTAACGTCCCAAAGTGGCTCAGGCTACGAAAGACACCGCAGTGGAGTGCTCAAAAAATGTCGACCACTTGAGGTCCTTTAACTGGCACTGACATCGAACAGCACACGACCGCCTTCCTTTTCGGCTCCATTAAAAAACGGCATGAGCGGGCGGGATTCAATCCCGCATCCTTTAATAAGACAGTCGAGCTCCCTGACCATGTACTATCGCGGCAAAGAGAAGTAATTGACGCCGGAAATAAAAGACATAGTACGAGTCACGCGTATACCGCAGTAAGGAAAACATAAATGCTGTTTTTGTAAATTTTACTGTAAACATTTCCAAAATAGCAGACCCCTGTCACGATATTGGCGACTAGGGCTAGGCTATCAGAGCCGGTGCAGGTGGAATTATAAGGTCCAAGCTTTAGGTACGTCCTTCTAGTCCGGAGCCGATTCACTTCGTCCTTTTTCTCCGAGCGCCACTTCAACGTCTTTCGCTGCGAGCACCCCCTGGCATTCCTCCCTCCTTAAGCGTGACGCACACGGCACACGTGCACACAGGTGGACAAAAGCAAACGAAAAAAAAAAAGTTTGCAGATGCAGTCTTTCAGTTATCGCGTAAAATACGGCTTCATGCGTAGGACATGAACTGTCTCTGGACGAGGTAGATGACGGCCTCTCTGCTCTGGGCCATCTGGGAGGACCTCATAGTTAACGTCGCTGAGGCACCGCAAGACTTTATATGGTCCGAAGTAACGGCAAATCAGCTTTTCTGATAGGCCACGGCGTCGAACAGGAGTCCACACCCACACCTGATCCCCGGTGTTGTAGGAAACTTGTTTGTGGCGGAGGTTGTACCGGCGTGAATCCTTGTCCTGTTGCTGGGCGATGTGGACGCGTGCTAGTTGGCGTGCTTGCTCAGCATGTTGGGCAAAGTGTTCGGCGTCAGTAGAAAGCTCGGTATCTGTTTCGCAAGAGAGCATTGCGTCCAGTATCGTCCGAACCTCTCTGCCGTAAACTAGGCGAAACGGCGTGAAGCGTGTCGTCTCTTGGACTGCCGTATTGTACGCGAATGTCACATATGGTAGGATAGCATCCCAAGTCTTGTGCTGGGCGTCGACATACATCGCCAGCATGTCCGCAATGGTTTTATTAAGCCTTTCAGTCAGCCCATTGGTCTGCGGATGGTAAGCAGTAGCTTTTCGATGTGCCGTACCGCTGAGATGAAAAACTTCGGCCATCATTTGTGAAGTAAAGGCAGTCCCTCTGTCAGTAATAATACAGGTCGGAGCACCGTGCCGCAGCATGATCTGGTGTACAAAGAAATGGGCAACCTCCGATGCTGTACCACTAGGTAACGCTTTGGTCTCGGCATATCGAGTCAGGTAGTCTGTGGCGATGATTATCCAGCGGTTGCCCCCGGAGGATCGAGGGAAAGGACCGAGAAGGTCCATGCCGACTTGATCAAACGGTGCGCGTGGTGGTATTATGGGCACGAGAAGGCCTGCAGGCTTTGATTGCGGAACCTTCCGACGCTGACATTGCCGACAGCTCTTAACATAGCGCTTAACGACAGTGGCAAGGTTAGGCCAGTAGAATGTTTTTCGTATTCTAGCAAGTGTGCGAGTATAGCCCAAGTGGCCAGAAGTTGGTTCATCGTGGCACGCGGAAAGGATTTCCTCTCGCAGAGCTGCTGGTACCACGAGGAGGTAGGTTCTCGAATCGGATCTAGAGCTGTGCTTATAGAGTACACCACTTCTCAGGCAGAAAGTTGAGAGGCTCCGAGAAAAGCACTTAGGTATTGTGGCTGGCTGACCTTCTAAATAATCGATCAGGGCTCGTAACTCTGGATCAGCACGCTGCTGATGAGACATATCTGAAGCATCAACAGCTCCGAGAAAACTGCCTGAGTCACCCGTATGTGGTGAAGCGAGCTCGACGGGCGCACGAGAGAGCGCGTCGGCATCTTCATGTTTATGTCCGGACTTGTAGACTATAGTAAGGTCAAACTCCTGTAGGCGAAGGCTCCATCGCGCCAGGCGGCCGCATGGGTCACACAGGTTGGCCAGCCAACACAAGGAATGGTGGTCAGTGACCACTTTAAATGGGCGACCATAAAGGTAGGGGCGAAATTTTGCAGCCGCCCAAATTATGGCGAGGCATTCCTTCTCAGTAGTTGAATAGTTCATCTCGGCGCGGGATAAAGCACGGCTGGCATAGGCGACGACTCGTTCCACACCCTCTTGACGTTGCACGAGAACCGCCCCAAGGCCAATGTTACTGGCGTCAGTGTGGATTTCTGTTTCACCGTGCTCATCGAAATGGGCTAGAATAGGCGGCGATTGGAGACGGAGACGCAACTCGGTAAAAACAGCTTCTTGCTCGTGACTCCAAACAAAAGGGGTGTCTCCCCGGGTGAGCCGAGTCAGCGGTTCAGCAAGATCAGTGAAGTTATCGATAAAACGGCGGTAATAACTGCACAAGCCGAGAAATCTGCGAACAGCTTTCTTGTCACGTGGAATCGGAAATTCCGCAACAGCAGTAAGCTTGTCAGGGTCGGGCTTCACGCCGGCAGCGCTTACGACATGACCGAGGAATTTAAGCTCTTGGTAGCCAAAGTGACATTTCTCTGGCTTAAGCGTCAAGTTAGCGGATCGAAGGGCTTCGAGTACTGACCGCAGGCGTTTAAGATGTTGTGAAAACGATTCTGCGAAGACCACCACGTCATCTAGGTAGACTAGGCAACACTGCCATTTAAGCCCGGCGAGGACAGTGTCCATCATCCGCTGAAATGTGGCCGGCGCGGAACAAAGTCCTAAAGGTAGAACTTTAAATTCGTAAAGTCCGTCGGGTGTGACAAAGGCCGTTTTTTCACGATCTCGCTCATCTACCTCAATCTGCCAATAGCCACTTTTTAGATCGATTGACGAAAAGTACTTCGCACGCCGAAGGCGGTCGAGAGAGTCGTCAATCCGCGGCAAGGGGTATACATCCTTCTTGGTTACGGCGTTCAGCTTGCGGTAATCGACGCAAAAACGTAACGTGCCGTCTTTCTTTTTAACTAGAACGACTGGGGAGGACCATGGGCTATTTGAAGGCTGGATAACATCATCTTCGAGCATTTGTTTAACTTGTGACTTAATAACTTCGCGCTCGGTCGAAGAGACGCGGTAGGGGTGCTGGTGAATTGGGCGGACATCATCGAACGTCACGATCTGGTGCTTGGCAATGGGAGTCTGATACACTTTTGACGATGATGCAAAACACTCTCTGAATTCAAGTAACAATGAAAACAGCTGTTCACGCTGGCTCACCGATAGCTCTGAGCTAATATCGAGGTTGTCGAGGGATGTGGGCGGTGGTACGGTTTCTGTGGACAAGCACTCGGAGACTTCAGATATGCGTTCCGCGAAAGCTACGGAAGTATTCCGAAAAAGGTGTCGATACTCGTGCGAAAAATTGGTAACAAGCACCTTGGACTGGCCACAGTTAAGATGGATCAAACTGCGAGCCACGCAGACTCCCTGCGTCAACAGTAACGAGAGGTTAGTTTCGGCTATTGCATCACCATCGTGAAGTGCATTGCATTTGACATTAACGAAGGTGCTGGTTCGGGGTGGCAGCGTGACACTGTCCGCATAAACTCGAAGCACATTGAGTGGTTGCTGTGTACTGCTGAGGGTCACTGCTTTCTCAGTTGAAAACGAGACCTTAAAATCCCGGAGGTCAATAATTGCGCCATATTCACGAAGAAAATCTACGTCCAGAATTAGGTCACGTGAGCAGCTTTTCAGAACGAGGCAGCTTACCACAAATGTCGACTCTTTAATTTGAACCCTGGCCGTGCACATGCCTAGAGGAGTAACCAGATGACCACCCGCAGTGCGAACGTGTGTGCCAGCCCACGGAGTCAAAACCTTCTTGAGAATCGCGGCAAACTGGCTGCTCAAAATAGAATAATCAGCGCCAGTATCCAACAAAGCTCGAACATGGCGACCATCCAGTATTACTGGTATGTCCAACGAGAGCTTCTCGCGAATATCAGGCTTCTGAGTGTTTGAGTGCTCTGCATCGGTGTACGCGGTATGCTTCACCTGCAATTCGTCGTTGCTGCAGGCGCGTTGTTGCGGTGTCCGTTCCACCGGCAATTCTTCGTCGTTGCGGGTGCGTTGTCGTGTCATCTGTTCCACCGGCAATGCGTCGTTGTTGCGGGTGCGTTGTTGCGTCGTCTGTTCGGTTCGTCGACGTCTGCAACCAGACGTCGACGACTGGTTGCAGCACTATGAAAGGGTAGCTACCTTCAACCTCTGGGATGACGCCGCCCGGCTTCGCAACGTATACTTCAGCCTTAAAGGTGGCGCTCGGACATGGTTCGAGAACCATGAAGACCAGCTGTCATCCTGGAGTGAGTTCAAGCGTCATCTTGCGGCTGCTTACGGTAGCTCAGATCGCCACGAACGGGCCGAACGCGCTCTCCAATCTCGGGTTCAAATGCCCAACGAGACGGTCGCGGCATATATCGAAGACATGACACGCCTCTTCAAGCGGGCAGACCCTACAATGTCCGAGGACAAAAAGCTGCGCTACCTTATGCTTGGCGTTAAAGAGCAGCTTTTTGCTGGCCTGGTGCGCAGCCCACCGAAAACTGTCGCAGAATTCCTTGCGGAAACATCCACAATAGAAAGAGTGCTTCAGCAGCGAGCTTCGGCACAGAATCGTACCGTCCACGCCACCTCCGTCTCTGCCGAGTTACCATCGCATGGCATGGACGCATCGGCGCTACGTGAGCTCGTACGTTCGATTGTGCGCGACGAACTCAGACTGCTGTATGGCGCACATCAACCTGCAGCTTCTACCTCCATTGCGAGCGTTGTCCGCGACGAAGTGCAGCAATCGCTCCGGCCTCCGTTTCCAAGCGGTGAACCTTACCCCGCACCTCCACCAGATTTGTCACGATATTGGCGACTAGGGCTAGGCTATCAGAGCCGGTGCAGGTGGAATTATAAGGTCCAAGCTTTAGGTACGTCCTTCTAGTCCGGAGCCGATTCACTTCGTCCTTTTTCTCCGAGCGCCACTTCAACGTCTTTCGCTGCGAGCGCCCCCTGGCACACCTAATCTACGATCTTCCTTCCATACTTCCAAGCCTGTAAGGACAAGTTGTCACTCAAGCATAAATAATACATGATGCGGCGTTCCTGTGTCTGAGTCGGCCATTCTCAAGCAAAGTGCCGCGGAAGTGTGCCTATTTATTACTAATATTTGAACCCAGCCAAGCACTCAATCCGTCACATGGTGACGCTGGGGTTAAAGTGAAAGAAGCGATGATCCAGATGAGTTGAATCCCAAGAAGTTAGTATGCGTTTACATAAAAACAGCGCAAGGTACGAAGGGTCAGTGCGAAGAAAGTCGGCTCATCTCCTTTCGTTTGCCAGAATCATTTCCATTGGAATAATTTTGTGAAAACTATCAAAAAAAGTAACGAAGGTTATCATTACCACCTGGAATGCTACTAATACTGAGGCCCGTTGAGATGTTTATTGGCACTTAAAACTTGCGTTAGCATGATGAAATACATCAACATTGCATAGCTTCATGCCGTATACCGAGCGTCAGTACCACAATGACGCTCTGAGGTTGAACAGGTACGTACAAAAATATGTAATACACACAGCTGTCTTGTATATTACGACGAGTATTCTGGAGCTTAGCGATCCACAGATACAGACAATTATTTCTATCATGCAAAAAAGGAAAAGAAAAGTTCAGCAAAACCCTATAAATCATTTTAACGTAGGGCGCGCACGCCAGCCCTGTGTTCGTGTCTAGAAGAGCCTAAGGAGGCTAACCAGCAGTTGCGTTTTCCGCGAAGGGCTTTTGCACACCCTCACGGACTAGGAAACAAGTGTGGAAGATATCACTGAATGCTTTATTGCATATCCTGCACTTCCTGTGGTTTCTATGCGTGCGTTTCTCACGCAACATGCGATTTAGATGCCGGAATGCAAAAGCGAAAAGGGCAGTTTATAATTTATAACTACTAACTACTAACTACTAACAAGCAGGGACTAGCACCAGTGTCAAAAGCTACTGCGTAAGAGTGAGGTCATTTAGTTAATACCAGTAACTACGGCCCGTAAATCCTGCTATTAGTAACAAGGTCATAGCGTTCAATTTCCCCTACTCCATAAAGCCCGACGTTGTGGGGGTGTTACGAGCGAAAAAATACGATCCTGGGTCTTGTAGGCGGCAGTTGCAGGTGACTTGACCGGGCAGTAATTAGTGACGCCATGACACCAGCTGATCATACCACGTGCGACGTCAGGAGGCCACGTGACACTGAGTTAGCAAAACCTCTCAACCCGGGTAGCTCATTTGAAATGGGAGGGCACAATGGACATCAACTCGCCGTGGATGCTGGATCTCGATTGGGACATACTAACCTTTGGTTGCATCGGAAAGTTCGTAAGGCTTAGTTAGAGCGGTGCTTCATATCTTCCTCGGCTGCTCTGGTACATATTGTGGTAGCTTACTGATGTATGCTGATTAGTGTGTCCAGGATAATAGAGGCAGAGATAAAGGGATTTTTTGTTAAGTAACAAGGAACTTGTACACGCACCCAGATCCAAATGGAGAGCCGCAGGCACGGCATCTGGAGGTGTCTAGTCCTATCCTTACGGCGGAGCTCAAGTGACTCTCACAATTTTTCCTCTAGGTTCAATGTTCAATATTCATCTTCATGTTCCAATTCCTGTCGTTATTCTCTTTCGCAATTGTTTACGTATAGTAATAAAGGTTTGTGAGCTCTAACAAAACGCGCCTTCCAATCCGTGACCAGTAGCAGCTGCGCACGGATTAGGTTCTCTCTGTCGCTGGAAAACTGTTCAGTTCCTTTTAGCGTCCATGCCAAGCAAAAAACCGTGCTAGACTTTTCCAAGGCTTCAAATATCGCTAGCATGCCAGAGCTGGGAGCATACTCGTTACTCACATGTGGCAGCAATATCTTGCAACATCTCTCTCCGTGACCCTTCCAATCTTAGTCTGTTTCGATTTGCTCGTCCTTTTAGTCAGTCGTCTTTCCTTTTGCATGCTGCTTTTTGTTCTTTGCCCAATTGAACTATCCCTCTCGCCAACACGACAGCGTGGCGAATTGACATGTGACCTCAGCGCATCCGTCTTTCCAATGCGTCTCCGATCGATGCTTCGCTGCTTGCCTGAGGTGCGGCAGACCATCCTGTCACCGAGCATTTTTTTTCTATAGAGCACCTATTTTGATTATAACCTTGTGCGGTGCTGTTCGAACTCTTTGTTGAATATATTGTTCCCGTAATTAAAAGTCTAATAACGACTAAATAAAGCTATTTAACATATTTTAAAATGAGAAACCTGTACTCTTTATTTTATAGTGGCATCTGCATAATAATGTATATCGCAGACCTCTGCCAGAGCCGGGCATAATAAAAATTACTGCACCACCTAAGCTCTGCCTTTAATGGTATGACACGATACCTTCAGTGACTTCCGTCTGCGGCTTTCTTGACGATTCCTCGCTCGTGCCCATGTGTCGCTTAATTATCGACCTTTTAATTTGTACCTCAAGCGTCTCACACATTCTTATTAGCATATATAGTCCTTAGCTGCCACGTCACACGGATTGTATTGATCTCTGGCAGAGTTTGCTACCTCGCGGTTGGCATCACAGCTCTGCAGAAAGCCCCGAGAAAGCACCTGCCGACTCAGACATGGCATTGCGGTCTTGTGACCTCACAAATTCTTCCGACCAGTCATATTCCTCGGCCATATTCCTGCCACTTGCCAGAGCTCGCGTGAACTCGGCTGCGACATTCTTTGATTGATTGAAATATTGAAATCACGAGGTCACTTGACCAAGCCGAGAGCCTATGGTTACCGGTTTGTGCAAGACACACAGGATCATGTTACCTCTCTTGACCATTCAGGAATTTTAGTGAAAAGTGTTAGACCACGAGTGCTTTTTTTCATTTTCCGAAAATAAACTCTAGTGTCAAAGGATTAGTATAGGCCGCGCCAGCAATGCCAACGTTGCTATAGCAAAACGGCTAATGGCATTTTCGCAGATATGGCACCTCAAACCAACACTCCACGTGAGAAGGGTAAGCCGTGCCCTTGGAAACGGCCAACTTGAACTTTTTGTTTCCCGTCAAAATATCATTCTATGTTACAGAGCGGTTGTGCTTGGGCGGCAGCCGCATCGACTGCCTACGCCAAACTGGCATGGAGCGTGAGTGGATCAAGTTATGTGCATTCCAAAGTCAGGCGAATAGGAAAGGGAAACTTAAGCTTCCTAACACAGAAATACAGGATAACTTGTAGGATCCCCCTTTCACTATTTATGAGGCCGTCATTTTGAAAGGGGCCTCTCAGCGTTTGGAAAGCTTTGCCATTCAATTCGGCTCGAATCCTCCTGATGGTTGACTGTAGTTTAGCCTGTAGAACGCTGACGTAACTACACAATGCGGATATAGTGCCGAGCAAGTATAGCTGGTAGTTATTCGCATTTTATTATAGCCACCACACAATTCAATTGATCATATTCACCGTAAAAAAAATGTACAACAAAGCCAGCCCTGACCAACATATATCAGTGACCAATGCGTATACGTAAAACAGATTACAGAGGCAGACGGGAGTTCAAGTGTGAAAGTCAAACTGAAAACAATGTAGTATGACACCGACGGTGTCATATTATACATGGTTTGAAAGGAAAAGTATGCAAGACGGCGCAAATAGCTTAGCTCAGGCCGCACGCAGAAAGAGAAAACAGCGAACCTAAAAAAATAGGAAGCATCGTACGAAAAAGAAGACTGAGAAGCAAATTGCATGCAAGATGAAATCTTTGTAAGCCACACATTCGGAGAAAAGGGAGCTAACTTCGTACCATTCCTGGGAGCACTAGCGCAGAGAGTGAGATAGCAGCGATAAGAAACTTGGCACATACAATTTTCACTTCTGGGTAGTCCCAGGCTACTTGCTGGCACTATTCCGGCGTTCGAGTTTTCTCGGGCAGCCCAGGGCAGCCCAGCAGAAGCAAACTTTCATTGGAAGAGATACTCTAGCATGGAATACAATGATGCAGACGACACCGAGAAAGATGACTCTAGGTTCCGCGGCCCGCATGCAGAATGGATAGCAGAGAACCGTCGCCGAAAGCATCCCATGCAGGCTGGCACCGTTGCAATGTTTGGTTGCATGCAGACGGAGAGGGCTGCGACAGCCGTGTGTGCAGAGAATCTAGTGAAGGTAATTACGCCTCAGTGCGGAGTTCTCGGTCGCCACGGCCAGGCGACGGAAGGATGAGCGTACTGAGAGGTACAGCACGCGAATGTTCTTTAGTGAGCCCTCGAGCTTCCGCCTAATGCTCCTTTCCTTGCCGTCCGACCCATTACGTCGACTCTAAGCTCTCTACCACGCTTCAAACCAACTACTGAGTGCTCTCTGTCTAAAGCGCTTCTATGCCGATCCAGCATCGCAGAATGCGCAATGTGTCTACACTGCGTATGCACATCTCCCCTAGCAACGCGGAAATGGAGCACCATGCCTCTGGCCGCCATTGCTGTGAGCGCCAAGTGTCGTTTCCTTCGTGTTTTAATGGAGTTAAAGGGAACACACGGGAACATTGTTTCCGTGCAAGCAGTGTAGAAAATGTGCGTGGTAAATTTTTGCTTTGTAACGTTCAAGTGTCTCTTGTTGACACGCAGGTTACGTTTTGCGGCTACAACTATAAAAAGGGGATTAACATGAAGTTAGTACCATTGCAGGTTTCTCCTCATTTTCAGTCACCAGCCGCCCTAGAAAGGAAGTTTATTATTGTTAGCCTGCCGATTAACTGACGGCCCGTAAAGAAAGTAGCGCTGGGGTTAACTTTAGCGAAAATCCACACTGGTATGCATTACAATCTCAATTTTCGTGAATAGTAGTATTTATTTTTGGGATATCCGAAATCCAAAAAATTTTCAAGGCTTACGATTTATATTAGCAGAGCTTCTCAACATGAACAACAACAACAAAAAGTAGCCAACATATTATCGGTGAGTATACGTTTTGAACTATACGCTCAAAACTCTTCTTAAATAATCAACTCTTCTCGCATCACCTGGGACATCCCCCCCCCCCCCCCGGGCTGAGTACAAATTACTCCTGTCATTTTCGATTTTGTTTGCTCGAAATAAAATCAATGCGAAAGGAAATAAATTCAAGTCAGAACACAATGTGAAGGGATTCCCCTGCGTCCACTTGAACATTTACTACTCGGATTTTCTTTTTTCTCCTGTGGTAACACTATTTATTGACAAAACTAATGCATATTTTGGCTCGAGTCTAAAAGTAAATACATAACCTACAGAAAGCTGCCAACCACATGCTTATGCAAAAAATGAAAAGGCAGATTCTTTCAGCAGAAGCACCATGCATGCTGGCAAGGCAACCCTGTAGATGACCTTATCCCTGACGCTCAAAAAAGCTGAAGAGAATAAAATTCAAGAATATGAAGAAAGTTTGTTGTAAATGGCCTCGGGCTTCAGTATCCTGCACTGGCGCATATAATTTTCTGGCAGGCGTGTTGAAACAGATTTTGACGTTCTTTCGAAACGACCCAGATTGAATTGTCGATGCGCACTTACCGCACCACCGAGCCAAAAGAAAAGAAGAAATGGAAAGAGAAGCAGGCGTTGCGGACATGGCCCAAGTGTAACCAAAGCTCATAATTCTCGCCTGCTGCGTGTTTAATGTTTGCGCCGCGCCGGATGTATGGTGGGCATGAAAAGGAATGGTACTGCACACGGCGTACACGCCCTTTTTAAGAGAAAGCAAATGAAGTTTCCGCTTCTAGCACTCACCTCTCTCTCTGTTAATGCCTCAAAATTATTCAGATTCGCACACGCGTCCGCCTTGCTAGCTTTCAATCATGCTTCAACCAAGACATCGAACTTTACGCTGGTGAATAATTCTGCTCTAAACAACTAAGCCACCACGAAATCGAACACGCATAAGTTCGCGCTGCTTGGTGCTCAGGATTCCTTTTTGAGTTTTATTTTCCTTGTTATGTGTGCGATATTTATTTATTTTTTTCATTTATTAAGGCGAAAGCTTTTATTGGCTCATGCTGTCGTGGACAAAGTGTGTCCCGCTTTTGAGAGGTTCTGAATGACCGAGGCGGGATGCGTTTCTGCCATCTGAAATGCCACACTTGAACGCGCGCCGAGGAACGCCACGCGAGTGGAGCGATGATGTACCGTCCAAATTCACACTTGCCGGAGAAAGTGGGATAAATACTGCGCTTTTCGTTTCCTGTAAACCAGTTATAATTATATGTAGCACTGCAACGAATGCCGACAAGAGGCTAACGATTAGAGGCAAATTATAGGATAGGAGAGGTAAGCTTTCGTCATTCTCCTCTTAAGAGACATCGAAGAGGCCCTCTAATTTTTATTTAGTGTACCTACATCACCTAGGAGGCAGTATTGTGTGTGTGTGTGTGGGGGGGGGGGGTATAGATATTTGGTATGGCGCTAGGAAACACATCAGTAAATACAACAATAAAAAGTAATAAAGCAAAACAAACTGACACAGCATAGAGTATTTCTGAAAATTAACAAAACTAACTTTCCTTAATAACAGAACTAAGCTGCGCAAAATAGCATACATTCAGGAATGAATAAACTAGCAGTCAATGAACAAAATTCTCAATAAAATTCTCAACGTTAGATGCAGCCATTACAACACTAGGGAGCTGGTTCCAGTCGTTAATCGTGCAAGGGAAAAATGAATACCTAAACACATTAGTACGACACTGATAGGCTCTGATTGTATTATTGTAGTCTCTTCTAGATCACAAGTAATGTGGCTGCTTAATTAACATTCTCTTATCAAAACTAGTTTTATTTTGATATATATTGTGCAGAAAGTTTAGCCTAAGGATTTTTCTGCGTGAAGACAAAGTTTTCCCGCCCAAGCCTTCCCGTATATCAGACCATCTGACACTGGTACGATAATTTCTGGTTACGAAGCGTGCTGAGTGTCTCTGCACCAGTTCTATTTTATCTATCAGGTTTTTGTGTACAGATCCCATGTTACGCATGCATATTTTTAAATAGGTCTAATGCTAGTCAGATACAAGTTCGCTTTCAGTGAAGGAGGAGAATGCTTAAAATTTCATTGGAAAAAATGAAGGCAGTAAGCTTTTGTGGTTATTTGGTTAACATGATTGGACCAGTCAAGCGTTTGAGAAAACGTTAGTCCGAGGTATCTGACATGTTCGGCGGATTTGAGCGCATTATTATTTATGCTATATAAACTGAGGAAGCTTTTCTTTTTCTTTGTTAATATCAGATGATACCAGATGGACACTTTTTCTAAGTCGAACTGCAGAACAGAAATATCAGCACAACATTTAACTGGAAGATACAGGACGCAATCATCGGCATACAGTCTAATACTACTCTAAATGATTTATACAAATCAGAAATAATAATGGACCGAGCACAGATTCTTGAGGCACTCCCGTTAAAGCATGCATTAGAGCCGATGTCACCCTGTTTAGAATAACCTTTGCGCATGTTTAGATAATCTTTTATCCAGCCAAAAATATTTTCAGGATGCCCAGGATTGATAACTTCATGCAAAGCAGATTGTGTGGAACGACATCAAATGCTTTTCGTAAATCAAGAAAGAGCGCATCTATTTGTTCCTGTCAAAACCAGTTGCAATGTCATGCTTGAATTCCGTTAGCAGTGTTACACACGAAAACTCAGCGCGAAACCCATGCTGAACTGAAGTGAAAAAGTCATTTTCTTAGAAATGTTTCATCAGGTTGGAGTAGAGGACATGCTCAAGTGTTTTACAGCAAAGGGAAGTTAAAGATATCGGCCTATAATTGCCTACGTGAGTACGATCTCCCTCTTAAAATCTCGATGTTGTGTTGGCTGTCTTCCAATCTTCAGGTAGCTTTTGAATCTTCAGGGATTTGCTGAAAATAATTACCAAGAAAGGCGCTATCTCTCTTGAGAAGTGCCTCAAGATATGGCGCGAGATTCCGTTGGGTCCATAAGCTGAATGCGGGTTCAGTTTACTTAATAAAGTTTCTATACTCCACCCTGGCTCACGGTAATGTTTTCCTCTGTGCCAGACAGTTATGTTTAATTTTCTAATTTTGCATATCGTGCTTACTTGCGCAACAGGGTCGGTCCTTCGCCCTCTTCCTTTCAAGAAAAAGCAGCAGTTGAAAAATAAGCCAGCTCAAATATAGCAGCCCTTTTTCCCCACCTTCCGCTTCATTTTCCACTGCTCTTTGGGCGGTAAGAACTGTCTCCCAGGCCTTCTTTCTCAAGTCTAGCAGTTTTTTAGCTGTTTTTTTTTTCATTGCCTTTTTATCGTGTATTTGCCTTCCAGCTCATGACTGCCACAGAGTTCTGGGACAGCGCTACACATTTACGGCGCCTCCATCGACTGTACCGGTACTTCTCCACGCCTTTAAAAGGGTTCATTGTGTCACTGATAGTGTCAGAGCAGTGGGGTAAAGAAAGGCAACACCGCCATCAAGAGGCGTCGTTTCTTATTTTCTGGTTGCCTCTAGCGCATGGTCTGCAGGAAGCAACCCGTGCGCCATACCAACGTTGGACACAGGCGTTTCCAATAAGCGTTCTTTCGGAAGAGCGGCTGAAAAAATGTGCGATATCGCTGTAGGCCGTGTTACAGCACGACGTTGCTGGACTTTACTACGTGTCAAACAGTAATACCTCTACAGCGAGGGTTCCGAGAAGAGCGGGAGCTCTAGTGAGGAGAAGGCGGTGGTCGCCACAGTCGCGGTTATTGCTGCTATGGCGTTAGTGATGAAGTCGGTCGGCTAACTTCTTTCCCGGACTATTGTTACCGGCGTCTGCCGCTGTCGTAAACTGATGTCACGCCCCGAGCCTTTGCCGAAAGCGTGGCGATGGGTATTTCCCCATGCTTGCCTTTATGAGCCGGTTCCCCACTCTAAGCCGTGCTTCGAAACGTTTTGAGAGTTCTCTACGGGAGCCAACAGCAACAGCCTTTTACGTGATTAGCAGCATCATCTTTGGTCCAAGCGAAAGCCGAGGCATTGTCGGTGTTCTCGACGAGAATTTGTTTCTCCTCTGAAGTACTGACAAAGCCACGCATCGAGAGAACGAAGGTGAACATTTTCATCTAACCTGCATCCCAACAGTTCCCATAATTTTTTTTTCAACATATAAAAAACATTGACAGCGTTTGTTGGCAGATTCAAATACGGTGGTCGCAATCAAGGTAAGTTTGAGAAAGCTTCCTTAGGAGAAACGCTGCTTTCCAGCTGATAGGTTTTATTGCATTGTTTGAAAAAAAAAAAAAATGTCCGGAAGGGATATTTATTCCGGTCTGTGATGAGCAAAACATTGGTATATGACCTCTCTCGTAGCTGCACACAAGAGAAATATGCTGCAGAAATCAGGAGAAAGTAGCTGTCTCACTAGGATAATGATTCTAGGACTAAAGATGGTCTTCAACGTTGGTTTCGATGCGGTACAGAAGAGACTCTGGCTGTGTGTGCATGTGCTGGCGTCAGTGCTACGATGTTTGATGAGGAAAACTAGAATTTTTACGCGCAAGAACAAGCAAAAACTATTCTTTGAAAGCAAATGGACATGTTTTGTTGCAAAGAAAAAAAAGAGTCCTGCAATAAAATGCTTTGACGGAGTTAATCAATAAATCTTCGGTCATTTTAGTTCGATGCTTGTGATGCAGTTAACATGTGAACTGAAGTTTATTTTTTTATGTGATTCAATGGGGCAGAACATATTACTTCAGACGCATTATAGTGGGTACAATTATGTTCAAGGAAGGAAACGGGGCAGGGGCCCGAGCATCCCTTTGAGGCTCTATGAATAATTGAGCATAGGAAGCACCATCTGTAATTTCCTTTTGCTACTTCATTATACTCTGTATATACTAAATTCACAGGTAGCAAAAGATCCCAAGAATTGCGGACAGCAATGAGGCAATGATGATGTTAAGTACTAACACTTAAATAGATGCACTGTAGATATGAAGATTTGTCTTTTCATGAAATCTGTTGGATCTTATCGACATCAGATGATTACGCACTTCCAATTCACTTCTTGCGGCAGCGTTCTGTTGATACAGACGAATAATAAACGAATAATAAACGACAAACGTCATGCTGTTCAGGATGTAAGAATTGCTGACCTTCACTAGTGTTCCGGGACAGCCATACCCCAAACAATGGGGCAACATTCAGATGCAGCACACGAGCGCGAAAAGTATTCCCTTATTTTCGCACTTATCATTCAGGTTTTCAGTGAAACAGACCTTAGCGCTCCCATAAAAACAGATTAAATTAGGATGACAGTAAACTTAGGAAGTCTAAAGCAGGTTGCGGACAAAATGTTAGGGGACCAACGTCAGTGCCCCACACTGAGTTGGCTAGTAAGCAGGAAGTGATATAAATATGCACTAATCTAAAACGGTTAGCGTGAGACTGTCCGCATTAGGCGGGGATGCCCGGGTGGCGATTATAGCTACCCCCTGAATGTCGCTTCTCTCTTCCTGTCCTAATCACCGTGAAATCTGTACAGGCTTCACACAAGATAACTCCCAGTGCCCAGCGGGATGCAGTTGAGTGTCTCGCTTAAGTGGAGATGTACTGAGGTACTTTGTGACAACTGACGGCTTGGGTCGTAATATTCGTAAGTGCGCTGAGAATTATGATGGGGATTTCACCTTATTTGAGCCATTAGTGGCTTTTAACTGCTCTTTAGACGCAGAGTAGAGCTTTATGTTTAGAGGGGATTTTATGGCTTTATTGTCATTTATACAAGGCCATGACTAAATTATAAAGTTATGCGTATTATCTGCTCTTGCTAAACCCGGCAGTGACATTAAAAGTATTGCACTAAACTATCCCCGTTTTTTTGTATTTCAAGACATATACGTGTTATTTCTGTGACAGATTTATACGCGACGGTATAAAGGCATGCATGAAGTAGAATGTGTTCCAGAAAGTTGCAATACGGCGTATATCACAACCGCTATTGTTATTCTGGCGCCTAGAAATATGCATCATAGATTTTCAAAGTGATGGTACATTTCTCTGCTTTTCACTAACGATGCCGAATCACTTGCTCTGAGCAAAAGCATATTTAAAATAATTTAAAAAGAGAAGATATTGTTGCTGTCATGTACGTTAATTTTAAAAGGTGCAGCATTGGCAGTAACAACCCGTACCCGCAATAGGCGCCTTCCACATACACAACTCCCTAGAGGGAGAGAGAGAGAAACACATAAAGAGAAAAGCGAAGGATGTCTTCAGGGTGATACGCAGTATGCTAACATATATACACGACGGAACGGAAATTAAGAATAACGCAAAGAAAAGACGAATAGTACTCAATTTTGCACGTGTCTGTAAGTATTATTGGTCTCTACACATGCAAATGCGCAGCGAAAGTTCAATGCGTTGGTGTTAATCCTGGGTAATTTAGGAGCTTAACAGCGCCTTTATAGCTTTCATCTAAGTTGAAAGTGTTGTCCACAGGGGGTGCATAAACGTGACCATGGCAAGGGGAAGAGGATCTGAGGGGCGGATTGTCACGCTCAAATGCAGTCACTGCACCTTTTAAAGTCCTTCTTATAATGTATGTCTTGAGCACTTCACAAGCGACCAAATGAAGAATGTGAAAATGTGAGCTTAAAATAAGATCTTTTTTCCTTCACCTTGGAAGATTTCCTTCATTTCAGACACTTCGCTCGTATTCATATTGTAGAGTCACAGTGAGTGACGGTGCGTAGCCATAAGTGCAACCCGAATCCAGACACTGAAGCGGCCGCAGACGCGGCCGATCTTCTTCCTCTCACTGCTGTCACCTCTGGGAAGGCCGAGGTCACATTTCGTCGTCTTCTATTTGCTGCTTGGGGGCAGGCGTCGAGGCTCTTTTTATTGCATGATCTTAGAAGCGCCAGTATAGTATTTCAACACGCAATCTCTCCGGTGGCTGACGTGTCTGTCTTCCTTGGAATAGCAGCGCCTTCCGCACCTTTTTGTTTTCGTTCTATGAACACGAGATCCTAGTTCCTTGTGAAAATGTTAAGATTCGAGATGTTTTCAGCAACAGTCATGAATAAATTAGGGCTTAGAAATATTTGACGGGTTTTGAAAATTAAGTTTTCTTTCGAATGGCGAGAGAAATGTTGTAACATATTTGGTTAGCGTCACTTATGTGTTACCACTGTAGGATGATGATGTTTTGTACTTGAGAAAATATATAAGAATGCTTTACTCTATTTTGTCACGCTGTCGCTAACTGATATTTACAGTCAATCTCAAATAAATGCGTACTCTATTTCATCTGAGCCACATATACTTAGTCTGACACTTATGATTTGGCTGAAATCGCATCGATGGGAATTAATCTCTAAGCCCCCAGTGACATTTTGTTTTTTAGTATAACTTTCGAACAGAAATGCGCACTCGTTTCAACAACACCTACCTCCTTGTTCAGGGAGGACGAGGAGCTGAAAGCACCTTATTGCATAAAACCATGGTTTTTCCCCTGTCCTCATCTTTTCAACCAATTATATTTAGGAATAAGAAACTCTTAAAAAAAGGTTGGTGAATTCACTAAGTAACTACTAACCTTTTACTTGTCCCATAGATCACTACCTTCTTAGTAACTCGAGGTAGCAAAAATACAGCTAGTGAAATTTACTACCCCAGGAAGTTGGTGATCAGTACTAGCGCCAGTTAGTAGTAGGTTAGTGAACACCAACACCTTCGTGCATTATAGCTTGCCTTTGAAGGGTAGTGGAATAGGCTACCTTCTAGGTAGTACGCAGTACTACCGCACCTAGAGATTCGTACTACATAGGTCGTAGTACTTATTACAACATATACCTAGTTCTTATTATGGGTTACCATTGAAAAGGTAGTATAATGTGCAACCTTTCCTTTAGTATAAAATACTACATGGCCTAGAGGATCTCACTACATATGTCCTAGTGCTTACTGCGGCAGAAACCTAGTATCAATTGCTACCTGTATGGAGCCAATATATACATCGATAGGTAAATTATTTCTGAAAATATTGAATATCTTAAAGATTTGGTAATTAAAATTAATTGTATTATTCGTAATATGTGGGTAATTGTGATCGGCTTCAAGTTCGGTGCAACACTGAGCTGATCTACAAACAAGATGCTAACTAATTTTACCTTGTTCGCACCAGTCTTCAAGCAATGATGACGACAATATTTCCGGACAACAAATACTCACTTTAATCGTATTTAAAGGCAGTGTAGCTATGCCCTTTTCAATGGCAGAAATCGCCCTGAGAGCTAATGGGCATAGTTGCGATGAGCTTCTTCGGCTGCATAAATACTGTAGCACTGCGCAAACGTTTTCGTTGCGCGTTAAATGCCTGACATTAAATATCCAGTAGATCTCAATGGCATGCGTGAGTGCCACGATGACGTCCAGCATTCGACCTTGATATCTTCAAACCCAGCATATATTGCGTCGGCGTCATCAGGGTTCATCCGGACGCGCTCCAATGCTGGGTAGACGTCCTAAAATGCAACATTGAAAGTAATGAAATTAGAAGGCATAAATGAATTTATAGCAAATTTATACTTACTGGCCTCACCCGGAAATGTGGCTTTCAATTCTTTCATAATCATGCAGAGGCAAACGTTCCACCATTCAGTAGCAAAGTGATCTGCAAGTATTACAGAATTGACATATTTTAAAACCACTTCTTCAAGACAATAAAAGGGAGCAATAAAGACTTAGAACTTATGAAATTGATTTTTTCTTTCAAATAATGAAGTCCGCAGTTTATTGAACACGCCTAAATTCCACAGAAAATTATTACCTTTATTTCATATATTCCGGTGCTTTCAGATTTACAGGCTGTTTTGTTTTTGCTAAACACAAAGCAACATTCATAGAATTATGATACCACACACAGATAAAAGTTTTGGGATGGGTATTTTATACAATCATTTCCAGAAAAGAAAATATTTACAGCGCTAACAAATACACACACATAGGACAGGCACTGAATATCATTTTTTTTTTTCGAAACAACACAATGAAACTTCTTTGAAAAAAAAGAATTCTATATGCAGTTCAAAAAATTGCTACACCTTGTCGTGAACTGGAAATGATTTAGTCAAGTAAAAACAATTGCTAGGCTAGTTGGTTCATTTCACAAAATGAAATTTTAAAAAATAAATATAGATACGCAGATATACATTTTGGGATGGATATTTTATAGAATAATTTCCAGATAATGAGAGATTCCCAGTGCTAACAAATAGACACTCACAAATACACACACACAAGAAAGGCGCTGACTCCATCTTCTGTTTCGAAAGGACACCAAAATGAAACTTCTTAAAAAAAAAGATCTGTATGCAGTTCAAAAACTTCCTACAACCTTGTCGCAAACTGGAAATGATTTAGTCAAGTAACACCAGATGCTAAGCTAGTAAGTGCCTTTCACCAAAACGAAGCTTCTTACAAAAAGATAGGTATAAACAGACAGATATAAATTTTGGGATGGATATTTTATACAATCATCTCCTGAAAAGGGAAGGTTCACAGCGCTAAAAAATACACACTCACAAATAGAAACACACAGGACAGGCGCTGACTCCAAACTTCTTAAAAAAAACAAAAAAAAAACAAAAACATACGTTTCATTTTGCTCGTTTTGAAAAAAAAAACAAAAAACGTTGGAGTCGGCGTCTATTCTATGAGTGTCAATTTATGAGTGCGTACTTGCTAGCGCTGTGAATGTTTCCTTTTCTGTGAAATGCACCAACTAGCCCAGCAATGGGTTTCACTTGTCTAAATCATTTCCAGTTTGTGACAAGGCTGTAGGAATTTTTTGGACTGCGTACAGATTACAGAAACATATTTCTAAAGACGCGCGTAGCTCAAGCAGATGCACTAGGATCCGATAATTGTATGCAAAACAAAGCAGAAAAACTCAGCTCATACGGTCTTGAAGTAAGTTTGTGACCAAGTTATATGTTCCCGACAAATAACAAAAATGTCAGCAAAAGTTTGAATTTACTACAAACCTACAGTTTGCTACAAAACATTCTAGCACTGCGGGTGCTTAAAAATAACAAAAATGTCCACAAGGTTTGGGTTTACTACAAACCTACACGATAGAACTGCGATGTAAACACGTGCGAAAAAACATGATTTAGTTAGACTTGTGCAAACCTGATTTCAAAAAATTAAAAAAAAGGACACATTGCTTCCTTCGCACGAGGCATAATTTTTACTGTGTTAGGTTCGTATTACTTTCAGCGGTGTTTATGCTCAACAAAAACAGCATTTTCACAGGACAAAGAAAAGCGACAACAGGACATGTGCTACTGTCCTCTCAAAACATGTCGTTTTCGTTGAGCATAATGTTTGTAGCAAACGGGTCTACAGCTTACTCTGTTCAATTTCACTTCAACAGAGTTGGCATTATTTCTACGGCATTAACTTCTTGTCAGGATCAGGAAACACTCGGCAACAATTTACTAACAATGGCGATAAATAATTACTTTCGCAATACGCAGGTCTTTGCATTCCAAGCAATCAAGATGAAAACGGGCAACTTACCTCGAAGGGCACGTTTTCTGCACCATCCCTAAATCGCCATCCAGCAAAGCATTTATCAGATCTTCCTGCCGATGCTGCCCGCTGGCTTGAATAACTCTCTTTCGGTCTTTCCAAATCACTAGACATGGACGACGAACATAGCGCCTCGGCGTCACTCTTCCCGCCAAAATCAGTATTGGTGGCAGACGGCGAGCACCTCGAAGCAGAACGAATGAAAATAAGCCAGTCTGACAAGTCGATGCTGGCCCAATGAGCGGCAAACGAGCGGCGGCGCTGCTGTCAAAAACGATGGGATTCTGGAGTCGATGTCTGCAAGAGCAACATTTACGTGGTGCTTGATGTGTGGACTTTCCGATGGTGCTCATGAACTTTAATATGTGGACCAGGACACGCAGACATTTACGAAAGTGTGAGACTCGACAACCACCATTCCACCAGCACAACGACGACGCTCCCGTACACAGCGGAAAGCATGCGTAAAGTGAGAGGAGAATATGCCCGAGCACGGTGTGCCCGAGTATTAGCCATCGCCCCATTGTTCTTTTTATAGCCGCGCGTGAAACCGTCTCATATTTCGGCCCCCTGCCAGCCGTCTATCCCACGCGCATTCCTCCCGTCACCGTTTTGTGTGTGTGTGTGTGTGTGTGTGTGTGTGCGCGTGCGTGCGTGCGTGTGTGTGTGTGTGTGTGTGCGTGTGTGTGTGCGTGCGTGCGTGTGTGGGTGTGTGTGTGTGTGTGTGTGTGTGTGTGTGTGTGTGTGTGTGTGTGTGTGTGTGTGTGTGTGTGTGTGTGTGTGTGTGTGTGTGTGTGTGTGTGTGTGTGTGTGTGTGTGTGTGTGTGTGTGTGTGTGTGTGTGTGTGTGTGTGTGTGTGTGTGTGTGTGTGTGTGTGTGTGTGTGTGTGTGTGTGTGTGTGTGTGTGTGTGTGTGTGTGTGTGTTTTGCTTACAGGGTGTTGATGCTTGGATCATACGTAGAGAAAATGGAATAAAAGTTGATTGCAGGCAACTACATGTGAGGTGGAAAGGTATTGATTTCGTGTCGTTGTGCTTGAATAACTGGTGGAAAGCACAATGTTAAGATGAACAAAACAACAGCAGTAGACGCAAAAACCTTGTGCTATGCAACATGAATACAAATTATTTTCAATTTTCTTAAAAAATGTCTTGCTTCTCAAATGACGCCATCCGCACTTGAGCGTTTGTCCGTGACTGACTGCAGGTCGTTCCCACAAAGCGTCCCAGTTCACTATACTGCAGGCTTTTCCTGGAAGAGCTAAGTGTCGCTCTGACTTTTTTCGTCCCCGCATTACGCTGTCAGAAGCTCGCATGGGGCAAGAAAACTCAAATGCTGTAATGTTTTTTCTTTAACTTGAAGTGCGCACAAAAACTTCAAAAAAAAAGAAAGAAAAAAAAAACAAGCGTTATTAAATGATCGAAAGTAATGTATCTCGTTAATTCCGGAATAAGTTTTAATGTATGGCTGGCAAGAACAGCCAAAGCATGAATTTCTGAAAATATGGGTAAAGTTACGCTAGCAAGATACCATGGTAAAGTTGATCAGGGATTCTAGCATTTAACTCGTCAAAACTACTAACAGAAACTCACTTGTTAGTAATGGGAACCGTTACTACCTCAAAACGTTGCGAGTTAGTTCAAGGTTAGTAAAAAGGTAGTAAAACCTATTCGAAGTTAGTAACTGCTGCATTTACTAGCTTCTTACTAACCTTTTTTCTAATTGTCAAGCACTGTAAATTAGTCCATTTACATGAATTGGTGTCTAATGTTTAGGTGAACATTACTCACGCTTCCAGAGAACCCACAATAATCCGCGTGATGACAAAAGGAGCTTAGAGCATCCCTTTGCTTCGCAGATATTGGTGAAATTTTTGTTTTAGTATACTCATGAGAATACTTTCTGAGCAGCTTAAGGAAATGCAAAGTCATAAATAAGAAACCTGCAAGTCGACTCTCTGCACTTTTAGCGAGACATAAAATATGCAGCGTCAATCCGACCGTTGCCAGCTGTCTCTACACTGAGCAGGAAGAGCGAATGCAGCACGTATTCCTGGACTTTTTTGAAGATCATGGCGGTAATTTTCTATGCTCCGACTAAAGGTACATTGTCGTATTCTAAGGATCTCCGAATGACGCTCTGAATTTGGAATGCGTGAAGAAATATTATTTTCAAAGATTTGCTGCTCACCCGTGGACATCGCGTTGGGTTAAGGTGTGCTTCTCAAAAGAACTTCGTGTAGCTTTCCTGTTTTTGTGTGCCTGTCGCTTACAGTTGATGCGAAAGGACTGTATTTTATTTCTCTTGTTTCCTATTGTCATAAAGAAAAACAAACACAAGAAAAGACGGAAAGGACACATCTTGCGGCCTCCTTTCGTGTCCCGTCCTACTCTTGTGCAGCTTTTGAAAAATAAAATGAAACGCTACCAGCCAAGCCAACAGAAAGGTTTCCAACGCCTCTTTCGAAACTATTCTCCGAGTGTCTTAAGCTCTACTGTACTAGGCTGCAGGAAAAACAAAGCAATAGGATTTTTTTATTTCATTCGACATACTTTTTTATTTTGCTTTCTTTTCGTTGTATCCTGGTTTTTTGTTTCACAGATTGCGTGCTTCCCGGAAATCGTGATTAGTCTTTTGGAGAGCATAAGATGCAATGTTCCTCGCATGTCAACTGGAAAAAAAGAAAATTTTCGGTTTATTCTGATTGTCCTAACTTGAGATTTTACCTTTTCTTTTTTGTCTTCTTCCCCTAGAACCGATCGAATAAAGAGTTTACACTAGTCGAAAGCCCATGGTTAGGGCTGCGGTTCTTTAACACTTCATCAGATGTCCAGTTTGTTTTTCCTCAGCAAACGAATTTTTTCAACCTTTCTTCTCTGAAAACTCTGTATGCTTTATTTTCTGGTCTGTTTGAATATGATACCACCTTTCAGAACTGTAATTCGGGATGTTTATTCGTTGGTTTAGTGAACCATCGACCAATGCTACAGGAATAATGCCTGATTGCAGTTATAAATGCAGCACTGATAATAATGGTCGACATAGTCGATCTCCTACACAGCGGCAGCCACATCAGAATCAGAGCCAAGGCTACATGCATTGAAAAAACAAAAAAAAATGGACATTCCCTCGAAGGTATCTTCAAACACGTATCAAAGGCACTGCTGTGCAATTAACCACTCGCTGCAGATATGGGGTACCAGGACTACCGCTTGTGGCTTTCTTCTTTATCGTATTTACCTTCGTACTTTCAGAGATGACCCACTCGTTGTGATATTGATTGGTGAGTCTGAATTTGAGAGCGCAATATGAACCTATCCCTCTTGCAACAGCAGTCATGAAGAGCGGCGCGTCGCCACGAGGTCGATTCGATTCGCTCTTCAGCGCTATAAGGGTTTAACATTCCGAAGCAAATGACGGTAGGGAAACGCCTTGTCAGGGGCTCAGGATTAATTTCGACCAACTCACCAAGCGCACTCATCGATGTCACCAACCCGCCGCGAGGTGCTTCTCTTATGCCCCGGTCTCTTGTCGCGCTATTAGTAGAACTATCGCTTGTATTTGGATTGCCTTCGGCAACCGAGTTCTCTGTTGGCGTCATGGATGATTTTACGCCCTACCTCAATGTCTCCCTTGCGTCACCTGCACCCCTGAACACAAGCCTTGGTTTCAATCTACCAACACTAATGGTTGATGCACTTGGGGTAGTCAACATATGCACTTTCTTTGGAAGTTAGCACTGAAGAAGTGCAGGCCTTCTCTGCTCCCCTGGAAAAATCGATAATGAGTTTGATAGAGAATTGTACAATCGATATTCTTGGTTCCATGACGCCTGAGTGTAGCGCAAGTGACTGGGAAGTACTTATACGCATTTTCTACATCCCTGAAAATGCGACGGTTTACTGAAGTTCCGTGCAGCACCTCAAAAACAGTTTCGCTGAATTCTTTAGGCCAGAAAAGATGCAGAACACCCTAGTGTCGACGCTTGTTTTTGCGTCAGTTAAGCTTGCCTTAGAAGGGACATTGGAAGCAAACACGAGGTTCGAAAAGACGCAGACACGTCACCGGAAAAAATGTTTTTCTACTGCCAGTGCTGGAGAGAATTGAGGCCATGTCGAGTGCTTCTCAAGACGCCGTGATCAAATACGCGTACAATACTATCATAGGCGCTGCACTACGCATGGCTTTTGCTGGATCTCGTATGGATGATTTCTTCGAGGCCAAAAAAGCGCTTCAAGACCTGCGATTACTCCTTACACTTGGCATCGTTCCACGTGATCTTCTTCCGCCGAAGGTGAATCCAGACTACGCGCATGCCGAACTGATGATACACGCGTACTTGCTGAGGTAGGCATGAAACTTTCGCCTTGAGACTTCGGAACGACGAGGTGAAAAACTTCCTTACGAATCGTGTGACGATAACGGGTAAGGCACTTGTGGTGCCGAATTCAGTGTGCACCTTCATCTCGTTAAAGAACGTCACAGATCCTCTGGTGTTGATGGCCACAGTGGGAGTCCACCTGGCTGATGCGATTTGGCAGTTCGTCTTTGCGGGAAACTGGAGTGAATCTACCCATTCGCGACAGCAAGCGTATCGCTAGTGTATGGATAGCAACACCCGTTCGCTGATCGAGTGGCCTTCGCAGCTGCACTGGTTGAGCGTCAAGACGAGCTTGAAGGCAATTAGGGATTTATACTGGGACTACTGGGTGGACACAAATGCTGCCTGGAACCTGACACGTGGGCACATCTTATACATGACCTTTGCCAAGTATTTACTGTGTGATGTACCGCATATTCGGTACCCGACATACGGCATGGACGTGGACGTGGACGTCTTCATGTCCGCCTTTGAGGACTTTTACATATCTTTTCACGGCAATGCGACAGTGTCCATGGTGACAGGGACAGTCTGCTCTGTGTACCTCTAAGGCGGTGTGTGAACGGCTTTATTTGTGGTATCTTTATTGTTTTCTGTGTCTGTAAACGTACATCTAATACTACACATACAAAGAGAATACTAGCTACGACTTATATCGTAAGGAGCTTTTAAAAACAAACAAGGTTTTGACTTTTTTTATTCGCAAACAATGCATTTCAAAATGATCAATAATGTCACATGAAACCAAACATATATACATGATCGTTAGGACGACTTACAGACATATTTTTGCATATTGTGCGTGAAACGTTTCGAAAAAACCCTTTGCTTTTCGTCCGAGTCTACCAAGCAGGACGCAATTCATGTTATAAAAGTGAATATTCGCGACGTTTTTTTGTTCACGCTCTTATTTCCCGTAGGCATCAGATATTGTCAATGTACTTCTTAAAGTCTCTGGCCTCTGTTTTTGACCACTGCAGCACTTTGAAATCAATCGACCAACGGCAACAGAGAAAGGGATGTGTGTGCGCTAGCACACACAGACACACAGACAGACACACACACGCACACACACAAAACACCTAGTTAATTGCATTAAATAGAAAATTACCAATAGCTCGAAACATGCCAATTAGATGACATGCAGCAAATACCTAAGTAGAATTTTATATTTTCTTCTGTCACATTTCTCAGTCATTGTTCATAGTAAGCAAAACTTCGGTCGTGAAAAGTTAATTTCTTTACATTTACCCGGTTGAACACCCATATGATCATAATACGATTGGTAGGCAGCTAGTAGACAACACTTATTGGGAACTGAAACACTGTAGCGACTACTTCACACTGCCGTGGGGCTGCTTAAAAGTTGTAACGTCGCTAAGCTACCTGCATGCCCAAATCTGAAAGACACGCCCAAATCTGATTTGGCATACGGTACGCAATAAAGGATCCTTAAAGTTACGAAGAAACATGCACCTTTTCACCATCTGCCACACGAACAAGTGCGCAAGCTCCTCCCCCTCCTGCAACCATATTTCAATCAAGGCAGTAACAAGAACCCTCTTATTAGTCTAGCAGCAAAGACGACTTCAGGAATTTGCACATGTTATTTTCCTTTAATTAAAACTAGAAACCGAATAAGAAGATAATTTGTCGGATTATTGCCTACAATTTTACGATATTCAAAGCAGAGCATGCACTTACCCTTTCAGATTTGATTACTTACTCTCATAAAGTTTACAACACCTCCGTTTTTCTCAAGAAAGAGAGGGTTCTCTATGAGCCCTTCTTTTGTACTAAAGCTATTTTCTTTCTCCGTTCAATTCAGAAGTTGTACCACAGTTTTAGCATCCTCGACTACATCAGGCACCACTGGGAGCTATCGCAGTGTGGGATTAGATTCGTCTGCTTCTTTTTATTGGTGCACTGGTAACGAACCCTATGCATTTCAAAACCCGTTTTCAAGTATTAAGCACTTCTTGCGGATGGGACCGCATATTAGAAACAGACGTAACTAAACAAGGCAGACAGCATCCACAGACCGGTAACCCACCTGACTGCGAAAAAAGAAAAGAAAGAATTAACATCTGTTTAAGTGAGAGCAACGCGAACACGTGAGAAAGGGACCTCCAGGCTCTGGTCTTTGAATCCAGAGAGTCAATATGTTTATGGTGGAAATTCTTTCTGGGGCGAGAAGATAAGGACGAGAAGTACAAGTGAGGATTTGCCCCTTAGATAGGTAGGGACGTATTGCCTTTATTCTCTTCAATATCATAAAATGCCCCACAAAGCATCAACTGTACTGATTTCCTCGAAATCAGTACAGTGGGTGTCCTCATATTTGTGACTGCTTATTTTCGCTTTAAGCCTGCTGCCTTTAATTACCACGCTTAAAGCAAGAAAAATGAACACTTATGTGACCGCATACATCTGTTGTACTGATCGTAGTACATAATATATTTCAGGGTATAAAGAGCCGCAAGATATTTCCACAATCACCCCGCCAGGGTCGCACTGTGGTTACAGCGCTCGACTACTGTTCACAGGAATGCGGGATCAAATCCCGTCCACGGCTGCCGCTTTTCGATGGAGACGAAACGGAGCGGCGTCCGTGTGCTGTGCGATGTTAGTGCACGTTAAAGAACCCTAGTTGGTCAAACTTTCAGGAGTCCTCCACTACGGCGTCTCTCATAGCCTGGGTCGCTTTGGGAAGTTGAACCCCAGAAACCATATTTGCACAATTCCATGATTATGTCTTTCATACTATAACTTGCAATTCGCCATAGTACGACCTTTTTGCACATTTTGAAGGTTGTCCCTTCTCCCTTCTGTTTTATGAAATCCCCTTACTAAACCCTTGAAGTTAAGGACATCGGGTTGGCTCCCTGCTATCTTCCCTTGTCCTACTCGATTGAACCATATAAAAAAAAAAAAGAAAAAAAACATTGCTATCGTTTCGTTCGACCGACTAAAAATCTGGCAAGAGAGGTTCGGTAAAATGATGCTATGTGTGTCTCGCATCGCCTTCGTCATTAAACCTATCAATTTAAAATTCTTTCAAAACTGTCCGCTTTTTTAGAGTTTGTTGCTGTGTCTTGTCTGAGCATAACAAAAGCTTACAGTTCTGTTTTAGCTTCTTTTATAGATAAGATATCAAAAATTATATAAGACTAGACTCAGAACAGTGTACGACAAGTCTAGCACGGCTCATTAGCACGCAGTTGGGAAAACCAGTCCCTACATATGTCATTGTTTAAGGCCTTTGATCAAAGCGCCTACTGCCCAAAATGCGAGGAATAGTGACGTGAGACCTAAATACTTGTTTTTGCATACCGACAATTTGCTGTGGGCTGACAGTAACGATTAACAGCTCATTTGAGACAAGCAACGTTCCAACTTGCGCGTGATTCAGCAGGGCTTGGCCTAACTTACTCCGCCCTCTTCGTGATCTAAATTTAGGCGAAGGCTGCTTTTTTGTGATGTCAGGAGCAGCATGAAGGGCGTCATAAGTCGTTCACACACTGCACTTCGTTTGAAGGTTGTTTGTGGCTTCAAAACACAGGCAATCAGGATAGTCTGGGTACGCATTATGAGATTAGCGGTTGATTGAACAAGCCGATCGCAATGAATCAAACCCCCCTTCCTACCCCCATTTTTTCCTCTCTGTCTACTCTCTCCCCTGTGCAGAGTGCGGATATCTGAAATCTTTTGTGTCTTTCGAGGAGTAATGTTTGGCATAAGCCTGGCCGCGTAGTAGCGCTTAAAAGTAAAGGTATTATCCGCCCTCCCCCATCTTAGAGTTTCACCCATTACTAACAAGGTCCCTCAGAGTGCCCTCCTATAAAAAACACTTGTTGAACAAGCCATTCGCAATGAATCCAACCACCCTTCCCATCCCAATTTTTTGTTCTCTCTGTCTACTCTCTCCTCTGTGCAGAGAGTGCATACCTGAAACCTTTGGTGTCTTTCGAGGAGTAAGGTTTGGCATAGGCCTGGGCGCGTAGTACCGCTTAAAACTAGAGATATGACCCCTAGCTCCTCCCCCATCTTAGAGATTCACCAATTACTAACAAGGCCCCTCAAAGTGCCCTCCTGTAAAACACTTCCGCGGTGTGCTTAATTGGAGAATCAGGTAGCTCGGACAAAGTAAATCTTTTTGCCTGCTAGGTGAGTTTTTATGCACGTCATGATTTATGCACTTTGAGCGAACGGTCACATGTGAGAATATTTGTCGCCTATGGGAAAGAAGATTCGTATATCGCGCCGGCGGTTGAATAGCATATACCTTCGACGCACTGAAACCTCTCTGTCGTCATTACAGTGAGACGTCTTGCACCCCTTGACCAGCAAAAAAAAAAATAAATAAAACAACAGGACAATTTCATAAAACCATGATGGTCAGTAGAATCCTGAGGGCGCACGTATGTCAGCTTTTGGGCCCCTCGATTAGAGAACTGAGCCATCGCCACTTCTTTTTTCTTTATATATTGGGAAAATACGAGAACCCGGATACCTCATGCCTGAAATCACGGGGCCGAAATAATGATCGCAGCATGGGATCGTACTAGCTAAGCAGCCACTTTCTCGCGCGGTGCGTCGCCGTTCTTCGTCAACGTTCATTCACGTGCTAGTCAGCCCTAAGTCAAGAATACGCCGACACTTGCAAGGGAAGATAAAATATAAACGCATGCCCACATTCCCTTGGGCAGCCTTTCTGCGCAAGAAGCACTAATCATTTTTCGCACTCCTCTACGCCGTTGCTGTGGGAAAGAGCAGGGAGAGAAGGGAAAGTCTGCCATCCGATTCAGGTCGGAGATTTCGGTTGCACATGGCGATCAGCTCACGCTGATTACTGCGCTAAACTACGAAGCTTGGAGTCTCTGTTTGTGTCATGCAGGCTAATGTTTGAAAATAACTTTGCCAGAGAAGAGTTGTTCAGAATCACACGTAATAAATGGTAGCGAAGATTAGGTAATTTTTTAAGAATTAAAACCCCCTCTTACCATTTATATCTTTTTTAACTTGCTTGGTGTTTGTTCTAGTTCTCTTAATGCCATCTATTTTATTTCCCCTTCTCGTGCTTTGTTGTGCTATATATCGAGCCGATAAGTACACGACGCACCCAAGCCAGCTCTTTCCTTAGCGGCGCTTGTATATTTTTTGGCTCACGTCTTTCATTTACTGATTATCCATCGCTAGCACTCAGGCTACAGGGCTACCATCCAGATCTGAGAGGCAGACTTGTTATCTCCAAAAAATAAAAAAGCCGAAAAGTTTTGATATATGCTACTTTTTAAACACCAACGAGTCAACGACAGAACAAGCGCTATAAGTAATAACCCTCAGAGTTTTCGGAAAATTTCATCTGCATATGTTTTTGCGATGAAAGTTTTTTTTTCCCCTTCTCAATTATATCTGGTTCACCGTTAATCGCGGTGACTATTATGCTAACAGCTGCTGCCATCTGGTGGCGCCAGCTGGCTAATTGCTTTGTGTGTGGGAGCGCTCATCTCTTCAGTGTGGTGCACTGCCATGACAAGCCCCATCCCCGGGGCAATGAATAAATATCAGGCAGCGGCTCTGTTTCACTGCACCGGAGAGCTTGAGGCTAATCCCTGGCGTGCGCTTATTTTCCGCATGCGGATGCTTTCGTATGCCATGGAAAGTGTTCCTCTTCAGACGAAAGCCCTTGGTTTGTATAAGAGGATACAAAAGAATAAATGGCTATAAAATATAAGGTAAAAAACAACCTTCTAAAAAGATAATTCAAAGCCGCAACAAGGAGTTGTGCCGTGAATCTTCAGAAACACTAGAGCATGTGCTATGAGTTTTAATGGCAGCGGCTTGCGGCTCCCCTTGTGGACCCTCGTTCTCGCAGACGCACTTTGCTACTCTCTCAACCACTTATTGCCTCACATGTACTCATAAACGTAGTGTTTTAAGCTACTGTGTTTTGGGCGAGACCGCCGGACATAGATATAGCATGCCTGACTTCGGATCCTAGAGTGTCGGTCGGATAGATTACTATCTCACCTTCACACATCTCTACCACACCACCTTCCCGAGGTGGCGTATGGTGCCCAATCGATGTCACGTGGCCTATTGAGGTCACACGACGCGCTGAACAATCAGTGCCCCAGCACGTCACCAGTCAACGTCCGCCTGCCAGAGGTGTGCCCGCGAATTTTTGTCACAACGCCGATAGTCCAGACAGCGCCGACACCGGCAGATTTTCTGGATAACGAGGCATTTACCTTTATTGTGTTAAATCATTTTCAACAGGAAAATCCGCGAAGTAGGGTATGTAATAACTATAATACCTCATGTATATTGTATAATTAATCATCAATATCTCACACTTTATATTTAGCCTAGTTTGGCGGTCATTGCCGAAAAACTTGTTAAGAGCTGTGGAAAGACGATAGTGCATCAGTAATTAAAGAATGAAAAACTCACTTTCTAACCACTGACAGCCGAAGAAGTTCGGCGCCTGTAATTTTTTTTTTCTGTAGAAAATCAGTACTGAGCACATTGCACGCGCAGGAAGCTCAGTTTGTTGACGACTGGTTAGCAATGACTACGACGCGAAATTAGAACCCCCTGCAGTAGTTTGCCATGTCACGCGCCTTTGTTTCACGCTGTTATTCACATAAATAACGACTACGCTATTTCCAATAATAATCGTTTTCAGTGCGTCAAGTGGCGAAGCAAAATATTGTACACGGTGTGGGACTATACGGCACGAAGTCCGACTACGGCGCCGTAGTCACTGCAACTCGTAATCAACGGACGTCATCTTTTCTCCGGCTTCCTGCACGTCTAAGGCGCGCCGCTTATGTTCTTTGCGCACTTCCATAAGAATCGCTTCTCTGCTTTGAAAGTGAAGCAAAAGTTTTTCCAATGATTAAAATTTTTGTCATATATTGCAAACTTCCTATTAAATTTCGTAACTTGTCAACAGGAATCTGAACTACCACGCACCATAGAGGGTAATCGATGTTAGTAGACAGGTATGCAAAAGATCCTCTTCGCCGGGATGCAACACTTGCTTGAAGAGTAAAGCGCACGGTTTCCTTACTTCCTTGCAAGAGTTAAATCTTGACATGCTTTTGAAACGGCGACACGTAATTGAATAAAGGCAACAAAAGCCGTTAACTACGTAATGCGCGTTCCTGGCTCTTACCTTCAGTAATTTTTATGTTCATATGTTACCTTTGCTGTGTTGCTCACTATGCCAAAGCAGCGACGACCAAGTGCACAGTAATTCATTCACAAATCCTTCCCTTGACTTCCTCGCTTTTCATGCGGTTCAAAGGCGAAGCAAAGGAAGCGTCATGCATGCGTATACTGAGTCCTTCGACCCCAGACAGCGCAGCTGCTGGCGATGCACCGAGCAAAGCAATTAGCGTTGATAATGGTACTGCACATTTTCTACGTGCACACACCGGATACCTCCATTGTCTCTTCCTCTCTTTGTGTGGACTGCACTGCGCCGCACTAGCCGAACCACGGCGTGAATTGCTGGCGGCTTACAGAGCGCAGGTGGTAATCCCAGACAGCATAGCTACGCTCCTATGGCCACCATGCAGTGCGCGTGTCCACGAGTGAACACATGTGAGCCTGTATGAATGCACTGAATAGGTGGTCTAGATGTCCCACCTGTTTCACCTCGCCAGATAGTTCGCTCCGTAACCGAACTCTCCGCGTGTGCTATTTCGGACGATGATTGCCCCACGTCGACCGTCGGTGTATTGTAAAGTGTTCCCAGCGCGTGCGTTGTAAACACTGACTGTAAACAACACTAGGAAGGAAAGCTTTACTTCAAAAACAAAGGGCAAACACTAAACACAGTTTCAAATTATGTGTGCTGCATTCTACTTGGACTACTAGTCTGCAAATAACTTTTGGGAAAGCTGAGCGCTTTCAAACTTTTCCACACAAAATTATTTTTTTTACCAACCTTCTAGCGCCATGCAGATATTCCTGCGACAAAAACTTTTCAAAGGAATGCTTTGCTCTCCGTTTCGGTGCAGCATCAGCGAATTGCCTATTGTGCTCGCTATGGAAGTAGAATCAGCGAAACTACGTTCAGGTTTGTGAAGCGTCACGGAGGGACTCGCACATTTCCGTAAGTTCAGACGAACGTGACTCCACTTTGCAATGACTAGAAGTGTGACAGTGTCGGCCAAATTAGCGTGTCGCACTCTCGTCACCCCTCTTTGGAACTTTCCAGGGCTCCTGAAGAAGGCTTCAAACGAGCCCTCCTTACACGCCTGGGAAGTGGTAAAAAATAATGGAGTTTAGAAGTATAACTTTAAACAAAATATAAAACATTACCTGTTGTGTAAAAAAAATTGAGACATCCACAGCGAAATGCCACAAATAAGCATGTTCCTCAATATTCCAATCTCCTTTTTGTAGCATTGCATATCTTCGTTACTGAACTATAGACTATGTACGCGCACCGAAATTATCAAAATATATTAGTAAGGTAAGCATCTTACTTTAAGCGAGTTCACTTTCAGTAGAGAAAGCGATAGTGTACGGAACCGCATATTCGTCTTCTTGCAACTTACGCTCATATATTAAAAAACCACATTAAAGTAAAAGCACGTTGATAGCAGAAAACTGGCTACGGCGGTGTAGTAAACACCGAAACAAAATATGTGAACCACCGGAAATTTAAATCAAGGAAATCAGGCTTTTCGCGCAGTTGCTTTCAAACTCAGTAGGTTGCTTCTTTTGGATTTATTGTTCTCTACCCAATTTGCAGCTGATTTGCTGGAAAGCGAATCCTTTTTATTGTAGCGTTACCCTATAGTTGCATGAATTCTAGACACATTTTGCAGGTAATTGGAGGCTAGACATGTGCTTGTATGATGAAGCTTGTAATGTGTGTACAAATGAAATTCCATCTATATTGCAGTTCGGTAACCATCGCTTCATACAATTTGTTTCTCATAATCTACGGAGAGGCGCTTATATATCCCCTTTTCCAGGCGCGGTTTCAGCAGATTGAATAACGCTGCGATTGAATATGCTGAATCGATTGAATAACGCGATTGAATAAACGCTGAGAATCAACATTCTGGAGGTAGTGTTAGCACTGAAGCATTTAGCTGCACCTGATATGCATTCCAGAGAAGCATCAGTCATGGAATTCCCACTGGAAACAGGTGACTATTTTGAGGCAATGATTCGGTATTGTGGTCACGCGTATATGAATTCAACTGCTGAACCAGTAAGCCGCGTTTTAACAGCGTCCTAACCCTGCGCTCTTTTAAACATAGCTGCGTGCAACCTTCCTATTTGAAATAGAGGCCTGTGACAAGCCAAGCATAGGTGCCCCCTTGCCACAAGAGCTCTTCGGTAAACATTGCTGTCTGCGAAGCAGATGGGCACACGTTCAGTCCCTTCGTAGCGGGGAATGCAAATGAGGAGAAACGACCACCTTCTCTGGGCCCGCCGCTGCCTTTGTCCTGTGGCCTGGCTCTTTATGGGCCCCGAGGCAGAGAAACCGGTGCAACATGCGGAACACGGAACGACGCTTCAGGCGTGTGTGGCATTCCGGCACCTCGTCGTAAACATTCTTCAGGTGCGTGTCTTGAGACAGCAAGAAAGAAAACATCAAGGAAATGTTTATCAAGGATAAAAAAAGGCTAAGTAACGAGCGCAAAGGATGAGGACATTTGTCCCAGTACATCAGTGGCTTTCCTGTTGCAGCGGTTAGAGTTATTTTGACTTGCAAATGGCGCAAGAAGGAAGGAAAACGGAAGGACTGGCTAGAATACTATGGTGCCCAAAAGGGAACAGTTGTTGAGTTTAAGAAAGCAACCGGGTTCAGAAATAATCAGCTCTGGAAAAATTAAAGCCACTGAAACTGCTTAGCGAAAAAAAAAAAGAAAGCCCAGATTACATGTTTTCAAAACGCGCGGAGTCCCCATAACCCGTGCCAACCACCGACAACGGAAAAAGGAACACCAGCAACAGCTTGTTTTTCTCGCCTGGAACCCAAGATCTGTTAATTGTCACTGACACAGGCCTCGGAATGTCCATTCGAGAATGTAACAGATGCCAGTTTTCACGCTTTCATGCAAGGCTGATCGATGCACGCACGCAACCAGCGTGTACAAAGGCAGCCGCAGACAGGAATCATAATGCTGCTCCGTCATACCGGTGAAGGCGCAGCTTGGGTGTCCCTTAATGTTTTATTGCAGCGTTTTAACTGTCCCATTTCTGATTGTTCACTGTGCAATTCTCAGAGTAATAAAATGATTGAGTTTAGCTATTTTGGATGGATAAGAAAATCCTCACGCTGTTTAGATCTTATTGTCTTGCTTCTAGTATTTCACATTTGTTATTCGGGAATTGCTTATTTTGCTTCAGCGCTTTTCTAGTACTCTTCTGCTCAAACAAAACGTCAAAGCTTGTAAGCGGGCTCTTCTATCCGACATACACACACAAAAAAAAAAAATCGAAACGAAGAGGCGTTCATTTGCTGTGCGATGTCAGTGCACGTTAAATATCCCCAGGTGCTCGAAATTACTCCGGAGCCCTCTCTTTCTCTTTTTCTACTTTCAATCCCATCGTTTTCGCTTTTTTACGGCGCTGTCAGGTGCCCATAGAATCAAGTGTGAGATACTGCGCCTTTCCCTTCTAACTAATCAATAATAATAATAATAATAATAATAATAATAATAATAATAATAATAATAATAATAATAATAATAATAATAATAATAATAATAATAATAATAATAACATAACCATATTATTATTATTATTATTATTATTATATAATAATAATAATATTAATAATAACATAACCATATTATTATTATTATTATTATTATTATTATTATTATTATTATTATTATTATTATTATTATTATTATTATTATTATTATTATTATTATTATTATTATTATTATTATTATTTTTTTTTTTCCAAGATGGCGCCCAGTAAGGACGCATGTGCGCTGTGCTCCCGCCCGTTTTTTGGCAAGCAGCAGTTTTTACGATGTGCCGACTGTGCGAAACGTGTTCACACGAAGTGCGTCACCTGGGCGGATGACGAGCTTCAACTTCTGAAGTCCGGCTCTCGGCCATTCTTGTGTAATTTGTGTGCGTCGTCGTCGTCTGACGGTGTTAGTCTTAGCGACGGTGGTGCTAGAGTCCCTGGTGCCCCGCTCCTGCCCAGCCACCCGACCGGTTTTCCCCCTTCAGCCGCGACCGGCGAACATGGCGGTGAGTTTGCCTCGCTACGGGCTCTCCTCCTCGACGCGCTTGAGTGAATCTCTTTTCTGAGCGATGAGGTTGCCCAGCTACGGGAAGAGAACGAGCGCCTTCGTGTAGAGAACTCGCGGGCTTTCGTACAACAAGCCGAGGTTATCGCCTCTTTACGTGCCGATGTTCGCGGCCTACGCCAGGAGCTTGTGCGGTGCGCTGCTTCGCAGTGTGAGCGTCCTCTCGTCGAGCGTCCTCTCGTTGTCTCCGTGGGCAATCCTACCCGTGAGGAGCAGCCATCTGTGGACTACTCCGCCGCTCTTCATCGAGGGATGACTCCTGGAGATATTCCCTGTTCATCTTCTGCCTCTGCTCCTCGCCGTGCGGTTGACTTACCCAGTGAGATGAAGAAGCACCGAAGTCGAGCCATTACTGGCGCATCGAGCTCATCTGTCCTGAACGTTGCCATTTACCAAAAGAAGCGTCCGAAGACTATTTTCGTCTCTAAACTCAGTCCCGATACTACATCGGTAGACCTTACCAACCATCTAAAATCAGTGAATATTACTCCCATTTCCTGCCGGCAGCTGAAAACAAGGTACGACTCCTACTCGTCCTTCCATATTGAAGTTGATGAAGAATCCTACAGTAAGCTTGTTGAGCCTTCGATGTGGCCGATGGGTTGCATATACAAGGACTTTCGTGGGAAGCTTTACGACGATATGCTTCATCCCTCTGAACTGACGCAAAATTGCAGTGGCCCTAATTTGGATATCTATCATCAAAACGCCCGAGGTCTTCGGACTAAGGGATCAGAATTTTTTTCTAGCGTCTTGTCCTCTTGTTATACCGCTGTTGTGGTTACCGAAGCCTGGCTGTCAAGTGATATTCCTTCCAATGATTTCTTTCCAAATAATTACTCTGTTTTTCGTAGCGACCGCCCTGAAACAGGTCCCAAATCAAGAGGAGGTGGAGTGCTCATTGCTATTGACAGTTTTGTGAAGTGTGTTCGACGTTCCGATCTGGAAACTGTTGAAGAATGTGTGTGGCTCGAGCTCATTTTAAATCGACATGAAAAACTTTTACTTGCAGCTTTCTACATTCCTCCGAATCTACCTCCTTCAGCCTATGATGATGTTCTGCTCTCAATCGAACATGTTATAACCCGTCATAGCAAACACAAACTTCTTATTTTAGGTGATTTTAATACTCCTGGTATCAACTGAAACTCACTTATTTCTTCTCACAACAATCATTACATATTAAGTAAGTGTAACGCTCTACTTGATTTCATAGCCTTTAACTCTTTGCAGCAACACAATTTCATTGAAAACTGTTGCGGTAATATTCTTGACATCTGTCTATCGAATTTTGAAAGTGTTCGAGTCTCGAGTTCGGACATACCGCTGACTCGCTGTGACAAATTTCACCCTCCGCTTCTAGTTACTACTGCTGTCTCTGCCTCACCTTCTACTAACTCAGATCGGGTGGGGAATTCGCCCCGTTTCGCGTATGCACGTGGTGATTATGTCGGTCTTTTCAATTTCTTCTCTTCCGTCGACTGGTCCCTTTTAAATGACATTAATGATTCAGATGGACAAGTCAGTCGCTTTACAGAAATAGTTCTTGATGGTATGCGTCGGTACATACCTTTGCATACTCCTACGCGTAGGAAGTTCCCTTCCTGGTTTTCAAGGGAACTAATAACGGCGTTAAAGCTCAAGGAACGGGCCCATCGTAAAGCGAAACGCCCTGGGTTTCACAATTGGGCAGATGAGTTTCGCCGTGTGCGTTCTCTTTGCAAACGCTTATACAAGCGGGACTACGACTCCTATCTTGAGTCTTTAGAGAGGTATGCCTCAATTCGTCCTAGTCAGTTCTGGCGTTACGTTCGCAAGCGTTCCATTAAATCAGATTTAAGTATCAGCTTAGTTGACTCTCAGGGTTCGGAAATTCGGGATGGTGCCCACAGTTTTGCACAACATTTTTCCTCCGTTTACAAACATCCACATTGTGATTCCGTTTGCCTCCCATCTGGTGCACTATCTAATTCCATTCTCTTTGACGAGGAGTTGATAACTGAGAGTCTTAAGCGTCTGAGACCATCTTTGTCTCCTGGACCTGATGGCATTCCAGCTGCCATAATAAAAGCCTTCAGTTATATCTTCGTACCAGTACTGACTGCCATATTTAATAACTGTTTAAAAAATGCTGCCTTTCCTCGCGTGTGGAAAATGGCACGCGTGTTTCCTGTCTTCAAGTCTGGAAACAAAACTGATGTTTCCAATTATCGTCCGATTTCTCTTCTATGTGCAACCTCTAAGCTTTTCGAATTAGCTTTGCACAGCGTACTTTCCTTCCATCTCAAACATATCATAGTACCGAATCAACATGGCTTCATGTCGGGTCGCTCTACTTCCACCAACCTAGTCACGTTTATGACGTATGCCTCTGCAGCAGTCCTTCAGAGGGGTCAGGTTGACACTGTGTACTGTGATATGAGCAAAACTTTCGACGTTGTTACTCACTCACTACTTCTTGAAAAACTTCTACTCTCTGGCGTTGAAGTCTCTCTCGTAGCCCTCCTACGCAACTATCTCCTTGATCGCTTCTGCTTTGTCAGTGTCAATGGACAGACTTCTTTCGTTTACCCTGCAACGAGTGGAGTTCCTCAAGGTTCAGTACTAGGCCCGCTTCTCTTCTCCGTTTTTATTAATGATGTTTCCTCGGCGATAAAGAACTCCTCGTTTCTTCTTTATGCTGATGATATAAAAATATTCAAGGTAATACATTCTTTTCAAGATTGCGTGTTGTTGCAATCGGACATATCTGCTTTTTCTGATTGGTGTGCGATGAATCGACTTACCCTCAATTCTTCCAAAACTAGGGTTGTGTCCTTTACTCGTAAAACACATAGCTTTCTCTACCATTATTCTGTCAATTCTGTGCTGTTGGATAGGGTTGATGAAATTAATGACCTTGGTGTACTTTTTGACCGCACCCTCAGCTTCTCCTCTCACACTAAACGCATTGCTCAGCGGGCTATGCGCACACTCGGATCCGTTTGCAGACTTTCGAGAGAGTTCCATACTCCACTTCCGTTCCTAAAACTGTACCTGTCCATATGCCTCCCGGTCTTGGAGTATGCGTCGGTTGTTTGGAATGGCACTTGCAAATCGAACTTGGACAAGGTTGACAGAGTACAAAAAAAATTTTTACTGATATTTCATTATCGCTTTCCTTTCGCAACTTCCCCCTCTCGCTCCACCAGGAGCGCCCAACTGAATCTTCCTTCCCTTCACTGCCGTCGTATCAGACTTGATATCATATTTCTATACAAACTCCTTCATGGCCACATTATGTGCCCTCAGCTCTTAGAGTACATCCTACTGCGCGTTCCGCGAAAGAGCATGAGGGAATTCAGACCATTTCAGGTTTCTCCTCTTCATTCCCACTCCCCTCTGGACAGGATGCAGTGGTTATTTAACTCTTTGTCCTCACCTTGACATCTTCCAAAACTCGCTCTGTTCATTTACATTGGATGTTCGTAGCGTTGTATTCTAAATAGTACTTTATCACATATAACTCCCACTTTCTAGCCTTAAATTGTATTTACTTCACTTTTTGCTTTTTCTCCTGTTCAATGCTGTCTGTATCTTGAACTACTTTTTATCCGTTTCTTGCTTATATTTCAACTTTAAACTTTATATTCGAATCTTACTGTCCCTTGTTCAATTTTACTTCTTTATTGTATTATTCTGTATTTCTAGCCTGTGTTTTAAGTACCATGCACTTGTTGCGCCTGGAATGGTTGTTTATTTTATGTATATTTCTATATTACTATAATCAATGTCAGTTATCTGTTTTTTTTTTCTCTTCTACCTACCGTTCTTTTTTTTTTTCTTTATTTCCTGGTGTGCTAAAAAATTCTCTCACTGTGTATATAAGTGATGATACTCATTGTCTGCTTAATTTCCGTGATACTTTTCGTCTCAGTTTCATTTCATGTATTATTTATTTCTTTTTTTTGTGTTCTCTCTGTGTGTGTAAACATGTTTGTGCTTTTTCATTTTTTTTTTTGTGCTGCAGCACAAAGACCACATGGTTGTTCCTGCGCACATTAAATAAAGATTGATTGATTGATTGATTGATTGATTGATTGATTGATTGATTATTATTCCCACAGCTGCTATTACAGCCTACAAGAATCTTAATGTGAGACAAAGAGTACTAGTAAATGTCAGGATACTATTGTTATATGTTTATAATTCGATGAATTTACTCGCAAGGACTTCGTTTTCACAAATTACATGAGACGTTGGGTATTGCTTTATAAGGAGACACTGCCCTCTGTTCAAGCCACATAGTTTTTTCTTAGCTCTTCGAGCCAGAAGTCCTCTTTACCGAGCTCCGAGAAAGTTACTAGGGACGCTTATAAGTAGCTCCCAGGGACTGGTAGCTCCCAGTTGACATGAATAAGCAATATTCGGGCTAGTATGTTTTGCCTGCGTTGAGGTTTGCCTAACTTGGTTTAGCTTCAATTAGCTTAGTTTATATTTTGTGTCTGCGGCTGCGCTTGCGATTCCTATTCCATTTTCCTGTTCATTACTACCCGCTTATTTCGTAATCTCTGAACTTGTGTCTCGTTTTATGTCAGGCATAATCTTCAGGATACTGTTGTGAGCTGCCACATTGTATGAGAGGCCAGCTGAAACGTAATATAAAGCCCCTTTTTAACCAAGGCCGTAGGAAAGCACCCGCATCGCAATGGAAACACTGCCCGACTCAGAATCCATGGTTATCGGTACCTACTCCCCCCTCACCTTCTCGACTCAATGGAGCTGCCCCAGGGTGGCAGCTCCTGCTAACCAGGCCATGTCACGTGGACTCATGACGTCACAAACCCGCCAGCCCATCACCTTCCATGCCCTTTCGTGCTGCTTCATTAGGACACATAACCGCATGCTAACAAGTGACCCGTTTATGTCTCGCGCATAATAGCTGCTTTCCGGCAGGCACAACCGGGTACAATTGCGGAAAATGTCACGTCGCCTAGTGAATGTATGTGAACTGCCTCGAACTTCGCTACACCGGATCGCTGAGTCAATATACAGAATGTGAAAACGTCCGAAAATGTGCCAACAATAGCATGTGAATGTTTTGTCATTCAGTCTATGAATCCGCGAAGAAGGTTCCGCATATATCAAGATGAATGCGACCTAGCTAAGAACCCAAATGTTTTGTCCGTGGCTTTATTTTGCCCACAGCAAGAGAGCTACTGGTTTCGTCACGAAGTATTTCTCCACGGGGTAAATTATCTAAGCTAGCGCACCAAATCCTTACCTCCACAAGCGAGCCAACAAAGCAATACACTCAAACACTAGTGTGGATTCCGGGGCATGCAGGGATCACGAGGAACTTGTACGCAGACAGGGTAGCCCGAGGACATGCAACCTACCGTGCGCCCAACAGTCTAGCGGCAGAGGACCTGATTCCGCTTGACCCTGACTGCACCACAATACTACAACACTACAGAGGCTTGCGTAAAGTATATCCGGAGCCGCATAAAAAGCTCAGCAACGAGGAGGCCATAGATCTGAGGCGGCTACAGACGGGCACCTTCATTAATTTACACATATTACACATGATGCATCCCACGACATTCAGAGACGAGTGCCCGTGGTGCGGGGAGACCCCTACCCTGTACCACATAACATGGAAATGCAGCTCACATCAACTACAAAAAATTGAAATCCCAAATGAAAGACAGTGGGAGGCTTTGCTGGCCAGCTCTGACCCGGAGCTGGTCACAAGAGCTACCTGGTCACAAGAGCTCGCAAACTGGTGAAAGCCAGTGGTGCCCTGGGCTGGGGGCGCCAACCACTCGTCAGCCTCGGCTGAAGAGGCGAAGAAAAAGATCCCCGAGCAGTTAATAATGTTCACTCACTCACTCACTCACTCACTCACTCACTCACTCACTCACTCACTCACTCACTCACTCACTCACTCACTCACTCACTCACTCACTCACTCACTCACTCACTCACTCACTCACCCACTCACTCCACGCTACTTCAGAAAAAAAAAACACTCATCTGTCACGTGATTTGGGGGGAATGAGTTGAAATATAATTTGTTCCTCACTGGCCAGTTCTGTTTCCCCGCCGTTCACTTTTTGCGGTAGGCTTGAATTTTCATATTGATTTGTACTTCGCATTTGTTTTCATTAGCAGTAAAATATGCGCGCGCATTCAATTTTTGTATGCCACAACTCCTGAACACTCCTGATGAGTAGCTCAATGTATTTGCCGCAAGTAATTGATGTTTTATAGACAGAGATGACGCAATATATAAAGCCCTCACGCAACATCCCACATAGATTTTTTTGTTTATCTCGTAATGGCTGCATTGTTGGTTGAGCATATTCGGGACGAAAGTGCTGTAGTTACGAGGGCGCTTCTTTCCCATATGCATTGCGTTCCTTCTTAGAAATTGTCTTCCATCTCATCAATGACGCAGTTCCTCGAAGATATTGAAACACGGTTTATTGTTTTTTATTCACTTGGCACTTTTTGTTTGGTTGATTTCACCAGCACCAATCCGCCTTCGTTTCCAATGCCTGGAAAGGTGCATGCTTTGGTATGTTGATTTTGTGGTAGACAGAAAAGACAAACAGAACAGAACAAAAATTCAATGGCATACTGTCTTTATAATCTATTCCCGATCATGAAGTACCCAAAACTTTCTCTTACTGACTCCGACGAAACTGGCTTTGAGTGGCTGGTAATGCAACTAGAGAGGTTAAAACATTTTAATTTCTATTCAAACTCACGGATGACAGTCATAGCATTGTTAGTCTATTCTTCCGAGTTCAACCTGCATCCTGTGCGCGCGCGCCGCATGTGTTTGTTTTGTTCGTGCGTGTCTGTCTCTGTTTTCGTGCGTATGTGCTTTGTTTGTGTTTGTACTTTTGTGCGTGTGCGTGCGTGCGTGTGCGCGCACGCGTGTGGGTGTGTGTATGTGTGTGTGTGTGTAGCGGGAGAGGATGTGGAGTTGGAAATACCGCTTTTGTAAAGCAAAACAAAAAAGCGTAAGAAGTGCGGCAGACTATATACTTCTAAACGTCACTGAACGATGTATTTATTATAGGTCATTTCTGTGCTCGCTGGAATTCAAGCGATTGAAGCGAGTTGTGTGGCTGTGTCTGAAACATGATCATTAAATGGGCATTTTAACTCGCAATATTTCATGGGCAGTACACCACACGCTGCCATTTGTGTACATAAATTATCCTACGTGAAATCGATCAGCGTAATTTTGCAAAAAACAAGCATTAATTGTGTAATTAAGATTGCACCTTTTGGCAATGCTGTAAAAAAATTGATAGATGATTTACTTGATGCAACACACTCACCACGAAGAGGCGTATCTATTCTTGGCATTATTAGCAATTGATTTTACATTAAGTGCGTGAACAAAACTATTTTGCTTTAAAAATCGTTTTTTTTTTTATTTGAAAATCATTTCCCTCTGCTCTGCTCCCGGTCACCAAGGTCGGGATTGACCACGTCAAGTGGGTCACGGCGCCAGTGTTCGTTTCGCACCACCCTGTCTGGCGGCCATATGGGCCTCTACCCACGTCAGATCACTACGGAGAAATATTTTGATCGTTTTTTGACGCCAGAGATTGTTAATTAAACAGTCAACACACCATGGAAGCTGCTCGTCAATTTAACATTGCCTTCGTTTCTAGTGCATTTCCAGCTTTATGAAAAACGTTCAATTTAGAAGCAGCTGTGTAATATTCTAAGATATTATTATGTCCGTATTGGGGAGAATTACCTGGACTTCTAATCCGTTGAAAATTTGCGTTGAAGGTTTTTCATGCGTTTTTAATCCACCATAGAGATCAATGGTCTGCGTTTTAATAGTCATTCTGAGGTGCCAGTCGAATACAGTAGGACGCTGTAATGAATAATTGATAGAATTGTTCTGTATTTCTGATGCGTGACGAAACGTTTCTTGCGTTCTTTGTCGTTCGCTCGAAATGTGTAATTAAAGTTTATTTGAAAAAAGATGTGTGTGTATCGAAAACCAAAACATATAGAAACCTGCCGAGAGAGGACCTGCTGGCATAAATAGATTGTTATGGTGCTTTTATGCAGTACGGAAAGTAATTACGCCCAAAAACTATTTTCAAGAATTTCTGCAAACGTTTTGGGGGCGATTTGCGAGGGGAGTCTATCTGAAGTTCGTGGAGTAGCAAGAAGACACCGAAGCGATAGTGTCCTGGAAGTACTTCCATAGAGGTAAATAGGTAGTGAACAGGTGATAATACAAGCCGCAAACTTTGGTCCGCATGTTCACCTCAAAAAATATTTTTTTGCTGACTCATCCAGTCTTTCCATCACTGATCTTGGCTACAGCGATGCTGTATTCATTTTACGCAGCTACTTTGGAGTTTGTGTTTCCGGCAGTTGGAAGTTAGGCACAAATCTGCATTGTCATTCCTTAATTATTGAAACGGGCGACTCAAGCTTATAAGAACGCCTGCGCAGTGACCAGTGACTGACCGGGGCTGCGACAGGCCTTTGGATCTTCTGTTCAGGAAGAGCAGATGCGGTTCTAGTGTCGAGCTTTAAACAAAGGCCTCGCTGTGTATACTAATTAGGTCGTCGCTGTTCTTGCTTCCCCACCTCAGGAAATTTTGGTTTTATATTTCACTTATTTTTTTTCTGGTTCGTAGTTTTGGCAGACGTATGAGGACTATGTTGCTATATATTAATGTTCGTGGAATGCACTGTTCATTTTTGTTATTGTTTTTATCCCTGAACTTGATTGTGGGGTTGTCACCGGTTAATAATTGCAAGTTATTAACGATGCGCCACTAATGGTGCGCGCACTCCCAAACCCCCTTAGAGTGAGTGGGGCAGCTGTTCCGGTAGCAAAGATGCCCTAGACTTGCGTGGCAAGCTCAGCCGAAAGTAAACTGCTTGGTAGTGACAGAAGAGGGTGGTCGTTTGGTGTCCAGCTTTCGCCAAATTAGGATCAGAGTCAGAAGTAACAAACAAAAACAAACTTTATACATAGCCAGAGACGATACACCCCCCCCCCCCCCCCCCCCCAGTGCAATTCATACTAATACCTAAAATACACAGATGAGAGGTTCACAGAAAGGCAATGACAGGTATGCAGCTAAATAGGCATTCAGAAACACAGAGGTTCTAAAACACTGAACAATACTCGAGAGAGCTAAATAAACAAACACAGAATTGTTCAGCGAGGACTGTCGCAGACCGACGCTTCTAGAGTCGCGATGTGGCCGTTATGTAAGACAAGCGCCACTCCCTCGCAGATCTGTGGGCTTGCCAGCAGCGGGTGAAACCCGGGAGCCGAGCAGTGGCACTTGCGAACTTGCCGCAATACTAGTTCAAGCACTGGCTAAAGCCAGTTTCACATGATGCGATTCTTGCCGCAACAGAGTGCGATTTCAGTCGCACAGCGACAGAAATGCTCGCCGCTCTCGTCGCAGTGCGACGAGTGCGACGGGCTTCCAACGAGTTGGTCGCATTGCCGCACGGCCGGTGCGACCGCTGCGACGGAGCCAGCCGTCAGTCAATAGGATTCCGAGGCACACGTCACCGGAAATGACGGAGCGGAAATCGTTAAAGCCAACGAAAGTTTAAAAAATAATTTTTTTGCCTAAATATAGGTTGCATATAAATTAAAAGATATCGTACAATAAAGTATGGACAATACATCATGTTTGACACTGATTTTCAAAAAATAATTTCTTCGGAATCATCGGCCGCACGCGCTGCACCGACATAAATCGCAGAACGCTGTCAAGCATGTGAAACGGGCTGCTGCGATTACCGTCGCAACGACAGCGCGACAGGGACGAATTTCATTGTGCTCGTCGCACCATATGAAACGGGCTTAACTCGCACAAGCGACGCGACCTCATTAAATAGGGCGCGCCGTGTCTGTCTGTTACGACGCATCCTGGCCGGCGCGCACTACACTTAACTTCGCTCATTAAAACGTCCCCTTTTCCTCCCGCCAAGCCGCGTGTCGTGATTGGCTAGGCGCGGCCGAAACTTCCGGAGAGGACGAGTACTTTCCGGCCGAATGAGTCACCGATGCGTACAAGGCCACGCGCTCTCCTAGCACGGAGAAGGACGTTTCTGGAGTGTGGCGGAACGTTCGACGCAGACGCCGCGCTGGCTTCCTTCGCGCCGCGCTGGCTTAACAACAATGTACGCCGACTTCGTTACAGATGTCTACAGAATACGCTGGCGGTAATGACAGCAACGACGATGAGGTTACGAGGATCATCGCCCGTGGATGCTGAATCATTAGGAAAACATATAATGGTGAGCCTTGAGAAAAAGATCACGGCTGTGAGGATGATTTTCTTGTTTAAATACTGATGAAAATAAGAAACAAATGAACACCTAATGGTACAGGCCACCGTCTTGGTCCAGCGTATTTAAACTATATTCCCTATATTTGCAAGAAATACGACGATCTGGATCGAAAACGGGGATAAGGGCTCCATTATGTCGTTTCCTAAGGACTGCAGCCTGTTGCAGATTGTTTCTCAGTGAAAAAAGTCGATGTGGTTCTGGTTTCTCTCGATAAGCACGAGTGATCAAAGTTGATATAGAGCAGGGTTGGGCCATTAGCGATAGCTTTCTCGCTTGTGCCAGAGCAGACCACCGACGTGATTCTTCGTGGGGTGGTAATAGCTACGAACATTGGGAATAAATTAGACGCCAGGAAATATCCCTTGGCCCTCGGTTACAATGACTGTGGAAGAGTAGCGTGCTTTAGGGCGATCCATTTGTGCCTTACATGTTCCAGAAAGGTATTGAAACTAAGCGCCAGGTGCCGTGTAGCCTTCAATCATCAAGTGTATGACCTCACTCATGTTACCACGGCCACAGATTCACGCAAGGGTGCTGAAAAATTCTGGCACTCTGCGAAACAAAACGGCGTTTATTTTAGTTTTTTTTTGTTCGGCTTTAAGAAATCGCCTGTGCTAACTAATGCTGCCAGGAACAGCACTCCCGCACTTTATACACCACGTGCAAAGGTTTGGTAGATTGGAGAATTGTGTTTTCTGTAATAAGGACTTTCTTTTTTTGCAGTTCGGTTTATTTTTTATTTTATTTTCCTAAATTGAGTTATGAAGCTCCCAGCATAAGACTAAACCTGCTATGTATATATTCGGGAAGTCCGTTTGTTGAGACTGACTTTATTTCCTTGCTGTGGCTATTAGAAATACATTGCGGGCTGCTGGATTCATATCTCGAGCGCTCTGTGGGATCTGTACGCCACCAAATAGATGAAGTGAACGATGTACAAAGCCGTAACATTTACGACTGGCCCCTTCGCACTCGCACAGCCCTGCGCATTCGACAGGACAGATGGGATTCGAATTTTTATGTCTGGTGACCGCACTAGTCGCCAACCGCTAAATCACCTACGCCTTTTTTAAAATAAAAAATTAAGTAACATCGAGATTGACCAATTTTTTATCGTTATGTTTTATTTTCCTAATTATCTATTAGAAATACCATGATGGGAATCGGAAGTCAAATACGAGTGGTTTTCGTACACGTAGTATCACGAAATAATGGTTGCTCAGGCTTCTAGCCATGCCTCCTGTAGCCACCATAACTAAATAGGACAACGAACTTTTATTTACTTAGCAGGTAAAGCTGTAAGCGAGCTTTTTTTTGGTAGGCATAGTTGAAGCTGTGATTATTTGGCCCAGCTGAAATAAGACGAAATACAACAGTAAAGAAACAATTATCCCAGCATTCACCAAGGTTTATGAGTTATTTTTAATGTATAAAATCAGATTTGAGATGGCTGAAAAAGAAATGAAAAAAAAAAAAAACAATGGGAAATTGCCTCCGCGATGCCCTGTTTATTCAGCGATGCTCCCAATTTCGTATGCAGACGCCAAACCTCTGCGCGCATGCTGCGCGTTTACCAATCTTTTGAATCATTCCCACTTGTGCAGCACGCATGTCTACTCCCGTGAGCCACTGCCTGTTGCCGCTTGTCTGGAAGCCAATCCGAGCCCCGTCGTTTCTTACATAAACACAGTGTCCCGTAGCGTTCTCGCTTTTGTCGTAGTGGGTATTCCAGGAGCGGATTCCCAATATGTCTGCCGGAAGCAAACCGCGTAGACATGACTCCGAGTGACAGGCAGAACATGAAATCGGTGCTGTGCATTTGCGCCAGGATTCCAAGGATTGAATATATTGAGGGGAAAGACAATGTACGTGTTGACACGAGCCTAGCGGGTGCCTTTTTAAAATTTTGTCGAAAAGTAGCGCATGTCCAGTGCGTGAAAATTTGTTGCGGAGATGCTCGCGACAGCGGAATCATAGTCAGAAGAGTAGAGTTGGGCTTGTCGGTTTACGATCATGGTGGAAGCAGCGCTAATACAGAATGGGACAGCAGGAACACAACACCAGCACCTGTGTTGTGTTCTTGCTCTATCCTGTGTTAGCGCTGTGTCCACCATAATAGAAATGATAGTGTTTGACTATTCCCTTGCAACAAAATACACTGCAATAAAAACGAGCCGCAACATTTGAGGGTAGCTTTGTAATAAAACGGTAAATGTTTTCAGCCTCAATGTAAACATTCAGAGTCGACAATGTGTCGGCGTGAGCTGAACCTAAGTGAACAAGCGTCAACCGATTCTCTTTGCGTACAATTAAGTTAAAGGCGAAAACCTCCCTTAGCTTATAAGTTGCATGAGCAGAGTCTGTCATCAGAGTGTGTCCTCACGCTCTGTAGATAATACATTGCATGTGTAATTAATGTAATACTGATAGATTTGGTATCCAATCTAATGAAAGTATAGTCAGCTCAATGGGGCTATCACTTTTTAATGGGGCACTCCCGAGTTCTGGCTTCCTCGACGCCAAAACTTTGCCTCGCTGAATTCGAACAAAATTGGTCTACCTGAAGTCGAGTATGGCCAATTCAGTGGTAGCCTACAAACTGTGATAGACCACTCCGAAGTTTTGCCCTTTTGAACCCCAAAAATATACCGTGTCGGAGATTAGTAAACTCGCCATGGGTGGTTTATCCTTAGAATTTTGTTTGGTGTGGATCACCGGACAGGCACTAACTTCGCCAGGTCCACGGTAAACATCGCCTGTGTCACCTACAAAAGCATCAGTTGCAACTCTCGCTGTTGGTATATTTACATGCACAGACATTTTGGACTCTGGCAAAGAGTCGCTGCTCGCAAAATTTTCACATAAGTAGTCTACTCTGCACTTTTGGTTTTTATTTTAAAAAAATCTGTCGAAGATTCTTCAGCTTTTTCGGCTTTTATATACTTTCATCTAATCGGTGAGGTTCGTATAGCTGCATGGTGGGAACTTTAAGACGCGGCGATTATTGGTGCAAAAATCTATCAAAGAATCAAGACATATAAGCAACAAGGGAAAACGTTTATTGACTGTCATCAGCCATGCCATTGTGCTTCTTTGGGATGACAGAAGGCTATTTCGAGAATGCTGACTCAAATTAGCGCTTTACAAATTAAAAGTTCAGATGTCCAAAGAGGCTTGGGCTAGTATTGGCCAGTCACATTCACCAGTTTCCAAAGCAAAGCAGCCTGGAAAATAGCGCTCACATCCACTGACGGCAACTGGAACTATGATAGGAGCTTCTTCATATCGCACTCGCTCCGCACTACGAGTCTTTAGATCTACTCATGTCGACTGAATTCGTCCGGCAACTCTCATAGCAGATCTACTACTACTACTATACTTCCAATAATAATATGGGGTTGTCTTCTGAGAACGAGAAAACAAGCCTTGGTAAAGCTGACATAAAGAGTTCAGCAAAAAATTTATTGTTGTGGCAACGGAGATGCTACTGCGTGCGTTTCCGCGGACGAGCATAGAGTATAGTCCTTCCTTGGGTTATTTTTTTATTGTCTGCTAGCCCGTTTCTTTACTCTTAATCACTCTTAAGCGAAGAAAAAGGGAAGTTTTGTCAATTATAGGTCCTAGGCGTGCACTAGACATAACAAAAATGGCTGTTTCTTGTTTGGAAAGTTTAGGGTAAATTTCTTTTTTTCTTATCGGCGAATGTTTATCGGTATTTTTCGGCTAAAATCGTGAAATATACGTCCTATGCATAACTTCTCCACAACAATTAAATGAAAAGCACACATTCCTAAACAGGCTTTATGGTTTTTGCTAATGATTTCCTAATTGCGCCCGATTTCCTTATGACATTCTATTTGTTTGTTCTGAAAGCAGATGGAATCTTAGAACATTTTTATCATGATGTTCCTTAAACTATTTTGCAATATTGTCTATTTGCCTCGGAATTATTTAAAAATATACCACGTCGGTTCACTATAGCAGCCTGAACTACTCGCTTCGAGCGCAGGCACAACTTCGAAGATAAATTTTTACCACTAATCGGAACCAGACCATAGACAACAGAACACACACACACACACACACACACACACACACACACACACACACACACACACACACACACACACACACACACACACACACACACACACACACACACACACACACACACACACACACACACACACACACACACACACACACACACACACACACACACACACACACACACACACACACACACACACACACACACACACACACACACACACACACACACACACACACACACACACACACACACACACACACACACACACACACACACACACACACACACACACACACACACACACACACACACACACACACACACACACACACACACACACACACACACACACACACACACACACACACACACACACACACACACACACACACACACACACACACACACACACACACACACACACACACACACACACACACACACACACACACACACACACACACACACACACACACACACACACACACACACACACACACACACACACACACACACATACACACACGCGCGCGCGTGCAAACAGGCACAACTATTCCACCTTGAAACCTTGGAAAGCATCACAACGGGGCCAACATTGTGTAAGCAGAGCAGAACCCTAATTAAATCGTGCTCCCTTCTGCCGACGGCACTGCCATGGTTGCCTGGCGAGCTAATTTCGTTACTCCTTTGGTGGGTGGCTATGCGGGGGAGGGGGGGGGGGGGCGCTCTAAGCAACCTCTTTCACGAATAATTGATTTATACAGTGTACGCTGTCTGAAGGCGAGAACACAAAAGGGCCATCGGGAGTGAGAAATAAGTTATTTGTGCAAGAAGGAGCTCCAAGACACCTGACTTGTTCAGCATGAGGTGCAATGAATATTGTGTTGTTTTGAGCTGCCTCACTTAAACAGCGGAGCTTTTATTAGAAAGGAAACGCCAGGAAAGGTGACAATTTAGTAAGGATGAGTGAGTGAGGAGGAAGTTAAGGATTAGTGAGTGAGGGAGTTGGCTCCGATGTCACTGGAGATAGCGATACTGTATGTTCTATCTCGCACAATAGTCGTAAATTTCATCATTTGAGCCTTGTGTTCTGTGTGCAAACAGTAAATTTTTTTTCGTACCAGTACGTTCATCAGTTATCCGTGCAGCGGAAATAGAGAGACCTTATAGGCACAAGCCATAAGGTGTGTTTAAACATTGAGACTAGAAGACTGCTAACAACGTTCCCTTCCATACAAGTTTTATGCGGGTACCACCGAAGCTGAGGGGTAATGAGCGCTATATGAAAAATGTGTTAGCTTCAGTCAAGTGCCACAAGAAGCTGAAACTGTATCTCTACTCCGGGGGAGTAGCGAAGGCAATGTGCAACATATTCGTTCACTCCTTCCATTTTTTAAGCAGAACTGTTAGGTTTTCAGAGGCGTTACTTACTAATGCTAGTGTTTATTCTAAACAACTGTCGGCTGGTTGTTGAACGACAAAGAAAATGAAACTGCTGTCACCTCTGCATTGCCAGCTTTACACGCTCTGTGCCTTAACATTAACTTTTAAAGGCAACCATCCAGGGTATGCTTTTAATGAGTAGCTTTTTTAACAACATGTGCTAATCTTGTTTTTTTTTTTGTGAGTGCCAGAAGGAAATCAGATCTACAGTATAGCAATAAGCATTGTTTCATCGCACTCTGCCGGTCCCTGCGCAACTGCAGCTTTCGCTGTTGTAAACAGAGGGTGTACTGATGGTTGCGTGAGTGGCAACACGGGTACTGTGATACGTGATGGAGATTGAACAAGAAAGTAACTTGAGGAGCAGAAAAACGTATTTTGAATAAGGATTTGGAAATTGATACATTCCGTCATTCTAGAATATTGAACTATAATCATTGCCTCTGGCGCTGTGTTCGACAATTTCCAGCAAGAGTGCATCAGTTTCTCAACAAACTTTGTAGAGAAGCATACAGTGACCGAGGCATATAGAGAAAGTCTGGACCTGTAGAATGACGGGAGGATGGAGACAGACTAATTGAGTTACCCACGAGTAGAAGGAGTAATTTCTAAATTGCTAAATGGATAACACAAAAATACTGGCAGCCCTGCCTGCAGTGCTGAAATGGCTGATGCCTAAAGCTTTCCCTTAAAAACATTTTATTGGGTGACTGGGAAAAGCTATCCTTAAATCGGATTTGCTTGATGCTGAAGACATAACGAGCACCAAAAAACCAAGCAGCACTTCCGTACCACGAGCTGGTTCTATTCACTTTACGCCAACAAGGTTCAGTGCGTAGCAACAGACTGGCTAGCATAAGCGCCATTGTTTTCAACATGGTGAAGTTCGGAGTAATCAGGAAGTAAAGCAAATGAAGTAATTGAACAATACATGACATGTTCAATAAGTTCTATGTTTATATGTATGTTTGCGGTACCTTTCACAAACCTAATGTCAGCTGTTTTCGAGCACTAGCTATACTCACTGCGACAATCGAGTTTATGTCGGTGCAGCAGTCTGACGTTCAGCCAACCTGAAGTTCAAATCTTCTAAGCTGAACAGCCCAAAATCAGTGCCGACCCATCACCTTGTCCTTTGACTTTGAGTGGCGTTGTAGTTTAGACAAATACTAAGCACCCCTTCATGGATCACTGCCTTGTCGTGGCGGAGGGGCTTGCGAAACTCGATGAAGTCGTGAGCTCTGCTGTGTAGGGCCACCCAAGATAGACAGGTCACGGCAGAGAGTTCTGACAAAATGTGGTTCACTGGAGAAGGTAATGGCAACCCACTCCAGTATTTCCTGCCAAGAAAACCCTATGGCCAGTCACAATACCATTAATGATATGGCGCCGGAAGATGAGCCCCCCAGGTTGGAAGGCGTCCCACATGTTACTGGGGATGAACAAAGGGCAATTCCTAGTAGCTCCAGGACGAATGAAGCGGCTGGGCTAAAGCCAAAAGGACGCTCAGTTGTGGATGTGTCGGGAAGCGACCGGAAAGTCCGATGTTGCAAGGAGATGTATCACATAGCAACATGGAATGTAAGATCTATGACGCAAGGTAAACTGGATATCGTCAAGCGAGAAATGCACAGATTGAACATTGATATCTTGGGTATCAGCGAGCTCAAGTGGACCGGAATGGGAGAATTTAACACCGGCGACCATTATGTCTTTTATTGTGGGCACGAATCCAAGAGAAGGAATGGGGTCGCTCTCATAGTAAACAGAAGAATGGGCAAAGCAGTGCTAGGGTACAACCCCAAAATCGACCGAATGATTTCACTTCGGATCCAAGCTCACCCTTTCAACATAACAGTTATCCAAGTCTATGCACCGACCACTACTGCTTAAGAAGCTGACGTTGAGAGATTTTATGCGGACCTACAATGCCTTTTAGACCGCACCCCATCATCAGACGTCGTTTTTCTCATAGGAGATTGGAATGCTAAGGTAGGGAGTGAAGAAATATCCGGAATTACAGGCAAGTTCGGTCTTGGTGAGCCAAATGAAGCTGGGCAGAGGCTAGTAGAGTTTTGTCAAGAAAACAACCTGACCATAGCGAATACTCATTTTCAGCAGCACAAGAGGCGCCTGTACACATGGACTTCACCGGACGGTCTGTACAGGAATCAGATCGATTATATTATTTGCTGGCAGAGATGGAGAAGCGCTATACAAGCAGTAAAAACAAGGCCTGGGGCCGATTGTGGCACCGATCATCAGCTTCTTGTTGCCAAGATTAAGCTTCGATTGAGGAAAACGCAGAAAACTAGAAGGCCTTTCAGGTATAATCTGGATCAAGTTCCATTAGAATATGCTGTGGAAGTGAGGAATCGATTTCAAGAATTAGATCTAGAAGACAAAGAGCCCGAAGAGATGTGGACTGATGTTCGTGATATAATACAAGAAGATGCTACTAAGGTAGTTCCAAAGCAAAAGAAATGCAAGAAAGCACACTGGTTATCTGAAGAGGCTTTGCAAATAGCTGAGGAAAGGAGGATGGCAAAAGTTATGGGGGAAAGAGAAAGATACAAGGTTCTCAATGCGGATTTTCAGAAAATAGCAAGGAGAGATAAGAATGCCTTCCTGAACATACAGTGCCAAGCAGTTGAGGACAACAGCCAATTAAGGAACACAAGAGCTCTGTATAAGACAATCAAAGATATCAAAGGAAGCTTCTGTGCTAAGATGGGCGTGATAAAGGACAAACGAGGCAAGGACCTCACTGAAGCCGCAGAGATAAAGAAGAGGTGGCAGGAATACACAGAAGAACTGTACAAGAAGGACCCGAATGTGCAAACCCAACATAAGACGGTTGTGATAACTGATCTCGAGCCGGGCATCCTGAAGAGTGAAGTTGAATGGGCCTTAGCCAGCCTTGCTAAGAACAAAGCTAGCGGAATTGATAGCATTCCAGCTGAGTTGCTTCAAAACCTCAACAATGACGCTGTTAACATTCTGCATACATTATGTCAGAAGATTTGGACTACCCTGCAGTGGCCACAGGATTGGAGGAGGTCAGTTTACATCCCCATTCCAAAGAAAGGCAGTGCCAAGGATTGTTCCAACTACCGCACGATCGCGCTTATTTCGCATGCTAGCAAGGTGATGTTGAAAATCCTCCAAGGTAGGCTGCAGCAGTATGTGGATCGGGAGCTTCCGGACGTGCAAGCTGGGTTTCGCAAGGGCAGAGGAACTAGAGACCAAGTTGCCAACCTTCGCTGGATCATGGAAAAAACAAGAGAGTTCCAGAAACCCATCTACTTCTGCTTTATTGATTATGCGAAAGCGTTTGACTGCGTAGATCACAGCAGATTGTGGCAAGCTCTCCAAGAGATGGGAGTCCCAATTCACTTCATCTGTCTCCTCAGGAACCTGTATGAATGGCAAGAGGCCACAGTCAGAACTGAGCATGGTCTTACTGATTGGTTTCCGATTGAGAAAGGAGTGAGGCAAGGCTGCATACTGTCGCCTTGCCTATTTAACCTATATGCAGAGTGCATCGTGAGGAAGGCCGGTCTGGACGAGTCTTCAGGTGGAGTGAAGATTGCTGGAAAACGTATCAACAACCTTAGATATGCGGATGATACCACTTTAATTGCAGAAAGTGAAGCGGAACTCAAGAGACTTCTGATGCGCGTACAAGAAGAGAGTGAGAAGTTTTGGCTTAAACTGAACATTAAAAAGACAAAGATCATGGCGTCTTGCCCTATCAAGTCCTGGAGCATCAAGGGACAAGAAGTGGAAGCTGTGACAAATTTTCTCTTCTTGGGCTCCAAGATTACCTCGGAAGGAGACTGCAGCCATGAAATTAGGAGACGCCTGCTTCTGGGAAAGAGAGCAATGGTTAGCCTTGACCGCCTAGTAAAGAGCAGAGACATTAGTCTGCCAACCAAGATCCGTATAACTCGTGCTATGGTCTTTCCAGTTGTGATGTATGGATGCGAGAGTTGGACTGTGAAAAAGGCTGACCGCCGAAGAATTGACGCGTTTGAATTGTGGTGCTGGCGAAGACTCTTGAGAGTTCCTTGGACTGCCAGAAGATCAAATCAGTCAATATTGTCGACCATAAACCCTGACTGCTCATTGGAGGGTCAAATTCTAAAGTTAAAGCTCAGCTACTTTGGTCATCTGATGAGAAGAGAGGAGTCGCTGGAGAAAGATTTGATGTTGGGAAAGGTTGAGAGTTGCCGGAGAAGGGGTAGGCAGCGAACGCGATGGTTAGATGGCATCCTCGAGGTACTGCAGATGAAGTTATGTGATGTTAGGAAGATAGTGAGAGACCGGAAAGCGTGGCGTGACATGGTCAATAGTGTCACGAAGAGTCGGACACGACTGAACGACTGAACTGACTATTACGGCACTCATAACTTCAAGCGATCGCGTCATTCCAGCGTATAAAGAGGCTACTCATGTTTTAAGTACAAGATACAAGGTGTGACAGGAATGAGAGGAATACCTATTTTCTGAGTCATCAGTCTGGGAGAGTGAACATGTTAGGCGTATTTCAGTGAAATTATTTTCAGTGTTATGCTTTGAAGTGACTGAGGGCGAGTTGACACCAAGAAATACAAGGAAAATAAAATAAATGAAAACACGAGAATTAACCATAGAGGAGTGTGATTGTGAAATCTTGTCGTTTTAAGTGCGTCATAAAACTAGTTCACGAATGGGTAGTCGGAATAGTGTGGGCATGCACCGAGGAGTACATTGTGGTGTGGAGATCTACAGTACACGAGCATGGTTTCTAGAGAAGTAGTAATGGTTATGCAGAAGCAATTCAAGTCAGGGCGCTTGGCACTAAGAACACTACTACAGTGCCGGTTGTAGCGGTCGGGACGAAATTGAAAGTTTGGACGAGGAGACAAAATCTCCAAGTTATCTACAGATGAATTCAGCCACGTCTCAGTTATTGCTATGGCATTACAATCTGACGAATCAAGAAGATTAGCTAGGATATGGCATTTTGGCAACAAGCTCCCTATGTTAGCAGACAGGAAAGAAAATGATTTCTTAATATTGCTATGGTTGGTACGCAGCAATTGGTATGTTGAACCAAGAACAACTTGTTTCTCCATCGCATCATGAAGCGTATGTGTCGTTTCCTGCTATTAATCTGTTGTAGGTAAGATTGCTGCGAACAGTGGAAAGATGGTTTCTTAAGCTTACGCCTTCCACTTAGATGTCACGCTGCCCCCAAAATCTCTCACCTTTAGAGCATCCTGTAGTATGCTACCTTTTTAGGATTAGCACTTGTTTGTTTTTCTTTGCCACGTGTTCACGTACCTTGTGTCATGCGCAGATAAAACTAGGCAACACAGGGATACAGCGCAGACACTCGGAAAGCTGGAGAATTCAATTGCTCTGAATCCTTCCAGCTCATTATATCGCGTTCCAGTAAAGACCGAGGGAACTGCAGAATCATTTGCGCAAGCGTATGCAGTTGAGATTTGCCGACGACCAGTTTTTCCGTTACGTTCCTGCAAACCTTGTAGGGGGCGAAGCAATATACGCCTGTCTGCGGAAAGACGTGACTGGCGACGATGGCATTATTCAGCGCATTGCCTGTCCAATAAGGTCACTCGCAGCCTGTCAGAGTGATACTGACGGCTGTTATTACTCCGAGAAAAGAAGCGGACGCCGTCAAACGGGAGCGAAACATAGCACCGCCCTCCCATCGCCAGAGCTGTCAAGACTATTGCCTGTCGCCTCAGCCAGAAGACGAGACTCCCTTTCAGTGCCGCCTGGCCGAATCGGGCAAGCGCTTTGCCTGTCTTTGCGTATAGCGTTTGAGGCATCCCGTAGCAATCTACATTTGAACCCCTTTGATAAAAAACATATTCACTTTCTATCAAGGTCACACTTTCATCCCTTTACCGGTCGTCATTTCAGATATTTTCTCAGCGTCGACCATTTTTAATCTAAAAATCTGGTCTGCTCGATGTGCAGAAGCACTTATAATTGCAAGGCATAAAATTTAAAGTTCGGCTATCAATCAAATAACCTGCGGCAATGCAGGCAGTTTTGTTACAATCCTCTCTACAGATAATGAGACCATAACTCTGCGGACTTCAGAAGGCACCTTCCTTGAAATGCAGCCTAAGTGGTTCTGATTGTGCACAGGAATGGCAGTGCCACATATACAATGAAGAGCTAATGTTTGCGGCTGCTTTGAACACGAACAGATGAAGGAAAACCTTTCGCTCGGCAACACTGCGCAGTAAATGCCAACTGCTTTCTGGGCGCCCCCTGTAGTTTAGTTCCTCTGAGTTAGATTGTGTTCGGCCTGTACCTAATAGAGGTAGCTCAATGAAAGAGGTAAACAGCTTTTTTTGGCAGAATTGCAGAGTTGCCTCCATGCTTTTTCCAACTCACAGCCAGATGATCAAAGGAATGGTTGACATTTCCGCCGCAGGCGTCAAGCTGCGCTAGTTGAAAAGAAAAAAAAAGACTCGCGGAAGGTTTGCTGTGCATGTCTAGGCTTCGCTGTGATCGATTCTGGAGAGGATACTGGTGGTGTGGTAAAAGACTCGGGTGCGTATCTCTTCAGAGCACCCTTTGGACGAAGGGGGGGGGGGGAAGGGGGGGGGGAAGGGTGAATACACTTTGGAAGCACTGCTGAAGAGTGTTTAGCGCTTACAAACAAGTGCGTAGTCAAGATAATCAGAACGCATAGCCTGTGCTTGTCATCCGTGTTTATAAGATTAACGGCAATTATCATGGCAGATTGTCTCGCCCAGATTGCTGCCCTGCTAGTTATGTAAGTGACCCTTTATTCATCGCTTTCGCTATCTGCGCAAACAAGATAGCACGAAAAACCCTTTTAACAACTGAGAAAATTTAATCAGCTTTAAATGATAACAACGAAAGAACAAGCAAATGTACAAACTGACAACAAAACACCATGCCGCGTCTTAGGCAAATTGCGTAGTACAGCGCAATGCTCACACTGATAACAAACGCTGGAACGAAAGAGATATGAAATATACGACATTTCTCTTTGATGTGGGGCCTACGACGGTCTTAGCCTTGGAAACTTCGGAAATTCTGTGTACCATCAGTCGTGTGCATACAGGTAGCGTTGAAGTGGTGTTGTACTCTTTATTAAATGGCTAGCAAGGAGGGAACGCGTCGTAGACTCCTCCGTTTTCGATGTTCGACTACGGTTGTGTCTAGATTGTAGTCCTCGGCCTCTATGCCGATTTGCTGTAAATAATTCCCTGTCAGTGGTGTATAAAGATGCCTTGTGTTCAACTCACCGACGGTGACTTGGTTTCATTGCGACCGCCAAGAGAGTAGGCAGCTCTCGATCACGAGACGGGTGGCGTGAGTTATGGCTATACTCCTTCGGTAGAACAGTGGCGTGCGTTATGTTGCACTAGCATAATGTACCTTGCGGTTATCCTAGGGCACTTCTTTTCCTATTGATTGAACATCCAATATATCTATAGTTGCATCAAAATTTCTTTTATTGGTGCTTGCGATTATTATAATGATGTCTCATCTAGGTGGTAAAGACTCGAGTTAGTTATGAGTGCAGATCTCTTAAGGCTTTCATTTCATTACAACACAGAAGTGATATATAGCTACATTTTATTTACGCTGAAATTGATGGCAGACTGTTTCTGGAGCCATTTCACCCTTACCTCCGAGCGGGATGCCAGAGCTTTAAGTGCACCTTTAAGTGCACCTTTGAAGTACTCTGATTCAGGTATGCATTTTATCTCTACAATTTGGTTTTTTATTGAAGCCTGTCTTTCGCTGCTGGTTGCGCCTCTTGGCGATGTACAGCTAGGAGACTTAAAAAAAACGACTGCAAAATGTATTGCCACATGTCCTGCTTTACGTTTTCTTTGCTGTCGCAAGTGGCTGAATTGATGCATTGGGCAGTGGTGCCTTTACGCAGCAGGCGGCATAAAGCAAATTCCCGACCATCCGTCCAAATGGGCTTTATCGTCTACACCACTGCACAAGGGGCTGCTCGCAAAATCTATTCTAGAGTTGCACCAGGTGCCTTTTCCGTAGCTGTTGACGTGCCTGTTGCCAGTCCAAACCTTCCTTGTTATTTTTCAAATGGCGGCCCCGGGCTCAACAGCATCTCAGGTCTGCAAAATGGATTTAGCGCTTCTTTTAGACGGCGACGGTGTCATTACCTTAGCTTGGTATTTATCACGACAAGAAATATTATGTGTTGTGCACATATTATTTCCAGAGAATATTGTTTCAAGCGGCTGGCGAAGAAATGTTTTTGAGCTCTAGGGTTCCAAGTAACTCTTGCTTAGGAGCGAGCCCGTAGTGGAGGGCTCCTGAAATGTAGACCACCTATGCCTCCTTAGCTTAGAGTGACCTCGCACGGTACACTGGCACTTTGCGTTTCGCCTTCATGGAAATGCGGCCGCCGAGGTTGGGATTAAACCGGCACCCTCGGAATCAGCAGAACCCAAAAAGCTGAGACGAATTCACGGAGTTCTAAAATAGGACACGGTTCGAAACGACCACATACGTGGACGGTCAGGGTAATTGGTATTGAAAAAAAAAATATAGAAGGAATGCCATGATAGAAAAGGATGATTAATATATTTTAATCAAAGGTGATGAGACTTAAGTAAATGAAGCTGGCACAATACTGGCCAAGGAAGAAGTGGCAAAAAGACTTCTAGAAGGTTATTTCACTCAAAATGGTCAGAGACGACTGGGACTGAAGATATTGTGAGGTGGAAACTCTTATTACAAACAGAAACTCCGCACAAGAAATCTTACAGTGCTACAGAGCACAACACAGAACATAAGAGGCGACGAAAAACGAAGACCCGAATAATGTTCAATATAGTCGAATTCCACAATCATTCATTTATATTATCAAGATTGTCATTGGTTATTTCGAGACCACTCATTGCATATGGATATATATTCTGTTATTGTTTTTGTATTTAGAGCTTCTCTGCCTAGTGTTTATAGATTTTCCAATTGGCCACCGCTGTTTGTGGCAGATATTCGCTTCCATTAGGGCACCGCATGTTAAATCGAATATTTACCGGAATGTTTCCGAGCCCGCAACTCAAATATAAGCGCTTTTAAATGCTTAGCTCTTCCATCTAAGAAATAGACAACTTTGAATATTGTCCAATCAATCCTTATCGGTACATAGCATAGCACACACTCACATTAAGGCAAGAAGGAACAAAAGCGTGTTGGCACGGTGCCTTGTGACACGCATCGAATCTCATTTTCCTCCTATCCTGCCCGCACCTCCCTAAACTGGTTTCCGGACTCGTCCGAGATCTCCCAATCTTTTTTTATTTACATGTTCCGTGCTCTTCGCTCTTTTGTACTTCATACTAGCGTCCCTACATCCGGCGTCCTTATCTTGTCAGCGTCTAACGGCCCTCTTCCTGCCAGGGTTTTTTGCCTATAACTACCCCTCAATCTCCACACTGGCTCCCGCCTGGCTCGACTCGTACTCCTCCTGAATTCACGTCTTTTTTATCTTTCGTTTATATGCTGGGAGAACTTTTTGTATTGCGCTTTTCTGTCGGCCTTTGTTTTTGTTTGTTTTTTTGCCTGCGAAGGCTGCTGAACAGAGTCCAAGCAGCTCCTCGATCCCCAGTCCCCGATCTCATAACACCCGTCCAAAGGATCGCTGGCGTCTCCTGGTTTGAAGAACGAGGCGAGTGGTATTTCCAATATACACGCCGACTGGTGATAGTTCTGCTATTCATTCTACTGATAGCTCCACTGTTCTTGACAAGTGTAACTGCGCCGAAAGGAAACTTACATGAGCGAGAAAAATTCTCTAGCCTAATTAAGGCGAAGGCCTTTCCAGGCTCATGGAAGTGCGCAGAGAGAGAGTGTCCGCTCGAGGTGTCCACCCCTGCTACCGAATAGGATAAAAAATAAGTGTATTAGATAGAAAACGGAAAGTGAATGTGTAAAGCAAGTTTGATAACATATGGGTAATTAGTCAATTAATTGCTGCCACAACGTCAAATTTGCTTCGAAATAGTGCCGGACGGAGATATATAGTCAGGGGACACAAAAACAGCGCGGAAGACGAAACAATACAAATAAAGGTCAAAATTGGATTAGAAACGGCGGATATCTGTCTAATTAAATAAAGGATGTGTAATTAAAGCAAAAATATTTATGATCACTGAAGGACTTAAAATTTGGGGAAAAAAAAAGAAGAAACATAGATGATGATATCCCACCCGGCGAAAGAAGTCGACCGTATAATAATAGTAATGATTGGTTCAGCAGAAGGGAAAGTTGCAGTATCTGGCACACTTGCTCTGTGGACACCTGAACCGGGCCGTGAGGGAAGAGAGGAAGGTGGGAGTGAAAGTGGAAAGAGAGAAAGGGGACCGTATAAGATCCCACAAAATGAGCAAAAACGCCGGACTTGTGTCGAATTAGATAAAAAACCTCTAATTAAGCGCAATGAAACCCGACGATTATTGAAAGACCTATATAATTGAGGTCAATTTGTTCAAAAATGAGGAAACTGTGATAGTAACATCACTTCCTACAAAAAGCCGTGAAAGCAGTCTGAGATCTCACAAAAATGTAAAACTTACTTAAAAGACCAATTAAGTACGTAATTAGTCATCCGTGAATAATTATAGGACTCTCAATTGATAAGCACACTAGAAAAATATATTTAGCACATATGAAAACAACACAAAGAGAAAGCATGCAAATGAGTACAAAGACGGAAAATTAGTACAAATAGTCCCATAACGGTTTCGCTTTACCGCAATTAAAAGGTATGTAAGTGCCTTCAAAAATTTTTTTCTTCTCATTCTAGGGAAAAAGTCGTTCAGGCCATGTTCATCGTGTTGTGCCTAAAAAAAGGCACCCAATTTGTGCACCATTGGCCCTTGGTCGCAATCTCTGGTAGCTTACTCTTGATCCTAGCGGGAATAACCACCACGTTTAGACTCGAATGGCCCCGCCGAGCTGCAAAAGCTGCTTCTTTCCCTAGAAATCCCTCAAGTTGTAAAATTGAAATACAAATCAAATCAAATCAAGTAAAGATCTCGTTCCTGCCCTCTGGTTGACCGCTTTGTGAAGTATCCCACAACATTCGTATTTGGCTTAAAAAGCTTGTTTTCTTCCGCCCTGTAATATCTGTCGAGTTGTATTTTTCTCCTGGCTGTTTCTCCTTCCTAAAAGCCTTGCCACTTAAAATTGTTCCACGGTGCTTTTATTCGCAGTTTTTTCACTGCACCTCTCTTCCTCCTGTGAATGACAACAGATCAAGCTTTCTGGAACATGTCTTAAATGTCAGACAACTGTGTAATATTAAAAGCACATTGGTCGAATATTGAGGGGAATCCGGCATGGTGGATTAGATATTTAATAAGGAAGTAAATAACCCTTGACAAGAAATAAAGAAAATTTCGTCCTGTTCCCGGGTTTTTCTTTACTTTTTCCTTTAACTACGAAGATGTTGGGAAAGCTGTACACATTTTCTTGTATACTCATAATTGCGCTTATGTGGATGTCAGTGAGTTTTTACTCCATTACTGAAAGAAAATCTTCATGGTAATGATCAGAGATTCTTATGCGTAACAAAAAGTTGTTTTGAAAGGTTTTCTGCCCTTATACTGAGTATATTATTGATTTTTCATTGCCTTTCTTATATTAACTATATCTGATGTTATAATTATTTATTTTCTATTTCCTGATACACCTAGCCTCTTTGAGAGGGCTGTGACATGATTAGAAACGATGGTGAAACTAAAAGCATATTTATAAGAAACAGAAAACAACAACAAAGTTTTATTCATTATTTCAATAAATAAGTCAATCAATCAATCAAGCAATCAGCCACTAGTATTTTTTACCATACAAAAAGCGGGAGAGAATGGGGCACATAGATGGAGAAAAAGTATTACATTAGCACCTTGATATGCCTCCAACCACCCCGGCATTAGTAACAGGGCTTCATGAATTTAAACTTTGCATTCTAAAAAAAAGAAAAAAAAAATTGTTGAGCCCCCTAACCACCGCGGTAGATTAGCATGTTTTCCTTAATTCTTGGATTCGACGACGGCTTTTCGGCCGAACGAGCCTTCTACACTATCGCACAAAAAGCACTTTCTGCTCTGCCGCTGTGCCTGAGTGGCTAGGGCGCACGAGTGCCAAACCCGAGGATGTGGGATCAGGTATCGGCCGTGGCGGTAGCTTTTGGATGAAGCCGGAAAGTACGACGTCCGTGTGCTGTATGATGCCAGTGATACTCCAAGTAAAGAAGTATGCTTGTAGAGTGTCAAACAAGTACCTGTTTTTTTTTTACTCTGCCAAGAATACAGAGTCACCCAAATTTGAACCAGCTGCACAAAAAAAAAAAGGAAATAAAGGTAAAAGGAGTGTCATAAAAATGGCAGAATTTAATTTCTTCTTTATGGAATAATGCATTATTTTATTCTGAAACCTATCAGACATATTTACAGAAACCTGATCCACGCACATATGATGGCAGGCAGTTTTGGAGTCTGCAACATAAACATGTGAGTGAAAACAACACTGTAAAGAGAAGCAAGTATAACTGACATTTCAAGAATGCTCTTTCATGTTAGCAATCCATCTAGCAAGTAGGCCATATGACATATTTTGGGTCATTCTATTTGTGAAGGGAGTCGAACAGCGAGTGGAAATTGTGCAACAGTCGGTGAAGACGAAATGTCGGGTTCTATATATACAGGTTAGATACATCTGAAACATATTTACATACAACACTTAGTCCGATAATATATTCATGTAGCATTAAAACACTGTTAGCTTTAGTAAACGATTAAGTAAAAGCCAAAGGGTATGCTCGTCATTCCTCTAAGCTGAGAGAGATTTTAGTGCCAAGGTTTCACAACTTTTTGTTGGAACTCAAGGAGATGCACGCTTGTCTACGTGTCATTGTATTTCTTATAATTAATATTGTTTTCGTATGAAATTAGATGTGTTTCTCTAGTGTATGCGTTTAAACAAACGCAGACCAAAGAATTATGCCTTCTAAGTGTTCAAGAAGTGTCATCCGGGAGGCGTCTGTCCGCATTAATTAAGTACAGCACAATGCATCACGTTTTAGCAGTACGACATTTATCACCGCGTGTGGAACCACTGGTAGTGGCGACGCCGTTCCCTTTTCGGGATGTTATTAATTTGTGGCGGTGGCTTGTATCGGCGGCCGACCAACCTTCTTGAGCTCACGCTGTCACCGCATGGAAAGGTGTCAGCCTCGTCTGAATACAATAAAGGCGGTCGGGAGCCCGCTCAAGTTGCACGCCTTCAATTGCTTGCCGGTCTCATATTATTCACGCCTTGGATTGGTTACCGTTGTAAATGAGCTTATTCCATAGCGCCCATTTTACGCTCCTTAACCTACGCTTATACCAATCCTGAGAAGTTGCGGGTCGTCAGCCAGCTTTTAAGAAACTGCCTTGTTTTGACACAAACTGCATTTGTTCATCTATACTGTGCCAAGAGATAAATGATAGAAACATTTTCTCGCGCTGCACATGCATCGATTTGTAATATTTGGCGAACGGATGACTTTTCTTGTAGAACATTTCAATTTGCAACCAACGCAGCGTCGAAATTCCAAGTGTTTTAATTTATTCCGGCCATCTCTTTTGCGACATTTATCATAGCCTAAGCGTAAATTTGGTACTTTAAAAGTCATGTGCGCCACTGCCAGTAAGCTGCTTTTGATCGCTTTTAGTAGCGCATAGCATTGGTCATTATAAAGTGCCCTAAACCTAATATTATATCTGATAAATTGAAATAAATATTTGAAAACGGCGCTGCTGACCGATACTGCCATTGCAAATTTTTGTTCTGCAAATATCAAATCAGCAATCTGAAATAAATCTTTGACTTATTTCAAATTGTCCAAATTTCACTTGGAGGCGGCTGCGGCGTCCGCTACACTAAAAAAATGCACAAGCCTTTTCCCCGTCGCGGTGGGTACTGGCGCGCGGTGTCAATCACTTACACCAAATCACGGGACGACTACAGAAAACGTGCGCGAACTTAAAAATGATGAAAGGCCAACTAGCCACCTGTGCAGTTTTGCTGAATCACCAGGTCGAAATTTTCCACTAAAATTCCTTAAACGTTGCTTTAGCTACAGTAAGCAGGTGCATCTTTAAAAGATGTGAATCTTTAAGGTTATGATAAGCTTACACATATTCACTTTAAATGTAACTATAGCGACTACGGGCATGTTTGAATGTCCTTTCTTCTTTGAAACGATTACTGATTGGGACGCACTGCTATATGACACTCTGTGTGAAATATCAAACGCAGTACTTACGGTAAACACTTCAACATGATATATGCTACTGTATACGCTCGTGATCTTACGCATTCGGTGCTTCCTCTGTTTCTCTGCTTTTTTTTTTTTGAGTAGGCTTATTATTCGCAATAAAATAAAATTATGATGCTTGAACTGTAACCTCTCATCATGATGTTGTTCTCATTATTTTTTTCGTGCAATTTCTTCACACTGCATCATTGTACCGATTAATGATTGCGAGTTTGTAATATAAGTAGTTGATTGAGAAAGACTTGCATTTATTGTCTTTAAGTGAACTCACGCAGAATTAAAAGTTGTGCGCGACGCCTGATGCGAATTTTTCATTTTTTTATGACCATCGGATTCTGTGTAACAGCCTGTGTGCTGTTATCTCCGAAGTTAGTCTTGGCGTTTGTATTATTCTCATACTTTTGTTATAGTTACTTCCTTTGCGTTTAAAAGACGGCTACAGTCTGCAACGGGTCTGCGAGCCTTGCTGAGGCCTAGTGCGGAAAATCTCAAGTATTAGCAATCCCCCCCCCCCCCCCCCCCCGGTATTGTATATGCGAATTGGAAGTACAGCGAAGCTACTAACGCACTAATTCAGCAAAGTTGAGTCATGCATCGTTGCCTTTCAAGCGGTACAAAATAAATGAGGGGGGCCCCTATAATTTCTGATGAAGATTTGATACGTTTCCGTATAGTAAAAGCGTCCGTGCTCACACTATATATAGTGCGCATGACTTGTTTTGTTTTTATTTTATTCTGTGTGTTGTGATACATTCCTGCGGTGAACAAGGGGTTATTCATCTTGGCACGCGTTTTTGGAAAGCACGAACTATCGTCGCGGTAATACAAACCCGCGCCCAGATGAAGGGGGGCAGATGAGCGGCTGTGGCTCCGACTCCTTATCAACGAAACTTCATTTGGATGTCGCTAATGACGAATCCTGAGCGAACTAACTCCTTGAAGTTAAGCCTCTGCCACGACTTTATTTATGTCACTGTTTTTTTTTTTTAAATTAGTTGTACACGTCTCTTCAAGTTCGTTTCCATCGTGGCAGGTTGCAAGAGCAGTTATGCTACGCTGTGTCTGGGGTCAATTATTATGTTATTTTTTTGCCTTGCATGACGTTCGTGTGGACTCTTTATCTAGTTCATCTTTTTTTTTTTTTTACATCAGTAGCAATCTGTTATGCGGATATCTCACTTATTTTAGGTGACAGGTGAAAGAATGCTGTCAAGGAGACGGCAGCTTATTATATGAACCCTCTGCAGCGATAACTAGTGGTAGTGATGCTTATAGAAGTTTTTTTTTTTTTTCTGGATGGGGAGTTTGCTTCGAAAAGCAGGCACCAATCCACGATACTGCTTTTCTTCACACCAAGCTTAGTTTTATCGGTAAAAAAAAAAAAAAAAAAACAAGAATATATATTAGCCCAACAGAACGTTCCTTGTGCGCCAAAGGCTGCGCTGATCAAACAAATGTCACCCTCACATTTGGGTATGGAGGGTTGATTACGTGTCAAGTGTTTTTATAGCCTATAATCCATTGGCGCGAAGCTCGACTAACGCTGAACGTAACTTTTTTGTGCTATTGTTTCGAAATCGAGAAACGCCAGGAACGGGGTACGCGGCAGAGATCAGGTAGGACACAATGACCTGAAGTCAGCTCTTGGAAGGCACGAATGGAATGTATCTCACATCTCTTTCATGTACGGAGATGTGGCGCTATAGCTATTCGATGTCGTCACCAGTATCAAACCGCATTTTTTTTGACGACATAACAGCCATACTGATACTATTCTTACATTAAAACTTTGTAGGAAAAAGCACTTACCACACAGCAAACGGTAGCACTTATTTTAGTCAAGTATTCATTTTGCACAAATATTCGCGTAATCACAAAACTTTATTAAAAATACGCCATTTTTATTTGAATCAGTTTATAGCTACCTATTCGTATTTTATTCTGGATTGATTCGCACACCCCTCGTGTAATTTTGAAAGAAGCGATCTCGCCAGTTTAGACATTATGACAAAAACTTTTGGGATAATAAATACAGAAATATTCTCCTTAAGAATATCCTTTAAACTCAAAACAAACAGGAGATGAGGAATAAACTTGGTACTTGCAGCCTGCCTATACTTCAACAAATAGTTCGTAGCAGCTTAAATTGTGAATTTCAAGCAGCATAAGGCAGCTTCTCCAAGCGGCGTCGCAAGCAACCATCATTCCATGTCACTGCCCGCCTTCGATTGAAGCCCGCGTATTTGCTTTTAAACATGACGTTCTTTTTCCTATTTCTAAAATGTGCTGACATCTTGATTCTCAAGGACATTTTCTCTTCGCTTCAGATGACAGTGCACATTCGTTGTCGTTTTTCTGTTTCTGCCTTTATTAAACCAATATTTTCTATTTTCTAGAAAACTTGCAGCAAGGACGCTAAGCAATAATTGGAAGAACTCAGATTCAAATAATTTAATAAGCTGACCTTGGAGGAGTCACAACAATGCGGCTGATAAATAGCGCCGGTGCGAAAAAACACAGCGAACAGCACCGAATTGCCCTCGAAGAGGCCGCATTATTTAGAGATAATGTCCTCGTCCGTCACGCTCCAAAAGTTTGTATGGATAACGTAATGCAGAGGTGCATACATTGCGTGCAGTAGACCGCTCCCTAGGGCCTACCAAAACTCTAATTATGCACCTGAAAATGATATTTGACAGAAATAGAAGTGGACACAGCACCGCAGAAGAAATTAAATTGCGTTGAGTAAATTGGTAAATATAATGATGTACACGTGCACTGTTCACTATCAATACAAGGACGGGACTGCTCTTCTGCCTTGATTATTGCGAGCAAGACGTTTAAAAGGCCACATTACATGGATCTGAGGTCTGAAATGAGGCCGCTCTAGGTGTTCATTGTTTCTTATCACACAAATATCGCTTACTTGCTTAGCACATAAAGTATCTTGCAATATGCCCCTCTCCCCCCCCCCCCCTGTCCTCTTCAAGGGAGGTAAATCTGGACTGATTGCACGCACGTTGCTCATAAATTGCATGTATGTCATCAGGCAACACATAGAAATATCCACCAGTGTTATGTACATCATCACCGGCTGAGTTTCTGTATTGATCGAGAGGAAAAAGCACAGAATAAAAGCTCGTTTGTTATTTTTATTTTTCACACATTCTGAAATCTGGTGTGCACCATGTCCTCTATTTCCGGGTAGGACGCGCATGGTATATAGTTGAAAAGGCGCGTTACCCTTCTCTACAACGGGCTCAGAGTACACACCAGTCGATAAAGGCTGAAAGCAGGTTGTAGCTAACGGTTTTCGGGTCACTCTCTATTACTACTTTCCTAGTATGTCTCTACTTCTCTAGTTCCGCGTAAACGTGGCTTTGGGTTACCAGCAGCTGTGCGGAGAAGTCTTTGTATTCAAGGCAATCCTCTTCTCGAACACCCCACGCGCGAGAGTGAGAGACTGCACGCGGGCGGTCCTTCCATGACTGAGGTCATGTCCAGCAACCTATGAAATTAACTTCTTGTGGGAGTTTACAAACTGATGATAGTGAGAATAATAGCCACACCATTAAGATTAATTTGCGAGCAATTTATTACTACTCCTCAGTGCTTACAGTGGGACACTCGGAAACTGTGCACTATGGTGCCTTCGAGCGAAAAGCTTGTTCTGAGTGAGATTTCGTGTGCGGATCATGACTGGCCGGTATTAGACGTGGCGTCATTTTTATAGTGTAAATTGAAATCACACATCAACCTGCTGTGAAAGGCATGCGCGCTAGAAAGCATTCCGCATTCATTTCCGAACACCGCTGACGCACGCTTAACATTTATAACTTTGCCGTAGTTTGGTGAGGAATTGCCTTTCGTAGCCCTATCCCTATGTGTTAAGGCATTATCGATAACGTTAATACAAATGCGGAAAATACGGGCAAAATAATAGGCCGACAAAGGCTCGGTGTCTTATGGCATCCGTCTTCTTCTGTGCGCTCTGTGTTAACAATGGGATATAACAGGTAGCTAACACTCCTGCTTTACTCCGATATCCAACTCGCTTTTTTGAAGTCACATTGGGCCCCCGTCCTCGCTTGGGCATCCAGATTTGGAACGCCAGCCTACAGCATATGCCATTGAGGAGATTACTTCCACTCAGATGCAAGCTACAAAACAAAGTGCCGGCGACCAGCCTTTGTTTATACTAAAGTTAGAAAAAAACGTTCGGTTCAGAACGTTATCTCTCCTTTCGATTGACAGATGCGTATTCCTTCATCATTATACTCACTAGTATATAAAAATATGCTGATTCGAGTGAGGGAAACGTATGCCGTTCAAGTGACAAATAAACTGTCTATACTGCAGCAGAAACGTTGTAGATTATTGAACTCCAAAGTTATCACGTACTCACGCTTGTATAACGAAAACGCGTCGTCGATCCTCTTTGATATAGTTGTAAAGTTAACACTCCCGTGCTTACATTATTAAGATAACCTGCCCCGAGTACAAAGGCATCGCTCGCATTCTCGTTTTGGTTGAGTCTTAGTTTACTGCTGGGCCACCCTACATCGCCACAGGCCTTAGTGATCGGGGTGGAAGCGTTCTGCCATCAGCGTATGGCGTCATGTCCGGAATAACCAATGAACGAGTGGCCGGAAAGTCCCCCTCCTAGACATGTCTGCCGTCGCGGTTCCCCAGTCGTCATTAGGCAGCATCGACTTCTGCTGCGCTGGCAAAAGGTTTCGGCTTGGAATCTGCTGACAGTGCAGCCGACGCCGAGATAACCGTTGTGAGCCCCCTTTTAGGGAGAATGGCTGCACATGGTAGCCCCTTGTTCATTTCCCCGCCACAAAAAAATCAACAAATTAAACAAATAAAAAGCAGTTTGGTGAATATATTCCGTTTCACAAGATGAATGCGAGGGTTTCCTTTTTCTTGCAAGCGTCGCACTTCGCAAGCAAAATGATTTCTAAGAGCGTTACGTTATTCTTAGCACCAAAGATTCTTTCACAATGACAAAAAATACAACACGCATGAATTCCTCGAGTCTATCTGCAAAAAGCATATCTTCCTTCGGGATGAGAAATTAATAAACTTACGGTGATGGCTGAATTCCAAACTCAAGAGTGAAGTTTCTTCTCAGACTTCTGTTTTTGTCGTCATGCAAAAGTAACCAGGTAATATGGTTTGCTTCTCATTAGTGTAGCCCAATCATTACGGACTCATAAAAACTAAAGATTAGATTCCGAAAGGCGGATAATAAGGGATCTCCCAGCCTTGCGCATATTCATAGGATCAAGGGCGAGGTACGTGCTCAATAGCACGGATAAGAAACAAACTGCAAAAAGAGGCCACCTACAGTTCGCTTCAGATACCTCCATAAAAACCTGTAGAAAGACTACTAAAGGCCTGTATGCATCAAGAGAGCCCACACAAGAGTGGGGGTCAACCTAAAGCTGGAGAAGTGCCTACAGGGTATGATGGTTACTGGACGCCGCTTCAAGAAAAGGATGGTGGCGCTATGAGGCTACAAAGAGAAGCTAATATTTCCTTATTGTGGCACTAGTACTGTTTACTGGTAAAAAAAAAAAAAAGAAAACGCAACGTGTTGTTCTTTTTTCATTACCACGGAATGGACGCGTTTCCTACGACCAGCCCCGAGTTATACGACCAGGAACAGTCTCTTGATTTGCGCACGCGTGAAAGGGCTGGCCGAATTATATGTGTTCTCGCCACATGGAAAGCCAATAGATGGAAGTAAAACAGGCAGCTTTGAGAGAAAAGAGAGCTGGAAACCGAAAGACCAGCCGCAGCGACGCCGGCGGGTTACCTTTGGAACAGCGCGAACTTTGCTGCAAGGCGGTGACAAATGCACCACGCGTAAAAACATGGGGCCGCGGAAGCCTCCAGCTGGCAGCGAAGGGAGAGCCGCGGTTTAAGCCGCGTCGCTGAAGTTCTTACGTGCGGAGAGCGGCAGCACACTCCGCGCAGCTGACACAAAAGGCTTTGTGTCTGGAAAAACGATGCTGTGGGCACAGGAAAGAATTAACGTCTTCTGGCAAGAAAAAGTTTCCGAAACAAAAAGTCGCGAAAAAACGACTGATGTCGGCCATGGAAACCTCATAACACGAGGAAAAAGAGCACTGATAGCGTAAACGATGCTTTGGGGGCAGTGTACAGACCAAAGTATGAGGTTTTCTTTGTCAAGCTAAAAAGTGTTCTGCGGCGTGTGTAGGCTTCCGTTTGGCGCATGTCTAACACGCTTGGCTTGACTATATGACCTAAAAATTCTAAATGTGAAAAATCTATATTGATTCTCGCAATAAACTCCTCAACAGTCCACCAATAACCTGTGTCTGTATGTTTTCAAGAATGAAACCAACTCTCACAAGTTTCGCTTTACTAAGATTTGCGTTTTCATTGAAAAAAGATTTTTTTTTCTTGTGGACAGTACCAGGTAGCGTCCTCCGCCACGCATACGGCATGCACCTGTTGCTAGTGGATGCGATAGTCGTCCCGCAGTAACCCCGCAGGTTGCGTTACTTTTCGTCCTTTTCATACTTTTTACACCAGCGTTGTATCATATGCTTAGCGTTCGAGTCACTGGCATCGATATGGCAAAAATGCGTTGGGCTTTCCTCAGAGAGAAAAACCCACTCAAAAGAAGCGTATTTATATGCGAAAACTGGCTGGAAGAGGTGAACCAGCCATTCTAGAGAAAGAGGGGCGGGAAATGAACGAAGATAAAAAGGTAAAGTAGGAGAAAGTCACACGAGAACAAGTTTTCATTCCTTGCATGCCCAGAAGAGCAATTTAAGCAATTGGATAGGAAGAATCATTGAAGAAGGAAAGCTTGGAATACATGAAATAATTGTTGGTGTGAATGTGTATTGTACTCGGGATTGTGGTTGAGGGAGCAAGGTACTTTCTGTCTGCGGATGTGTGTATTGTTATTTCATCTGTTTCTTACCTAGACATCGCTCAGGGAAGACGCTTTTGTCGCCAAAACTGTGGAGATTTAATCCGAGTGTTGGTGCATAAGTTCACGTCTTCTTATTCCTGCTGGAGTGTGCATCCAGTATATTGCGACTGGGGTGTGTTATATATACTTTTTAGGGTTGCAGTGAGACTGTATTGAGAATCAGCAATGACGCTTTGACTTTGTATCATTCACTTGCACCAATGAAGGTCGTGCACAGAGTATCACACTGAAGTAGCGGGCAAGGTTTGAGCGTTCATGTGGTCATATCTATGATTCTTTTCGATTATAAATTGGCGAAAAATGTTCAGGTGAATGAGCAGTGTTTGACTTGAAATGGCGGAGTATCAGATGACGGGCGCTGATGCCACGGTATAATGCATTGAAAATTCAGTGAAGATTACAAAGAGCGAGCAGGCTATGGTCAATGTCGGAGAGGGATCACGGCTCTTGAGCGTTCGTGATTTGTCAGAAGCATATGAATAAACAAGAAACAATCTCAGAATGGGATATCGATTGAGTGGATACCCCTGGTTTTCAGCACGAATAGCTACTGCAGAGAAGCCGTCTGCTGTTCCCTCCAGAATCACAAGATTTGAGGGCAAGAAAGAGGTTGGTTTGTATAGCTTGTCGAATATAATATTACATATTTGTTATTTTCTTTCCATCGCATATTCCGCATCGGCGACCACAAATAAACTTTTTCAACAAAACCCCTGAAATGTTCTATAAAACTCAGACGGGAAGCACTTTTATTTACTGAGTTCAAGGTGGATGAGTGAGTGCGATGTGATTCTTACGCCTCCGCATTTGCACCTTTTCCACTCAAGGTTACGATGGTAAAGGGGTCCACACACCGCTTCGTCACGCCTCCCATAGCTAATTCATGTTCGTCTGCGCAGTTGCAACAAAACTGCAGTGCGTTTTGTCCCCCAGCTGCTTTTATACTGCGAGAACTGAACGTAGTGTTGCTACTTTTTACTATATGTGCAAGTAGAAGTGAGGCACATCGATCCTCACCTGTGGAGACGAAGTGATGTCCAAAGGCAAGGGAGCCGAGTAAGTCCACAACACCACGCGTAAGAATTCCACGGCCTCAAGTGAAGTGTTTAACTGTACTCTTACCTGGTTCAAATTGGTGTGCTCCGGTTGTCACCAACCCACCACCAATCTGAACCAAGAGCTCCCTGATATCACTATAGTATAAAAGCAGTTAGTCTATCAATAATCCCCAGCTTCACTTCGCAGCAACAGAACTAAACGTACTGTATCTGGCGTGCTCTGAAATGAAGTCAACAAAGCCTGTGTGAAAATGAGTCCTTCTAGGCTTCAAAGTTTATAGTGATTCCAATGCGATCTGGTATTCAAATCTACTTTTATTTCAGACAGTTTGCTAACGATTTGACTGTACATTTATGGAGTTCTTACAAAACTGCGACATTAAAACATGCATGCCTGACTTAAGTGCTTTCCAATCGCCTTCGTAAAATACAGGCAATGTGTGCGCACTGTACAAAGATTAGAGATTAGGAGTTTTCTTTTAGGCTATGTATTATCGCTCCTTTAGCATTCGTGGCAGTCCAATTCCTTGCAGTGAGCGGAGCCCAGAACACCTTTTACCTTGGCAAGATTTGCAACTCTTGAGGTGCATTATGAGCCATACGCGGTATGGCTCAGAAGCAAACCTCATGGACATCAAACGTTTTGGCAGAAAACGTGCAGTACTATGCATCAATGCCGTCATTCTTTCACTGAGTCATACTGTAGTCAGGCAAAAAACATTGCAGCGTGCTAACGTTTACCACAGCGAAATTCTTGTTTAGCATCATTGGTTCTCTTCACTAGAGCGCGGGAAAGCAAAGTTACTAAAGCATGCAATGCACAGTGAAACACACAATATGAAGCACAAGAGAAGTGTATGCGGACAAATTTGGCCACAGCAGATGAGTTCAGAAAATCGTTTCGTAGTTGCCAGCACCGAAATTCTCTGCGCTCCTAAACGCATCCTACCGTCTCGGTTGGGTAAAGTGCTCGTCGAGGGAAATGGCCTGAGGCACATAGCGTTCACTTCAAGCGCAGAAGCCACCGACGTGAACTGGCGTAAATTTGAAAGATACTGTCCCTCACGATTGAAGAGGAGAATGGATGTGAAGGAGATAGCGACTCCTGTGTTTTTCTCAAGGAGGGATCCTCTTACGGCCCCACAACGACGGGCCACACAAGGAACCACGCTGGAACCTTACCTGCCAAAGAACGTATTGTGGGATAACTTTAGACTGCAGGTTCGTTATTTTTTTTAAATAGCAAAGAGACAACTGCGTTTTTTTTTAGGTATACAAAATTGAAAACATGGTACGTCCGAAAAGGAGGGAGTACAGATACCTTCTACTCTGGGTGGACGACTTGACGCGTGGCAGCCCTCTTCCTCTTTTCCTTTTATGGTCGGCGCTCATCCTCTTCAGCTCTAACCGCCTTGCGCTGGAGCCGCGGTCTCACAATCTATGAGCGCGCCTGTTAACGGCAGGGTGGCGTCGGTTACATTCGAGGAACGCATTCTCGTTCCTCTATGCCACCGGGTACGCTTTTTCGTATTCGAGGACCCACATCTGTTTCGTGCTTTCTCCGAACGCTGCAGTTTGGCTGGCGATACGGAGACGTGCATCTGTGATATATGTCGGTGTCTGGCATTCCAGTCTGGTTCCACGTCACGCACACTCCACCTTCCTCTCTGAACGCTCGTTGGAAACGTAAACCATTTCTCGCTGTGGTCGCATAAAACGTAATTCAATTTCCCTAAATTCAGTTCCTACCCATTTAATTCATGGTGTGATGCCTAGAAATAAATTTGGAGCAAAAAATGGTGATACCATACCTGCTGCATTGTCATTCTCAGCAGTGTAAAAAATTTGAGGCTTTTAACGCTTCTGAGCCGAATATCGAGTGATAGCCGCCGGGAGCTTTGGCTATGGGCGACCGGGTGGTACAATGAACACAGAGAGAGATCTGTTGAACACATCAAAATGCATCGGCATTCCATGCAAAACGTTCTTTCATGACCGACGCATGTGATGCCGGTAAACCCTTTCCCGCTCCGCTCGGTGAAGGTGTGTGACATCATGGAAAGAGCGCTTAGGTCAGAAGTGTCTAGGAGGCTTTGGTATACCTTCTATACCTTCCATACCTTGTGTGCCTCTACCTCTTCACAAAACGGCGACGGCGGCGGAGTATCTGTTGGAGCTCTCCGCGAAAGCAAGCGCATGCGCAGTGGGGTAACACTTCTCATCCTCCTATCCGCGGAAGCGAATCTGCTGGGATGTCGCTGCCATCCTCTTCTCTGCTGCGTGCCTGGCGTCCGTAACTACCCTCTGCACTCCTCCTCTCCGCAGCAGCTGGTGCGCGTTCTCAAAGTCATTTTGCATACACGGCGATACCCACCTTTGCCCAACAGAAGGAAATTATTGTTTGATTAAAGTTTGAAAAAGTAAATAGAAGGGACTCTAGTAATAACAGCCGATGGCATCGTAAAAGTGTCGAGCTGTTTAGGCCTTCGTTCCACAAATGAAATTCAGGAGGGCATTTATTCGCCGTTAACGATATCACTTCATCGTAGCGTTAAAGGAAAAACGAGTAGAATTGGATTTATAACATAGCGGAAGAACTTGAAGCTTAGACCTCTGATACGATGGTTACTGCGGCTCCCTTTTCACCACAATTGAGCAAATGGTTTCTACTAAGCATTTCGTTAATTTTCCTCCCCGATAAATAGATTTCCTTTACATGGCGGGCGAATGCCCTGTTGTGAAATGCAAATCAAGAATGGCACTCCAAGAACCCCTCAGTGGATGCCATCACGACATTTACGTCGGCCGCGATTGTCGAGGAGCTCATGTTAGTCACATTTTAACAGGGGAACCTGAAATTCACCTGTCATTTCACGCTAGGGAATTAACCGTGATGCCATGAAACTCGGTCGATCCCTTTCTCGGCCTCCTTCGAAGGGTAGCCATCCCTGCATTCCTCAGTTATATCTATCCGACTTATGTCTCGGAACTGGAGGAAACGGAAGCAGTTCATGTCAAGGAATGGTTTTTTCTGTTTGTTTATTAGTTTAATGCGCCAGCTTAAATAGAAAGACGTCTTCTATAGGTTAACTTGTCATGTGAAAGAAAAAATGAATAACAAAAGTTAAGGAAAGGCCAGAATTCCCTTCAGAAACTTTAGAATTCGTCTGTGGAAAGCCATAAGCTTAAACTTTTCCAAGCGTCCAGTCATCCTGAATTTTAGATACACACTTGTGTTTACACTCGCGCCTGTGCACAAAAAATTATGCGAAGGCCTCGGTGGCCTCCCTTGAGAAATCGCTCCGCGTGATCGGTGGACGTCACGTCACTCTTACCCCGATGATGAGTTGCTGTAGTTCGCGCCATTTTAATCTAGCGTCATTAATCATCCCCGTAATTGGGGATCCAGCAAAGAAATTCCATCATACTTTTCTTTTCAATTGTTTTCTCTTATAAGGCCTTTCTTCAAACATACCGGCTGACCGGCCATCACACAAAAAGCAAGCGCAGTCGGCTCAGAGAAACTAAAGAAGACAGAGCGAACTGCATTATACCTTGCGCTTTCACCGCTAGTTGAAGGGCACTGGGAAAAAACAGCTTACGTTTGAAAAGCAAAAGCTACGCACAAAAAAGGAATGGCTAAGCTACGACAAGTTTAGAGTTGAAAGGGCGCTTTTTTCTTTCGAAGACGTTTTCAGTACAGCACACTGAAGGTGGGTGATGATGAATTATAAGCCCAATACCGTCTGAAACATGTTTGCCAGGCTGTTCCTTTATACATCGCAACTTTTAGCCCACGTTTCTGCAACACATCTTCTCATGAAAATGAGATTAATCGTCGAATATATGAGACAGACGTGCGAACTGTTCTGGGAACTCAATGATATTGTTTAGACTCACCTTGCTCCAGCCGTTTACGCGATACTTCCTTGTGAATGACATAGTTCAGTAAGCTGAACCACGCACAAACTATAATGTGGCCAGGGTATGTTACTTTTACACAATATTCTTCAATCCACTAACTGCGCCTCATATTCAAATGCATGCTCATCGCTCTCTCTGAGTTCATAACGTGCTCATAATGGGAGCGTAGACAGTTTTTTCGCGGCAACCTATACGATAAGCTACTGCTGACCATAATATGCTCAGCGCTTGGTGTTTCAAAGGAGGGTCTTTGGTTTTCATTTCACTTCAGGAGTATTTACAGAATATCGAGAAAAATTTCGCTCTTCAAATAAGGTACACATAATTCCGCTTCACTGTTCGTATTTCTCTTACATAAACATGCAATGACGCCCCATTCAAAAAGCTGTAAACATACTAAGCCTACTTCAAGGTTAAAAGTGGGAGCCTGCTTTGTTCCTACATAAAAAATAAGAGCTTAAATTGATATTGTTTAAGACCGAGTAAGAGTAAACACACAAAAAAATGTTTCGTAAGAATAAAACATTCAGCACAAATGTAACACCACCCGCCTCATTGCGATCCATGAAAAATAGACAAGATTATTAAAACTTGTACTAATACCATCCTAGGATAGACGGCGTGCAGTGGCGCTGGAAGCACTCACACTGCGCAACGTGCGACAGTGCGAGCAATACTTGCAACACCTTCCCTCCCTCCCCCAACCTCTCCTACCTTTAGCAGTGGCACACGTCCATGACGACCGTGTAAATGCGTTACGGCACGAGTCCCCCGTAGCCCGATGCTAATGTTGAGAGGGTAAGCACATTCTCGGACAGCCTCACTTTGCTGTTTCTGCGCCAGTCACATGAGAGCAGAACAATTGTATTACAGGAAAAGAAAAAAGGGCCAAAAAAGGTACAGTTTTACTAACCTCAGACTCCCGGGAATGTATGTCAACGCTGTCTCCGCCTACCAGGGCTACGTCAGCGCAATCCAGCGCACTTGCGACAGCTCCACCTAGTCTGCTTCACGTCGGATCTGAAGCGGACGTTCATTTCGCCAGCCTCGCCCCTCGCGACCGATTCAATGAAGTGCCACTGAAGCTCACACGTCTAGGAGGCATCGCGCTACAGCCGTTGGCAATAAGAACAATTTAATTTGAGCAGGACTTAACTAACGTAAATCCTGCAAAGTGCAACCATTCTGGCACACAATATCTACTAATCGTGACTTCGCGATTGTGCACATAGTGAGGCAAAAAAATATTTACAGGGCGCTGAAGAAAGTCGCAAAGTGTTTGAACCACCTATTAATGCACGCCCGGTCAGTGCCTCAGGTGGCCATTCTTCTGCAGCAAGCCGCTAAGATACTAATACTGAACAAGTAGCTTCGCAACGTAATATTACATCTACTTGTTCGGTGTTAGTATCTTAGCGGCTTGCTGCAGAAGAATGGCCACCTGAGGCACTGACCGGGCGTGCATTAATGGGTGGTTCAAACACTTTGCGACTTTCTTCAGCGCCCTGTAAATATTTTTTTGCCTCACTAAGTGCACAATCGCGAAGTCATGATTAGTAGATATTGTGTGCCATAATGGTTGCACTTCTTAGCCTACTGAACTCCATCTGACAACGTACTACCATAGTCTAAATACGCCTAAGCAGATTGAAGAAGGAAGCCGCGTGATCAAATGTAGGTAAAAACTTCATAAAAAGGGCACAAGTCATGGCAGTATGCAATGCGATCCATAGCAACAATGACGGTAATCGTTGGGGTTGCTTCGTATTTTCTTCTTTTTTCTAACGTAACTCCTCAAAGGATTCATGATGAATATTTGTACCAAGCAGGAACAAAAATTTCGGGCTGACGCTTAAGACGATGTTCATGAGTAAAAAACATAAAACCTGGATCCTGATACCACTGGTTAGCGTGATATTAAGGGACGACGCTTGGGAAGAGCTGGATATCTTATTGTTTATATGCTTGATAGAAAAACAGCGCAACAGACGTGGACGTAGGTGAAGAACAGACAAGACGGGCGCTGAACTCACAACTGAAGTTTATTGAAAAAACACTGATATATAACCCAGCCAAGCAGCACCAAACCGCACATTAAACAAGAAAATCATGATAACCCCACACACACACCACGTTCAAGAAAACGTGGTGTGAACGTGGTGTGTGTGTGCGGTTATCATGATTTTCTTGTTTAATGTGCGGTTGGTGCTGCTCGGCTAGGTTATATATCTGTGTTTTTTCAATAAACTTCAGTTGTGAGTTCAGCGCCCGTCTTGTCTGTTCTTCACCTACGTCCACGTCTGTTGCGCTGTTTTTCTATCATGTCACCATACCAACTCGCCCAGATGTCTCTTTTATTACAGTTTATATGCTATGGTTCCTGTTCATATCTGGTAGAAATATAATCCGTGACGTTGCTGCGTTGGGGCCACTCAGCGCAATGCGTTGTAGTGACGTTATCGGTGGCGTCACTGCAAGCTCATGGCGGAGAATGTGCCCCCAAAATGCCAAAAGTAGCAAGTGCGAATTCGCCTTCCTGCATATGAAGGAACGCTTTTAGAGTAAGAAAATGAAAGAGTGAATGCAGCATTTATTAAATAAAATACAGCCTATCGCGTCATAAAAGATGCATAAATGCATCCATTTTGTCCACTGGTCACTAAAAGCCAATAGGTGAAAGCACTGCCTAATTATACTATATAAAGCTCTAGTTTAAGGCGCGAAAGCTTGAAGAATGTGGTAAACAATGCACTGTAATTCGTCTGAAAGCCGTTCGATTGTTATGGTATACTCAGGAGCCACTGAAGGGTTCAAAGTGGCAGAGCCAGATCTGACCATTCCTTTCAAATATCTACAATAACGTTCAAATACTAATCCAACAGCTGAATTAATTCCTGGTGATACTCATGTGTTCCCGCATTGTCGTATTCATAATACTGCGAAGAAAACCTAAAGATTTGTTTTTATACCATTTATTTTTTACTTGCATCAAAAATTTTCTCGGGCAATTGCGACTTCTAAGGATTCTCGGAGGTACCTTCATATTTTCATACTCCTGAACCTCGACAGGACTTGTGGTTATTCAAACCAATTGTTATGTTAATATCTGCGGTTCTCGGCTCTCAAGAGCCATCGCTAATTGCATTAAGGCCGGAGCGCGTGTTTGAGGGTTCTTTTTTCATATCCGTGACAGTGGGCTTCAACCGTATGCACATTTTCGCAGAGCATAAATACCGCGCCCTAGCGCCATTTTTTTTTTGCAGTAGCAAATTGCGGGTTCGGGTCTTTATTTTTTTTTTTTTCATGAATACTTAGCATTCGCCTAGTACGATATTACCACCCTGAACTAGGACGGGTGTTGGAATAGTTACCAGTGAGAATTACTTCTTTATATGTAAGAAAAACTGTGTTTTTGTTTTTTTTCCTGTAAAAGAAGCCAGTCTGAGGGGCAACATATAAACCACTTCAAAATTGTGTAAAAAAAATTGCAAAACGTAAACGAAAAGAAAAAAAAAAACAGCTTTCTTCACCTAGCCGAATTGGTTCTGCCGGAGAAGCCTTTCTCCCATTCTTAAGATTTGAAGGAGTAGTCCTTCTAAAAATGCTAATAACCCTACGCTGTAGCGCCTCGGGCTATTCTACTTGCTTTTTAGGCTACTAAACTTGCTATCGTGGCTTTCCTTGTTGCAAATAGAGCATTCTCACCTATAATTTGATCTCCTGCCCATGCGGCTGGTTTTCCTTGACGCGTACTAATTTCCGTCTTCATGCAGGCCTCAACAATTTCAACGAAGCAGTTTACTTCTTTCGGACATTATTCAGTGGTTCATTATTATGTTGTCGCCAAGACAGAAACAGAACATAATCTTCGTCATCACCTCAGATAACAAAGACATCGTATTTGATTATTCAAGCAAAGTCGGCAAGCTTATAGATAATATATATTTTTTAGAATGAATAAACGGGCGTCCGCACAGACTGAGGTCTCCATGAATAATTCTTGCTCGGATGGTGGCAGACGTCTTGCATTCGGCGACCTCACAAATCTCCACTACTTCGGCGTACCTGAAGCAGACAAAGGAAATGGGAACACAGCGGGAGGGAGACGAAACAGAGGTTATTGAAATTCAGCAAATACTCTTCTCTGTTTCGCAGTAGTGTCGCAGGGGCTGGCGTTTCGGACAGTGCACGATAGGTGGCCTGTGATAATGCGAACAAGCAAAATTGAATTATTCCGCTCCAGTTTGCGATCCGTCTCACTCGCTACTACGCGCGTTCTCTCTTTGTGGAAACAAGACAGACGCGGCTGCCTTCACACCTGTTCATGGTTTTATATTTTATGTATACAATCTACTACTTCAATGTGTTCAGAACGCGCCAAGATAAAAATATAGCATGCCTTTTCAGCCTTTTTTGCTATAAGAAGAGAAAATGTAGCGTAAAAGCATATACTGATGAATAGCAAAGCAGTGCAATGGAGCGATGATTGGTACCGGTGCAACGTTGACCTGAAGTAACTCTAATTCCAAGGTAAGCAAAAGAGGTCGCATAGAATCCTGGGTTCCCGGATATAGTTACAGGATATTCAGTGCAACACAAACACGTACAAGAAAGAGGACATCACAAGCGCTTAAAACAGGGGTTTAATCAGACAAAATCTGCTCACATATATATCCTTGATGCCAATGGATTCTTTTCTTTGATACGTTGTACGCGTGCGCATTAGCCGAGAAGTCTACACATGTAAGCTGCTTTCTCCTTGGCTGCATTTATAAACAGCTAGTATGTTGGTTTTATGAGATTTATAATGCCCCTGTGATCATTGATCATTAGATTATGCGCGTGAGTTAACCATCGATAGTAAATTTCAGGTAACGCACAAACAAGAAAGCATAACCTCACCTAAAAGTAAGTTTACTCCATAACCTTCTCTCTCAATAGTCCACGAAGATCGTTAGCTCATTATCGGCCGCACCTTAGCGCTACTGCATGAGACTGCCAGTGGTCATTCGCTTCGTGCAGCGAGTGCATAATGATGACTATCACCCACGACTACGCCCGCTGTAGTGCGATTTGCATGTGACTGGCTGCTCTATACTCTACTCTACCCAACGTCCGGCCAAATGAAATGTAAAAAGAATGTTTATGGAATACGATCCCAGCATGTTTCTACAGAAAAGCAGATAGTTTATTAAAATTGTCCCCTGAAAGGAATAAATTCCCCCCCCCCCTCATGCCTTTCTGCGTACACATAATCTGCTCTAATTCAAAATCTGTTTCTGCTGTTGTCTATCCTAATCGGAATTTCCGTCACTTCTTTGATAGTTCATTATGTCAGTTAAATCAACATAGTTTGTGAATAGTTGTCCACAAAAATTTTTACTTGATTCATGGGTCAGCCTAGAAGGACGGCAGTGTTGCGATTGTTTCTCGATTTCGATTTGAACTTGATAGTATTGTACAAAGTTTATACTTGTAGGTGTGCACCTTTGTTGAACTGAATGCACATGTTTTCACCCTATAGTTTCTTTACTGCTGACAGTAAGAATAAATAAATAAAGTTAATACTTTTAGGTCTTAACAGTAAAAAAAAAAAGTAAGCTTCTGGCCAATTAGTTCTAACAAATAATATTTGCATTCTACGTCAGTTTAGTTTTGCTGGTCGTTTTTTTGGCGTTATGTTACGTCTAGTTGGCAAAAGAACGAGAAAAGGCTCCACTTTGAACTGCGGCTAATTTTATTTAAAAAAGGACGCGTGCGGCATAGATATTTGCTCATTTTTGTTTTGTCCAGTTAAAGTTTGACTTTAGCTGAGATGACACAGCCAGCTTTAGAATGCGGTATAAAAAAAAAAAAAACCTCACCTACTAAGATATTGTTGCACTTTAAGGACCTAAAGATTGACGCAATTGGTTCAGAGATAGAGAGCCATATTATCTGTTCGTCTATCTGCGTTTATTGCCTTATGCTGATGCGTTTTATAAATACTGTACCTCTTTAAACATAACAAAATGAATTAATTATATTTGCGCGTCCAAACGCAAATCATGTGTTCAATACACGTCGCCTTGACATGCTCATTCGTCTCTTAAAATCAGATTTGCGAGTATTCACAGTTTTCGCGATTTGCTGCATCTCTTGTAGCGTTAAGCTAAAGAATCAGGAGACGTAATACTGCACAATATGAGCGCTGCTTTTTAGAGAACCGCCGTTATAAAATATATGTGCGTGCCTTGTAGGTTCCACGACTTTTCCCAAGCAAGATTGTTTTATCCCATGTGTTTTAAGAAACAATTTTCCTGCGCTCTCAACGAAGATATTGCTACGTGCTTAGTACGCACGGGGGGGGGGGGGGGGGGGGCGCAAAAGGGGACGGGGTTATCTTACAAACGTCCTTATGTCCTTGCTCTTCCTTTTCCTGTGTCGATCCGCCCGACCGTTCTTCCGTCGATGTCACTGCGAAGGCGCGTGCTAATTCTCTCCTCGCAGAAGAAACTCGCCGGGCGAGTTAAAGAGAACCTCTGGGATAAAATCGCTTAAGGCGGGCTGCATGCACCCCCTGAGGCTTACGCGACCGTTCATAATATGCAGTTAGTGACGCTTTAACGCAATTAAGGTCACTGATGCATTCTAACACAATTAACGGTCCAATATAGCGTGACAGAAGTTTGTGACAAAGCCCACACTTACGTAGAGGTACTCACAACCACACAATGTCATCAGGAACACAAGAAACTTCATGGTGTCGGGCATCGTAGAGGTTCTTAGAACGGTCTTACGCAGATAGAATTCGAACGCGGGGAACCTGGCGAGCTTCTCGAGCTCTGCAGAGTGTGGTAGCAAGGGAAGTTTGTTCATAAATAAAAAATTAGTTGTGGTTCAACTCTGGCTACCCCTGGTTGAATTGCGATAGCAGCGGCGGAAGTTCCTTTTGCCTGCAACATTTGGCGCAGTGGTTACGGCGCTCGACTACTGTTCCCAAGGATGCGGGATCGAATCCCGGCCTCGGCGGCCGCTTTTCGATGGAGGCGAAAACCAAGGCGCCGCGTGCTGTGCGATGTCAGTGCACGTTAAAGAACCCCAGGTGGTCGAAATTTCCGGAGTCCTCCACTACGGCGTCTCTTATAGCTTGAGTCGCTTTGGGATGTTAAACCCCACAAACCAACCAAACCAACATTTTGCCCCTATCACGCCCTATCAGTGTAAGGTGCCATATTATTGGAGACACTTATGCTCATCCTTTAAGAGTATGACGAGAAAGCGTAAATTACCAGTCATCTTCTTCTTCTTCCTCCTTTTCTTCTTCTGCTTCTTCGCTCCTCCTCCTTTTTGGCTGTTCAAGGTCAAGCGTGACCTCCGCCAGGACCGGCGACGGCTCGAAACATGGCGCAGTATAGCTATCGCAATAAAATGGAAGTATGGTAAGAGGCCACAGGAAGGCGAGTGAGCATACAGCAGGTAGAAGGGAGCGTAGCCTGTTGTCTCATGTTGCGCTCTGTTTGCATGAGTAATGAACGGGAGAACGCCATCCAAGTCCTTATAATCTGCAGCGACGTACATATCCAGAATGGTGGTGAGCGTCCGATTAGTGCGTTCTAAACACCGTTCGTTTGGGAATGATATGGCGTCGAGTGACAGAAAACTGCAGGCGCTGAGGAGGAGAAGCTCTTCGACAAGGTCGACAGTGCATTGACGTCCGTCACTAATGAGAACTGTAGGAGGGCCGTGCCAAAGAATGATAAACCGAAGTAGAAAATGAGATACTTCAGACGCAGTAGCGGATGGCATCGCGGCTGTCTCATAATAGCGAGTTAAATAATCTACACAGACAAGAATCCATCGGTTTCCTTTAAAGGACTGTAGCAAAATTCAAGGCATATAAGCAAGACATAAACAATGATTGCACTTTCCAATAGAAAAACAAAAAATCATGACTCACTTTATCAAAAGCTTTTGACAGCTCAATCTGAATTAGGGCAACTTGACGAACCTCATCTGATACCCTCTCTATCACGGAACGTGCGATATGGATATGTTTTTGGATACTACCGCGTTTGATCCCACACACTTGCTGTGGCCCTAATAAACCTACTGCCACAAGCTGCACAGTTTTCAATCGACATGCGTCCGTAGTTTTCGGAATTAGTATGATGTAGCCAATAGAACGTGGGAGGCAAAAAGCCTATGTCACAAGCGGCACTGAAACACTTCCAATAAGGCAGGTGCTAGGGTAGGCATATATGTTATATAGAATTCACTACTTAAAATATCCGCGCCCGGAGAATTTTCTGCCTGTAGTAAAGAAATGGCTGAATTGGCCTCATCTCATGTAATAGACCCCTCTATGGTTGCCTGCTCTTCATCTTCAAGACGAAGAAAACCTTCTTTTCAAATGACTCAAATCATAACCACTGATCAAGTAACTTGTACCACCAAAGAGTCACGCATAATAGTTAAAGAAGGCACCAAGAATACCTGGCGTGTAAGTGTATGTACAAGCTCCGCAACGAATTTCTAAACCATATTGGAGAGAGCAGCTTGCCTTTCATAATTAAAAGTGTGGCGAGGTAGTTGTTCAATAACGCAACCTGATACTTTTCTGCACTAAACTGTTGTAACTGAGCTGAAATCGTCAAGATACGACCCTGGAGAAATTCTTTCTAACTCGTTCGTTCGTAAGTTCGTTCAAGGTGCGCTTCAATACACGAATGTGCAGTCACTTCAAGAATGTGATCCGTGATGATGCTTCAATTGCAAGACTCTTAACCTGCTGCTTTTAAAGATCCCACTTTTGAAAGACTGAGATATCGGCCCGAGCCCACGTGTCTTTGAAGCACGCCGCTACAGCGCGTTTAGAAATTTTATCTGAATGAAGGGAATGATTTAGCTTCCGTAGTTCCCACTGCAGCCGGAGTGGACGTCTAGAAGGCTTTTCTATCTCAACAGACACCATGCAATGGTTGCTAAAAAATATTGGTCTCACGTAGTCTCCATTTACAGTAGGTAATGTGCCAGCCGAAGCGTGGATCCTGTCAAGTCGGGCATTCGAAGATGATTGAAAATGCCTCAAATGTATACTATCACTTTTTAGTTGGCCAATGTCAACAATGTTATGCTCACAAAGTACGTCAGTGAGAAAAGCAGCACATGGTGTCATAACGTCCACAATATACTGATCGTACCTCATTGTTACATACACAACTGAAATATTCCAGAAGTAAAATTTTTCCATCTGTGTGCAGAAGTTTTGCCATCGACAAGAACAGCAGTTTCCTATCTTGCTGCTTAACAGGCGCATACAAACAAACAATTCGCCGCTGATGGTCCGAAATGGCGAGGTTTCAACATAGAAGCCGTCCTTCAACATCAATTCAGTATGACAATTCAGTCATATAAGTCAGTCATATCTAGTGTATTGCTCAAAAACAGATCACCCCCTCCGGACAAGCCCTTCGATTGGCTGGCGAGGATATTACATCGCGATACAAACATTGCAAGAGCAGTTTCTGTATCCTCATATGTAGCCAGTTTTGTTTCCTGAATTGCAGCTACCTTCACACGACAGCTTTCAAAGAGTTGCTTAAACAGGCATTGGGGCCAAAAGCATATCATACTTCTGCTTGTCTACGGTGAGGATGATAGTAGCGATGACAATGACAGTGCATTTAATTGATAACGATAATGAGAACGAATGTGATGTACCATTTGCAGCAGCCACGCTCGTGTTTTCGCATTTCTGCAGTGTAGATTCAGCAGTGCTCTCGAAATTCTAAAATAGAGAAGCTCGCACCTAAAACAGGAACCTGCTAAATTACCATCGACGCTAGGAGGCCTTCCGAGCTTCGCCACGAAATGAAAAGACCCACAAAGCAAGAATTATTCACAAGCTTCCTGGTACATTTAAACAAAGCCGCTATCCAATATTTACTCATTACCTCGGAGGTTTTGCTCCTCAAGGCAGCGCATCCAACTTAAAATATGCACGATTTGCCTCCCACCCTCGACGCAGTCAGCCAGCTGGCACCTCAAAACGGCAGAGGTTATTAGCATGACAGTGATTCCAAATTACGGCTTTTTGGGGCGAATTTCAGCGCATGCTGCTCGGCGTTAACAACTGGAGGCTGTGTACAGGAAGCCAGGTGTGCCAATGGCGCTCACGGAGTAGAACGTAGGCTGGATTACCTGGCCTCTTATAGTACAGTGAACATGACAGTGGTCTCGCCTAGTGACTTGCGTGTTGCCTGTATCCTGCGTACTAAACAACGACGATTATTATGTATAGGGCGTGTGCTTACAAAAGAGTTTTGTATAGTTCCGATAGAAATTGAAGTTGATAGTTATTCTCAGCAAGCTACTTTAGGGAGGCGAACACGCTTCGCATCGCATTATCCTATTGACGGGTTGTGCTAGAGACCTTTTACTCTTGCTGTGTGCTCAGCCATTCACTTCCTGCTTTAGGCACAACTCGTTCTGTTCACTGGTGCACTGTTTTAAAAGATGCAAATGAGAAAAAATAATGAAGTGGGTGAAATGAGGAAGCATGCTGCCTAGTTATAAGTACGTGCGTGCATACGAGAAGAGCGCACCAGCGACGGCTCACGTTCCTGACGGTGAATGCATTCCTGATGAATCGACCCACAGCGCAACTGGCGGTAATTAGAGAGCGGTGATATAAAGTTTTACGCGTAATCAATATCACTAGCCCTGACAGGAGAGGCGCATTGTTTCTCCAAAGTTTTATTTCATCTTCCACAAAATGCAGGACGCGAATTTATTTATGAGGGGCGAAAAATACGCAAAGGAAACGCGGCAAAATATTCTGCAGAAAACATATGAGTATTTGAACATTGCGGAGAAAAAAGAAAAACAACTCAATAACAATCAATATATAATTTGTCAATTGCATCAATGCTGTTTAAAACCTCAGGCGGGAGTTCATTCCATTGAGCCGTTGTTTAGGGAAAAATGGATATTTGAAGGCATTGATTCTAGTGTTGTACCGTGTTAGTGATTCCGTATGTCGATTTTGTGTTAGTAGCGTTGTGAGTGGCTTAAGAAATAAATCAGGACTCATGGAGAGTTTTTATTTTTGAGCAAGAACAAAAATTTCAATCTTTGAACTTTGTTTGTGCTTGCAATGCCTGTATGTTTTTTTTGTGCCATATATGGCACAAGTGTGGTTGGAGAGTCGGTAGAACGATATTCATTAAAGATTAATCGTACAGATAGAGTTTCGTTTTTTCATTTCCAGTGCATCAATACTAACTTTGTGGAAATATCCCACATGGTGCATGCATATTCAGGCTTGGGTGCGATGATGGAATATGTAAGCTAAACGTTTTGCACTGAAGGGGCATAGTTTAATCTATGCCTAAGGAGGCAAAGTTTCGAAAGGGTGACATAAATATGTTAGTTATATGCTCATTGCAGATAAGATTGTTTACAGGTAACACCTAGGTATTTGTATTCGCTAACTTCATCAAGAGTATGAGTTGGAAGGGCATACCAAAATGATAGGTTCTTTAGTTTATTGGTCAGTTTCATAAAGACTGTTTTGTTATTTTCAAGTTCTTCTCCGATCGGCTGCATCATGAGTTAATGCTCTGAAGGTTAGAGTTAATAATGACTTGGTCGTCGTAGGATCTGATTTCATAAAAGAAGACACAATCATCGCAAAAAGCCTAATTTACGTTGTTTTTTTAAAAACATTAACAATACTGATGATGTAGACCAAAAACAGTAATGGGCCTAGTAACTTTCTTGCGACACATAACAAGAGACCGGAATGTAGTTTGAAAAATAGGCATTGATAATAACGAACTTGGTGCGGTTATAAAGGTATGCAATGTCCGTATGATGGTGCGTTATAGTGGCGAGGCGCGCGCGGAGCAAATCAGCCATGACATCGTTCTTGAAAACGTACCATACGGAAAAAAACAAGGATCAGGCTTATACTTATCTTGCAGAAACACATCGTATATCACATACAATAAATCAATATAAAGAAAAAAAACTGGAGACCTTGTTTTTAAAACATTGCTTTATGAAAAACTGAGGTTCAGAGGTAGACGACAACTCCAATCATCCGCTGCTTCTTCCTAACCCGCCACATAAAGCCCCCTAATGTTCAGATAGATTGCGGAACAAGCGCGCAAGTGAACACGAAACAATGAAAAACAATGGAAGTGCGCATAGCGCAAACTTATTAGCGACAGATTTGACAACATTTAACTATGACCGTTTTCGACACCGGTAAGGAGATCACACCATCAGCGGAATGGTACGACATACACGCAAGAAAGACATCAGACCTACCCTCTCTTATACGGGGGGTTAGAATTTCGATATTCAAAATTTTTAAAACAGGTTAACAAAATCAGAGCATAAAGGTTGTTTTTCTGCATCAGGTAGAACCAGGCGGACGCAACCTGCGATGATAATTTTCAGCATAATATCAGTCTTTATCTAAACGGAATATTTACCTTTTCATTCAATGCAATTAGCATGCACGATCGTACTGAAAACCCCTGCTGGTGGCATTTGATGACTATTCTATCTTGTAGAATTTTAGTAACGCTCCTGTGTGCTGCAAAAAGGTGGTTTACAATTTCAGCCCTATCAGTTTATTTACGTATGCCAGACCACGGCATTCAGCATGAAGCTCCTGTCTTGTGTGTCGCAGTTTGCATCCGCCTGGCTGTTTCCTTGTGTATGTGGTGTTTCTCCGTGCAGACAAGAACCCAATACAGCAGTCATGTGAGAATTTATTTATTCCCGGAAACAAGTTAGCGGCGAGAGCCAGAGAGGCTGGCCGCTTCCGAGATAGGGAAGGGTGAAGAAACCAGAGCAGGCCCTGGCGTTGTGGCATATATAGCCTATACCGCTTGAGGGGCGTATCACGATGGCCCACAGGGCATGTAGGCGTGCCCTATTTAAAGTATTATTACAGTTTATTAGGTTATTTGGGCTGCTGTTTACAACCTGTTCTCTCTTGCAGCTTGAAATTTGAAATTTTATAAGGGTTCTTTTCATGCGTGCTGTTTCGGACTGCTGTTTACAACCTGTTCTCTCTTGCAGCTTTAAATTTGAAATTATATAAGGGTTCTTTTCTTGCGTGCCAAAATAATTCTAATTTTTAAAAACAACGTACGTTCTTGTTTCTCTCTCTCTCTCTTTCAAACATAAGTTATCTCTTCCGTAATTATATATATGGGCCTATACCGGGAGACAAGTAGAGGAGAGGAGAATATTTCTGCTTACAACTTTTATTATTAAGTCTACTATAAAACAGTAGTTGTAATGATTAATAACGTTAATAGCAACATTGTATTGACATATAATTAACTAAATATTTTCATTTTGAGGTATTGTTTAGCTGAAAATAAGATTGTAGAGAACAAAGAGTGATATAGAATGAATGCTTAGCTCGCTTTCGGCCCGCAAGCATGCGACGTTTGTGGAAAATGCCATGCTTATTAAAGGCTTTTTGACTACAACCAAAATCTAACTGTTGCCCATAGTTGGGCCTTTTTGGACATGGCAAATCTTCCCGCCAGTTATTTCGATCCCGTATCCTGATTACCAGAAAGTACGTGTTGCCAGAAGTTATCCAAGATAACACTTTATCATGGATAACTTGTCTACCTTCGGCAAGATAGTAATGTGAGCATGGCAGTGAAAATTGTAATGAAAAGTGCGTTTGATCACAAGAGCACTGGTGCGAGAGTGACCTTTGCTGAACACCAATCTTGCTTGCGTACGTACTTTGTGTAATCGGAAGAAACAATGGTCACTTCACAAATATGTTTTAATGAAAACAATGATTTGCGAAGGCTTTTATTTGATTCTGCAGTCTCACTGGGAAATCAAGTTCTATTTAATTTACTTACTCAAATATGCATCGCTTCAGATGTTTGTCTTTATTGGTTTCTTAAACTTATTTGCAAACGCTTGCTATTTCTCGCACTGTGCAGTCTTGACTCCCCCCCCCCCTCCCCTCTCCCTCAAAGGACTATATTTTTCTGCAAACTTTAAAATAAAACAAAACAAGAAGGTGAAAATAATATACCTTTCCGAAGGCAATATTGCATTTTTTGCACTGCCCACAGGAAACTTCTGCTTCTGGAGTTTAACCGCGCACACATTTAGTCGACAGTTGCTCAAGAACGGTGCTTCTGGATAAAAATGAAATCATTTCCAGATTTAAATCATCTTGGGCGATTTGTAGCCTGCCACGCATACCGCTTACCAAAGCGTGCGCAGTGAACACTTGCCCTCGCGCATACTGAATCCGCCTCCAAATGCGCCCGATTTTATTTCGCTGACGTGTGTGTTAGCTCTCGGCGTTTCAGGACACGCACAACCCAACGGGCCTCCTATAATCATGATTTCCGCTTGTATACATGCACCTCGCTTTCTGTCGCGTCTTTCATATGCGCGTTTTTTTAAATTGAATTGCCTCTTTCTATTATGCTCTTCTGGTTACTTGTTTTTGTCTTATTCCTATGTACGATGCTAGAGCCTTCCAAAATAAATCAAGAGCTAGTGCGAGACGCGACGCCCGTATTTGTGTGCTCGCGCCCGGCCGAACATGCATATTTCGAACCTCGAAACACGCGGAGAAAACTTTTCTGCAATAGCACGCGTCTAGACTCGTACGTGGGTGGAGCAGCACGTGCCCGCAAACTCGATAGTGCCCGCCGCTCGTCAATGTGCGTGCACTGAATCCCTCTTCAGCTGCATTCATGACCTCCGTTCCGCTGCGTCGCCTTTCGAATGCATTTTCGTCTTTACATTTGCTCACACTTCGGATGCGTCCACGTGTTGAATTCACAAGCCTCGCTGTTTTGAGTCTCATATTTCGCCCTTTAACGAATGCGCCGCCGAAGTGTTTGCTGCATCCTTCTTTCTTTTTTTCGAGTAGTTCGCTGTCTAAATCTAGCGCTTCTGTGCTTGTATTACGAGATATTCGCGTTCCACAAAGGGGTTTTAGGCCTGACGCCTACATTTTCTACACGTACGAATACTGTGACAAGAAAATTCTTAACCAGTGCGCGAAGAATTTTTCCTGAGGGCTGTTCCGAGAAAGCGCTAACTAGCTGACGTAAATTAAGTTTTAAGTTTGTACCGAGAGCAAAAATGTGAAATACTGGAAGCCGCAGCACAACAGCAGCTGCATAAGAACCATAGTTCGGCATAAAGATAGCAATATCTTTCTCATAAAGATAGGTGTTAGGCTCGAGCTCCCCATTAAAATTCACAGCTTGCTTACAGGAAGTATTATGCGACATGGAAAGGGAGCAGTTAGATATAAGGGCTGATGGAGAACCTCAGTAATCTGGGTTTTGCTGATGTCATTGTCTTGCTAAAACCCTCAGGGTAATAATTGCAAAAATCACTAATGACCAAGACCGAAAAAAACATTAAGGTAAGCCTAAAAATTAATATTCCGGAGGCTAAGGAAATGTTCTACAGACTTGCGGAGAATAGCAGTTTACAATAGGCAGCGGAGCACTGGGAGTGATAGGCGAACATGCCTTCTTAGCACATGTGACAACCGCTGATCCGGACCATGAAAGAAAAATAACCAGGAGAAAAAGTTTAGGCTGAAACGGCTTTGGGAATTACTCGCATATTATGACTAGCAGCTCGCCGGAGTCGCTCAAGAGGAATGTATATAACATTGCATCATACCTCTACTCGCCTACGGTGCTGGAACGTGGAGGCTAACCAAGAGGGTTCCACTCAAGCTGAGGATAACGCAGAGAGCAATGAAAGGGAAAATGGTAGGTGTAACGTTAAGAGATAGGAAAAGTGTAGAGTGGGCTAGAGAAATAACTCCAATGACATTCCAGCGAAAATCAAGAAAAAATGGGCAAGGGCAGGGCGTCTGGTGTGAACAGATGATAACTGATGGTCGAAAGGGGTAACAAACTGGATTCCAGGAAAAGAAAACCGTTGTAGGGGGCGGCAGAAAGTTAGGTGGGCGGAGGAGGTGGAGTATTATGGGAGAGGTCGTCGCCCCGCAGTGAGTATAGTGTGGCTGGTGATGACGACTTAGAACAATTCCATTTTCATCTTCAATATCAAGGACCGCGAGAAAAAAATATGATAAGTAGAAATTTAACTTCACTTACAATTTGAATAACGAGTGTCTTATATTTGCTATCTCCTTAGTAAACAAAGGCGTCACTAGGGTCTTCGTAAATAGGATGTAAGCAAAATTGTTGGCGTTTATGTGTTGCTAGCTATGGGCATTCCTTATAGAACATCTGGTATAACCAAACAATGGTGGTAATTTGCGACTCTCTAGAAATACGGCAGAAAACAATTGATTACTGGTGTACATATAATATATAGTACACATAATTGCCAATAAACCACAGGAATGAATCTGCAAAGAACCAGACGACAACCCATGGAGAGAAACCTTTAGAGCCTCCTTGCTACGTATCTTTAAGTAGCGCATTCTTTCCTAACTCACTGCATTAAAGTAGAACCCCTTTATAGTAAAGTCACAGGGACCGGAAAAATCTTTACTATATTAGGGTCTTTACTATATTAGCTGTTGGGTATGACAATTTTTTTTTTTTTGCTTTCTTAAGCGTGAGGGCAGAGTGGCTATGCATACAGCAGATTATAATTTTATGTGAAAATCAAAGCCTTGCATCAATATGGCCTCATCTTACTCAGTGTCTGTTTTTTGAAAGGCAATAGATGAGAAATGCGCGCTGCAGTGAAGTCCTGCAAAGCTGCACACACCTCCAATTATTTCAACCGCTGCCTCGTGCTTCGTACTGTATGCTCGGTCGTTCCTTCCTCTCCCTATTTCTCGCTGCCCTTTTTTTTTCTTTACCTTCTAAATGGACCTCGCAGCCTTCTTTCCATGTTAGCATACAGGTTTACTTTTTTTTCACCACTCGCTGCATGCTTTTTCTCACGACTTCAGGCTTACATAAGATAGCTTTTTCTACGTGCTACTAAGCAGGGTGGTAAAGCTTATTTATAAAACATTCGGTGTTTTTTTGCTTTTGCTAAAAAAAAATGCCTCGCGATTCTAAGTAGAGGCCGTGTAGCGATATCATTTCGCGGGAAGTCATCGCTCCGGTCAGATTCCCTTTATTATAACCGCTTTTTGCCAAAAATATTGTTACGAAGCGGCAAGCCGATGAAGACAGGAGATAGAACATGAGCGATGACGATGGTAGATGCCGTTTTATGAATGTTCGCGGGCCTAGCGCGAGCGCTCCTGCCCGCGCCACTGCCCTCTTCTTCTTCCTTGTCGTCCGTAACATGACCCGGGGCCACCGAGCGATCGTCCCGATCGTGGACGAAGTTTAGCGATGTTAATGATTTTATGGCATGACGATGGGCGTGTCTGGATGCTTGAAGAAGAAGAAGAGGAAGAAAGAAAAATAGAACGGCTTGCCGGTACGATGTCTGATGCGTGGGTGATCCGCCTCCCTTGGAGCTGTCAACCATCCGTCACCAGAGTCCATGGGACCGATGGCTCGAGGTCACGTCGGGCAGCTTGGGCGGGGGTTGAGTGTTCGTGTCCATCCGTTCCTTCTTGTCATTCGGGTCTTTCGGGTCCTTCATCTCTGTTCTGATCGGTATGTCTGTTCTCCTTGTCTTCAGGTCCGGACTGGGGGCTGGGCGGTGGTAGTTGTTCAGGTCTGGGCTTGAAGGGCTGGGGCGAAGCTGCTCGGCGATGTCCCTGGACCCTCGGTGATGGTCCCGGCTTGAAGATGGCGTCGATGCTCCAAGGCGAGGATGGGGATGCCGTACGCCGCACCTCCAACCAAATGTTACGAAGCGGCAAGCCGATGAAGACAGGAGACAGAACATGACCAATGACGATGGTAGATGACGTTTTATGAATGTTCGCGGGCCCAGCGCGAGCGCTCCTGCCCGCGCCACTGCCCGCTTCTTCTTCCTTGTCGTCCGTAACAATAATATTATTATAAAGGGAGGAACATTAACAGTCGTCTATGGAAGATGAACAGGGACTTCACTTTCACTTTATTATATACGAGTTTTTACTATATCCGAGTTTACTATAGCGGGGTTTCACTACTTCCCTAACTTCCGAACAGTGTTCAGGTGAAGCGGTCATAGTGGAAAATACAAGACAGCCTTGCCGCCACATTCGCTGGCTTGGCACCTAACCCACGAGCTCTTCCGTTGCGCACGTTTCCGGATCACCTTTGAATATTTATCGCTGTCGATGATATAGATATCAAACTTATAATTTTTGTATGCTTATCAAACCTATACTTTTTGTGTATGTTTTCATCACTTTATATCTCCGGCTTCTTGAGGAGAGATGTGGACCAGAAGCTACATATACTTAAGCTTTAAGGCGCGCCAAACCTGCCAACACAAACATTCCTCAGCGTTGTAGGCGTTGACGAAATACCGCGAGCTTAAATAGTGGCACGGAGAGCGGTCTTGAAAAATCGAACGCGTTATCATACACACTCTCAATCACTTCGTTTGGTCACTTGTAACTGTCCATCATTCATTTTCTTGTCTTTCAATTTCAAATAGGTAGAGGGCGTGTTTTACGTGTGAACGCTATGAGGACGTTGGACGTTTCTTTGGCTTCTTTATTGCTCTTTTCAGCTGTACGAACTTGTTAAAAATAAAAATAAATGAATAAAGTCAAATCTCTCGCGCACGTGTAAAATCCAAGAAGGGTGCGAAAGCGTCGCCAGCTCGAATAACTCCACAGACGACTATTCTGAGCCTTTAGTCATATCTCTCTTGTGCGACTGTTTCCACTGCCCGTCTGTGTTCTTCCTGCCCTTTGTTATATTTCTTAAGACGCGTATCTAGCCTTCAGTCGGGGACATTTCGAAGACGCCGGAACTATCCTCATCCCCAATGGTTGACGCATTGTTTTAAATGCCAGTGTAGGGTTCACGAGGGTAAATCCGGTACAGCCATTTCCGAGGTTGTTCTCCTTATACAGTACCTTGGTTCCTGCTCTGTCCCATTTTCTGGAGGGCCTAAATTGAATTGAGTGAGTCTCATGTGCTGTTACAGTTCAAATCCATAGATGCTGTCATTACTGAAATCGTCTTTCTACTTTTCTCTGTGGTCGTTTTATACACATTTGAAAAATTATTTTGCTTTTTGCAAATAAATTATGAATAAATTGCAACAGTAAATTCAGCATGTTCAAACTAAAGTGGAAAATAGTTTTTTGAGAGTACGATGGTTTCTCAACATGACATCAGTAAAGCCTCAAATCTGAGAATGATTGTTCCAGCTGCCATTGCTAGCTACTTTGAAGAAGTGGAGAGTTCGGGTTATGATTTACTTTTATGAGGATATTCTTTAAGAGTACAGGAAAATGTTGATTTCAAGAAGGTTGCTTCTGGCATTGCTAACATCGACAAAATGCGAGTCAGACAAAAAGGTGATGACGATACAAAGCGATGTAAAATGCTGATATTATCGCCATCTTTTTGCACGTTTTAGTTTTGTCGATGATGAATTATATAAAAATGTAATAGGGCGTTTATTGACGCTCAGATGGAGAGCTGTGAGAACAGGACCTTGCAACGGCGAGCCCAGCGTACTTCTTCTTTGTCTTCGTCGCACAACGCACAGGTGCATATCGATGGCTGAAGTGCTGACTATCACAGTACATTTTCCCCCCGGGTAAAAAAAGGAGCCATCCTGGCGACTTATGGCGCGGAAAGCACAGCGGGGTCATAGAATGGCTTCAATCGGTTCACGTGAACTGTTTCACGACCACGGCGACGCAAGTCCGCAGAGGGCGTGACGGGCTCAACTACGTAGTTGACTGCAGATGTTTGCTGGAGGACCCTATATGGCCCGTGGTAGCGAGCAAGAAACTTCTTTGAAAGGCCAGGGGTTGTGGAGGGCACCCAGAGCCACACCAGTGTGTCCGGGAGATATGAAGAAGCTTCGCCGGTATCACGGAGGTATTTTTGTTGCCACTGATTTTCTGTTGTGAGAAAGCGGGCGAGCTGACGGCATTCTTCTGCGTACGTGACGGCATCGGATAGCGGGGAAGATTCGGAAACGTCAGGGCGGTAGGGAAAAAGTGTGTCCATAGTACAGGGTGCCTCGCGCCCGTAAAGGAGAAAGAATGGAGAGAATCCAGTAGTGGCCTGTGTCGAGGTGTTATATGCGTAAGTAACAAACGGTAGAACTTGGTCCCAATTGGAATGGTCGGTGTTCACGTACATAGCCAGCATGTCACCGAGAGTGCGGTTAAAACGTTCTGTCAGTCCATTCGTCTGAGGGTGGTACGAGGTAGCGGTGCGGTGTATGTTGCGGCATTCTTTCAGGAGAGCCTCAAGAGCGTCTGATAAGAAAACGCGTCCGCGGTCACTGAGCAGTTCGCGAGGGGCACCATGGCGAAGAACCAGGTTTTTCAGAATAAAGGCAGCCACGTCGCGTGCGGAAGCAGAGGGCAATGATGATGTCTCAGTGTAGCGGGTTAGATGATCCACTGCCACGATAATCCAGCGGTTGCCAGCTGAAGTTGTTGGAAGGGGACCGTATAGATCTATGCCGACACGATCAAACGGACGGGCAGGACAGGGCAACGGCTGCAACGAAGCAGAGGACTTGAGAGGAGTTTTTCGGCGTTGGCAAGACTGGCAGGAGCGGACAAAATGGCGGACAAAGCGGTACATTCCACGCCAGAAGAAGCGTAGACGCAAGCGCGTGTAGGTTTTCAACACTCCGCCGTGGGCGCACTGGGGATCAGTATGGAAAGCAGCACAAATTTCGGCGCGGAGATGACGGGGGATGACTAAAAGCCACTTCCTTCCGTCGTGAAGATAATTGCGGCGATAGAGCAGCCCGTCACGAATTGAAAAATGGTGAGCTTGGCGGGCAAGCGCCCGAGACAGACGACCTGGAGAGTGACTTGAAAGAAAGTCCAGAAGTGTAGATATCCACGGGTCGCGCCGCTGTTCCGTGGCCATGTCAATAGTGGCAAGCGAAGACAAATCGTAGGCGCAGATCTCATCAGGCAACGAAGAGGGAGGCAGCGGTGAGCGCGAAAGAGCGTCCGCGTCAGTATGCTTGAGGCCTGAGCGATATATGACACGAATGTCATACTCTTGGAGGCGAAGAGCCCAGCGAGCAAGGCGGCCGGACGGGTCCTTGAGGGACGCCAGCCAGCACAGAGCGTGATGATCAGTGACCACATAAAATGGTCGGCCATAGACATACGGACGGAATTTGCCGATGGCCCAAATAATGGCCAAGCATTCTCTTTCCGTAACAGAATAATTGGACTCTGCCTTGGTCAAGGTGCGGCTTGCGTACGCCACCACATAGTCTCGGATACCAGGTTTGCGTTGGGTGAGAACGGCGCCTATCCCAATACCGCTAGCATCAGTGTGAATCTCAGTTGGCGCATTCGGGTCGAAGTGGCGGAGGATGGGAGGCGAAACTAAAAGACGGCGTAAAGTGTTGAAGGCGTCATCACAAGCAGGTGTCCATGCGCAGAGGTCGGAGCTGCCGGAGAGGAGCTGGATGAGAGGAGCAATAATAGAGGCGAAATTTAAGATGAAGCGGCGAAAGTAGGAGCATAGGCCAATGAAACTTCGTAGCTGCTTCAGTGATTTTGGGCGTGGGAATTCGGCAACTGCACGAAGTTTGGTGGGATCGGGAAGAATGCCATCCTTAGAAACGACATGACCTAGAATTGTTAGTCGGCGAGCAGCAAAGCGGCACTTCTTCAGATTCAGTTGGAGGCCGGCGGTAGCGAGACAAGTGAGAACGTCCTTCAGTCGGAGCAGGTGGGATTGGAAATCGGTAGAAAAGACTACGATATCATCGAGATAGCAAAGAAAGGTTCGCCACTTGAATCCACAAAGCACAGTGTCCATGAGGCGTTCAAATGTGGCCGGGGCGTTGCAAAGCCCAAAGGGCATGACGTTGAATTCATATAATCCATCTGGTGTGATGAAGGCAGTTTTAGAGCGGTCAGCGTCAGCCATTGGCACCTGCCAGTAGCCAGATCGTAAATCCAACGAGGAGAAAAACTCGGCGCCCTGCAAGCAGTCTAGTGCGTCATCGATGCGTGGCAGAGGATAGACGTCCTTGCGCGTGATCTTGTTGAGCCGGCGGTAGTCCACACAAAACCGGAAGGAGCCATCTTTCTTAGGTACCAACACAACTGGAGACGCCCAGGGACTGTGGGATGGCCGAATGACACCCCGACGGAGCATGTCGTCCACATGATCAGCAATTACTTGGCGCTCCGAAGCCGACACGCGATAGGGGCGCTGGCGCAAAGGTGCAGTTTTACCGGTGTCGATGGTGTGCTCTACGACAGACGTGCGGCCCAAGTCAGTTTGAGGAAAGTCGAATGAAGAAGCGAATTTCTGCAAGAGGGCGACAAGTTGATCACGTTGCGCAAGTGGAAGATCAGCATCAATAGCATGTTGGAAAACGTCGGAGGGCGTCGAAGCGGTCGCAACATCGCAAGAGCACAGACTAACGTCGAAGGAGGGGGTTGAGTCAGCAAGAGTGGTGATATGACTGGGATCAAGCTCTTCAAGACGTCCAATGCATTCGCCACGGAGCAGGACTGCTGGGCAAGAAAATGGGTTCGAGGCATAAAGTGCACTCTTGCCGTCTTGAATTTCGAGAACTGCGAACGGAAAAAGGAGGCAGGGAGGACGGGAGGTGGCTTCGGAAGGTGTAAAAATCGCAGTCAAAGGAGTTACCCACTCACAAGACAGTGGTACGAGGGCAGCAGAGAACGGAGGAATGTCGGTGTCATGGGCGACGAGAAGTTTTGCAGTGCGGGGAGGGGTATCACAGAAGGGGGCATCACAGAGGGGGGCGAAGGCAATTTGTGCACGAGCACAGTCAATAACGGCTTGATGAGTCTATAGAAAATCGTATCCGAGGATGATATCATGCGAGCAGTTCGGCAGAACAATAAACTCGATGGGGTACAAGACGTCTTGAATGAGCACACGGGCTGTGCAAGATGCGGAGGGGTGAATGTGCTGTGATGAGGCGGTGCGGAGCGAAAAGTCGGAAATCGGAGTGGTCACTTTGCGAATACGACGGCAGAGCGCTTCACTGATGACGGAGACGGCTGCACCGGTATCGACGAGAGCGAGAACTGTGGCGCCTTCTACAGAAACTTTGATAACATTAGCGGGACGACATGGAGGACTTGAGGAATTCGAAACAAGCGCAGTTCTTGCCCCCGGAACTGCGACTGTTAGTTTCCCTCAACGGTGCTGGTAGAACGTCGCAGCATTGGAGAAAGCGATCGGCGCCGAGGAGAATGTGATCGACTAGTGGTATAGGTTTGGCGATCTTGTGGGACAAATTGAGAACCGGGCGGAATCATTTGCGAGCGTGAGTCGGTATCGTACGGGTAAAATCGAATGTCAGGCTGTGAAGGTTGGAGGCGCTGGCGACAAAGGCGCGCAACATGGCCCGGCCGACCGCAGGCATAGCAAATCGGAAGGTTGTCCGTAGTACGCCAAGGTTTCATGGGATGTGGGCGGAACCTTGAGGGTGGGGCTTGAAACGAAGGCTCAGCATGCGGCGGTGAACGGTAGGCAGGGACCTGCACATAGGAGCCAGACGTGGGCGAAGGTGGTGGCCTAGCCGTTACTTGGGCATACGTGAGAGGTGCCGTCACAGGCGGCACCACGGGGTTGGACGGCAAGGCATCAGCGACGTGTTCTTGCACGACACGGCGTATAGCAGGGGCCAAAGATGGAGCCAGTTCAGGAACGAGGCGGCCCGAGTCTTGAAAATGGGGAAGGAGTGAGATTTGACGTGCGACCTCTTCACGAATAAAATCTTTGATCTTTTGATTCAGCGGGCTCCCTTCAGAAGTTGGCGAACCACCCAGGGCTAATGCGGATACGCCTTCGTCGCACACACTGGAGCGGCGCCTAGAAGCGCGCCGCTTGCGAAGCTCGTCGTAGCTCTGGCAAAGCTTCACGAGTTCACTAACGCTGGTGGGATCTTTCGCTACCAGCATCTGGAAGGCGTCCTCAGAAATGCCCTCGAGGATGTAGCGGATTTTGTTTGCTTCCGGCATGGCCGGGTCGACTCGTTTGCAGAGATCAACGACGTCTTCTATGTAGCTGGTAAAGGTCTCATCAGCGCGCTGAACACGATCGTGTAAACGTTGTTCGGCACGAAGCTTACGCACTGCCGGGCGGCCGAACACTTCCGCGAAATTCTTTTTAAATGTCGACCAAGATGACAGGTCAGCCTCATGGTTGCGAAACCAGAGGTTCGCCACGTCCGTCAGATAGAATATGACGTTACTGAGCTTGTATGAGTCATCCCACTTGTTGTAGCTGCTTACTCTTTCATAGGATGACAGCCAGTCGTCGACATCTTGATCGGCCGTGCCGCTGAACAGGCAAGGGTCACGCTGGCGCACGACGCCAGCACACATGATCGTGGGTGGAACGGCCGGCAGCGTCGAAGTGTCTTGCATGGCGGTCGTAGAGGGTAGTGTACGGCTTCGCAGTTCCAGTTTGGGTGGGATCGTTTCCGGCACCTCCGCCAATTGTAATAGGGCGTTTATTGACGCTCAGATGGAGAGCTGTGAGGACAGGACCTTGGAACGGCGAGCCCAGCGTACTTCTTCTTTGTCTTCGTCGCACAACGCACAGGTGCATATCGATGGCTGAAGTGCTGACTATCACAGTACAAAAATAATATTGTTTATTCATAAATAATAAACCTTTCAAATGAACAATGTAAGCTGTCTGACGTTATTCGTAAAATCGTGCTTGCTTATTTTTTATCAGGCCGCTTATTTTTGATCACTAAAAATAAAATAACACAAAACACGGCTTTGATATTATCGTTTATTCGAACCTCTTAGATAAGAAAGAATAAAACACATAAACTACAGAATAACATTTTTTTTACGTTTTTGAAAAGCGAACAGGTTCTACAAAATGTAACCAGGTATGTTCCTTCCAGGTGTAATATTAGGTTAAATATTTTACGAGCCCTTTGGGACCCTTTACTTGTCGCCGTAAGACCTATAATCTCTATTTCAGAGATGTGCTGTCGGAACGGTTGCCGATTCAAAATGAGAACAAAAAAATATATTTACTATCTCATGTTTTTCGCTGTGGCATCCTTGCAGTGAATAAAAGGGAGAGTACCATCTGGGACCGGAAAAATACTAAACATAAAACTCCACTCTTTACACCTTGCTGTATAAGTGCAAATTTACAGCGAGGGTTTATCATGCCGCCAGCGTCTAAACTACTGTCAGCGAAATCCGCCTAATCACTAGAGCAACGACTCTGAACGCCTACAGCTGCGAGAAAGACATGTGGAACTTCGTTCGCACTTCATGGATGGGGCCGAAATGATGGAGGTATACAGTGCGGAACGTAGATGGGTTCTGCCAGTTTGGATCGGCACAGCGACGCTCGTAGGCAGATAAGGGAGCAGCGCTGCTTTCAAAGAGCAGAACAGAGCTGGGATTGACGAGGGGGCTCATAATCTAACGTGGAAAGATTTTCGCGCAGTAAGTTCCGCCGCTTATTATCGCCAACTGCGATGACCGGGGTCGCTGCATTCGGGCGCAATTACCGAGACGCAGGTCCGTACAAAATCGTCGTGTGTCGCAGCTATCTCCGCGTGTATGCAGGCGGAAGAGCGGAATGAGAGGATTCTAGCTGCATGAGATGCTTTCAGCGGCGGCTCTCTGGAATGAATGCTCATCCTCGCTCGTGCCGGAGATGCAGCCGACTTGGGGTTATAGTGAAGCTGCTTGCCGGCGTCAGGGATTAAGCTGTTTCTATCCAAGCTGAGAACAAAACAACGAACAATTTTGCGTTGGCCTTAAAAAGTCTCTCTTCATGAAGAAAATTTCCAAGGCTCGAAATTGTTCACATTATAAACAAAACTTAAACTTTTATTCACAAAAAGTTGTTTATCAAAGAGATGTACTATACGTCTCATCTAGGATAGTCAAATGTGATAAAATCAGCGCCTATCAATGTCATACTAATGTGTTCAGGTTTTAATTGTTTTCTTTACATGATCAACCATTGTAACGAGCTCTCTACTTATGTGATGGCTGTACTAGTGTTGAAAATTTAATTTAGAGCTTTATTCAATAAAATTTATCATACGGAATTCTAATTAATGCTGCTTTTGAGCACTTTTAGCTCAGTTATTTTAAACTGTTACCGTTTGGGAGAGCATACAATAACCTTTTTTAAATTAACAATGTGCTTTTCCTTTATTGCTGTATTTATGGCGTGATTGTTGTTGGATTTACTAATGTATTTACCCGTTGTACTCGTGTGTGTGTGTGTGTGCGCTTGTGTTACATATCTTTCCTGGGTCAGAGTGATTTATAATTAAATATGGAACTCGGCTCTTTACTGGGCCTATGGGAAGAGGAAAAGTGGGTACTTTCACATTGTGCTATGGAAACAGGCCTTAATTTCGGCGACCTACGAAGCTTAAAGGAATTAGACACCTCGCAGAAATGAAGAAAAGAGTCATAGTCTAACATCCCTGCTAATGTGCATTACAATTTATAGAATGTTCAGTTACGTGAAAAATAATAACGATTGGTTCACTTGAAGGGAAAATCACAGTATCTCTCATACTTGTCTCTGTGGACAACTGAACCAAGCTGTAAGCGAAAGCAGGGAAGTGGGATTGAAAGTGGAAAGAAAGAAAGAAAGAAAGAAAGAAAGAAAGAAAGAAAGAAAGAAAGAGAAGTCGTAGTGGACGGCTACGGAATAATTTCGACCACTTAGGGATCTTTAACGTGTACTGACATAGCACAGCACACGGACACCTCTTCGTTTCGCCTCCACAGAAACGCAGCTACCGGCGGTCGGGATCGAACCCGGTACTCTGTCGCAGTAGTCAGGCATCTTAACCACTGCAAAACCGCGAAGAGGCATTATTTGGCGAACCTGACAGAGGAAGTGGAATAAAAATATTCCTGAAATATATTATCTGCACTGCGTGTATTATATGTACGCCCCAGATATTGTGAATTCTAAACGTATTCTACCTTACAGGAATACATGCCAGGAGCCCGTGTGTTTGATTGATAAAGCGTTAAGGAAGCCTGCAGCGTTCCTCTGTTCTCCTTTCAAAAGTTACATCGGAGTTTAGAGAAAAGACGAATAAATCAACAACAGTCATATAGAAAAGGTGCATGTCATCACGATCATTGTAAAGATGCACTTGATCGTCACCATCCCATAATATTTTAAAAGGCCCTCACCGCACGCCTTGTGTATAAACTCAAGGTACTAATCTCTCGTGGAAGCTGCAATAACCAAGGAAATTTGGAATTCAAATGGAAGCACTATTAGGGCGACAGTAATGTCACTGGCCAGATTTTCCTGCCACTTTTGCGAGCTCTGAACACAGTCCATTGTTAAGTTTAGGTACGTGAGAAGCTGGGGAGAAAATCCGAGATTTATGGATTTAAACACGTTCTTAAACACTAGGCGCTGACGGTGCATTTTTCCCTAGGCATCTGTGCGAGCATCTGGCCTTAACGAAGTCACGGCGGCTAGGGTGGAGGATGGCTCATTTCGCGTCGACTGCCGTAAAGATTGGTTCTTGGGCCTATACCGACAAAATTTCTGAGGTTTACTCGAATAGCGACGGCCGTGCTATCGACGGAAACTGAAAGGACTCAGCCGATGGGAAATTCTGCGATTTCACTTCTTCTAAGGTCCCAATACCGAGAGTCATTCCCATATGACATGGCCAGTGTTCGCTGGTCTTCGGCAACGGCAGAACATACCTCCTTTTGGGTCATTGGTGAGCAACGTGTGTGTTAATGACAAGGAGACTCCAGAGCTGGTTGCGATGCCACGGAACAAAGCCTGCCTGAACATCGAAGCTAACCCGGAATTTTGCGTTTAAATGTGTGTGCAGAAACATGCTAATGCTGTTCAGCTGAAAATGTTGCTTTAATATCATTTCAATGCCATCTCATCGTCTCAAGGCCCATTCATACAACGGATCGTCGGTCCATGGACAGCGTAATACGTGTTCACACTTCTGTACTACGTGAGGCGTGCTTTCGGCCCGGTCCTCCCCATCCGGGATCATTTGCACTATTGCTGCCCTCTTGCATGTAGGGCGCCCCGTCGCACTGCAATAGATAATTGTGCTCCTATTGTCGCCTCTATCAATTCAGGCCCGAGAGGAGCACAATTACCTATTTAAATGCGCATCACCCTCAATGGGCCGTTTGTGAGAGGGTGCGAAAGGGGGAGTTGAACAGTGAAGGTTGGTAAGCCTGAGGAGCGCCTGCACAAAAGCTCCTTTCCATTTTGGTCCGTCATAGTTCGCTACGTGGCGTCGGATCAATGACCAGTTTTAAGTGAAGAGAGAACACGTATTACGGGGTCCGCGTACGGGTGGTCCGTCGAGTGAATCGACCTTTACTGAGCGTTCTTTCGTCGTGCTTGCATCATAATCCTTTGTTTCCTTTAGCCCTTACAAAAAAGCTTAATGAGTTTCTGATTAAATGTCGATTACATTTCTCATCATGCACATTAACATTTCAATACATTTTCTTGATGCATTTTTGATGAGTTTCATAAGAAAGTTGGCCACCGTGTTTCTGATGCACTCTTTGTGCATGAATTTTTTTGAACTCTTAATGCATGAGTGGCTATTGTCATCATAATGTGTATTGTTTGATGTGTTTCTAATGTCCCTAGAGATTTCAGTGCGCACCCTAATGTAGTGGACTGTTATGGCCACTGACACTGAAATTACCCCAGAAGGCTTTGAAGTAATTAGATTTTCAGATCGTCACTTGGAGATGAAGTCCAAACTTCACATTTTATTTAATTTTGCATGCAATCATTGATGACAGGCTCCTCATTTTTTGCACCACAGTGGTGTTAAAATTGCCACAAGTGTAACCTGAAAATAGAGAAGAGGCATTTAATTAAATTAGTGTGACAGAGATGGCATTTACTGCTCACATGCTCAATTTGCTGCAGTGCCGTGCTTACCGGTGATATCATTTACCCGAACAGGGTCCAGAACTTCCTTGCACGTTGCATCTTTATTCAGGTTGCTTCACTTGCCATAGAGGGACTTTCCTCTCAGTTGTTCGGTGGACATTGCCCGCATCATGCCTTTGAAAATTTTGCCGCTGTTGCTTTTCAGTCCGTACGTAGCCGATCTAGTGTGGTCTTTTCCACCAGGACACCATCACCAAGAGGGATCTGCATAGGAATTTACCAACCAACCAAGAAAACAATGTAACACACATATACAAGTCTCAATATATTTAGCCGAAGCAGTGTCACACGAGATGACTCAAACCTTGTACAAGTATGGCGTTTCATTCAATCAATGGAAATTTTTAATAACAGTAAGTCGCAAATTTGCCTGCAATATGTGCACTGTAATGACTAAAGGAGGTAAAAATGCGGCTAAGGCTATTATAACCGCTTCATATGCACATTTAAGCAAAAAAAAAAAGTAAACATTTGGTCACAACCAAACTCTGTAATAGCAACATCCGGTACAATCTTTGGCCACAGAATTCAAGCTGTCGACCTCTACTTGAATGCTCAGGCATCAGTAGCAAATATCCATTTATGCTAGTCGTCTCTACTAAAGACACTACAAAAATCAAGTAATGCGGTCAGAGTTATGTTGAAATATGACAAAAATAATGAAAACTGGATGATTCGAACCACATCAGCTCACTTAGCACGTATAGAAGGGCCTTATTGGAAGTCTTGTTGAAAATAAAATACATAGCTAACCGATTCTTCAAGAGCAAAAGTAAATGCCATAACTAACGCAGCACAATAAAAATGCAACTTGACACTCCATGCAACCGCGAAATACGATCCCGGTAAAATGAAAAATGCTCCCATTGTGATTAAAACGCGAATCTTGAAGCCGGAAAAGTCACAGGTTGATGATAGCGGCATATAGTTTACGCAGTTTGGAATAAACTATTATGTAACCAAGCCGGCCGACCGCGCCCTTCGAGGCCGTGAGAGCGGGCACAGAGGCATGCCGCGCTGACTGGCCGCGATGAACAAAAGTATAAACAGAACGGCTACGGGGGACGCGCCCGAGCAGCAGGACGGAAGGCGGCGCGCGCGCGCCTATGCTTCGAGTAAAAAGAAAAGAAAAAAAGTGTGTGCGTGTGTGGGGAGGGGGGGGGGGGGGAGGGGGGTCCACATACGCGCTGAGTGAAAGGAGGTGAGGAAGAGAAAAGAGAAAGGAAGACGGAGGTTTCAGGTGAGCGAGCGCGAAGTGTAAGAGATGAGAGAGGAGCCGAGAGTGCGAGGAGAATGAAAGTACGCCAACATGGACCTTGTGGCACGAACGGAAACGGTAGAACAAACCGAGAGGTTGCAAACAGTGCGAAGTATCAACCTGTCAAACTAAAATCGTTTCATGAACCTCCTGCGCGTACTAAATGCAAGGAAAATGTATCACACACAGTAGTTCTGTTAAAGAAAATTGAGACTGATGTTGTTGCACGAAATCAGCCTAACTCGCCGCGACATCTAACCACATGTGCGATGTCATTTTGGCAGCCCGGTGAAAACAAGCGTGTTTCCCGCTTTTTCATTACAGCACATTCCGGAGCGTTCCGGCACAAAAAGACACAGAATGCAGCAATCCGTTAGGACACTGTTCCCACAAAGCGCAATGTGCGTAAGAATATGCTTACCTTTACAGGCGATCGCGTCAGCCGTGCAGTCCGCCTTCGTATCACCGGCACCGAACTAACCAGTGCAATTTCAGCGCGAGTGCAATGTAGTCGGCGCATATACCTCTTAGTCGCGCAGAAAAAAAAAATCGTCCATGCCTTCTTCTTTTGAACATCTCAAACGTGACCCGGTGCAGCAGTCCTTCCGCATGGGCAAAGCACAAAGAAACACGGACACTTGCCGACACGATAAATGCCCGTTGGCGTTAAAAACCACATCTAGAAGGCACTTCACAAGCGTACTCACTTCTGTAACAGATATGCACGCGAAACGCAACATATTTCGCGACGGTAAACAATCGAAGAAGCACATTCATCATTCGCCGAAACGTGGCCGAAACGGACCCCACGATGCTAACGGCCATATTGTGAAATTTGAAAAGTAAGAGCGTTGGTAGTGGGTAGCTGCCGGCGGCCTCCTGGCGGTGAAATTTTGTTTCAGTTTGAGTTTCATTTTTAGAAAACATTTGTGTGTAGTTTTAATTTGAGCGTTATTTGTGGTGCTTTATTAAGGTGTTGGGTTATATCAGCAGCGCCACTTGTGTATGTAAGGATGCGAAGTTACGCAGCCCCACTCCCAGCATGTTAAGTGATATCTGTTATGTTCGGGGCGTCGGAGCCACGTGAGCGACGAACCTCTCGATTCGGTTGCTTCATTGTGCTTTGGGAGAGAGGGAAGAGAAGGAAAGAGAGAAGCGCGAGCCCCTATAAAGAAGGCATTGCTTCTCGTGCCCTGGTCGCGCACATGGTCCCAGGACGGTCCAGTTCCGAGGCAACGCACGGCTCGGGTTACGTACGCGCGTCGTCGTCGGCGGCGCAGGCAGGGTACCCCTGCTGGTCTCTCCGAAGCGGCCTGCTCGCAGGTGCAAGGAGGCATTGGAAATAAAGCGGCCGTGCTTCCGTTTGCTTGGAGGCGGTGTGGCAGTGCGTTGGTTCACGTACACAACAATATCCTTGCCCGTAACATCCTAAAGCATATTGTCCAACCATGGCACCCCTTCGCTTCGCAAGAAGTGATTTGCAATGGCACAAACACCCAAGACTCAGGGTGTAAGCGTGTTTTGAATGAAACAAATGTCCAAAAAGTTGGTTTTGTTTTTACAGTGCATGCTAAACAGAAATGAAAACATAGTAAAGTATATACATTCGCTTAGTGATGTATACTTTCTCTCATTTGAGAAAGTCAATGTATTTCCACATTAGCTTCTATGCAAAAATACTGTTGTGTTTTCCAAGCACAAAACTTATTGCGTAATCTCAAATGAAAGTCTGCTGTGGATCTCATGTTAAAACATATAAAAGTTGTTTCTTAGGCAACATCCTACATATGCTAAACAGAAATGAAAACATAGGGCTCTGAAAGTGTGCAGTTAACAAGGAATGAATATATATTCACTTAGCAATGTATACTTTTCCTCATTTGAGAAAGTAAATGTATTTCCACGTTAGCTCCTACCCAAAAATACTGTTGCTTTTTCCAAGCACAAAACTTCTTGTGTGATCTCAAAGGAAAGTCTGTTGTGGATCTGATGTTAAAACACATCTAATCTTGAATCTCCTTTGAGTGGTTTATGACTCATCAAAAACACATTACGTGCGTAACAGAAATTCAATATCTATTTTTGTAAGGGAGTGCTATCCCTTCATAGATAGCGTCCTAATTATCAACGAGAGTTTGTTTCCGTTGGTCCACCCCTCCATTTTACGGCGGAAGTAGCGGGACTTCCTTTTGTTCGATAGTCGAAAGTTTTTTGCAGCGTTCTCTTGCGACATTTCAGCTTGATGTCCGAGCTCAACGAACTGCCGAAACATGAACCCGAGAACTCCCGGCCCGGCCCTTATTTAAAAGAAGCCTTGTGCATCTCTGCCTGTGTGTATACGCTAGCGTCTTCTGTGCTGTAATGGGTTTCTCGGTTTCTAATCACATGGTTTTAAAAGGCGGTGACAAAACCAGCAAACCGGCAGTGTGTACCACTGGATCTTGAAACGCGGCTTGACTTAAATTATTGTTTGCCTTTTGACGGAGGAAAACGCGCCAGATAGGTAATGTTAGGTATGGTTATGCACAGTGTTTCGCATCAGCCTAACAGAAACTCCTCGGCGATGATTATCCGCGGTGTATAGTTTTTATCTCTCTGAACACTTCTAGCACTCTTCCCTTTTGAACCGTGTCATGCCAAACACCGTATTTATCTCCGGTGATATACGCACCTCGCGTATTATGCTTGGTGCCATGTTTTGGAGTGTGTGAGAGGCGATATTGTCTTACCAAGCCCTATGCGGTGCCACATAAACTTAGCATTGCTTAATTTGTGGCCATCTATCTCAACACCTAGGTTCCTTTTGCATCGAGCCATCCTTTTTTGAATACCTACGATAGCATGTATCCAAAGAGCACGCCTAAAACTGCAGATGAAAGAATCGAGACATCATTGCTATTTTCTTCTTTATTCATCTTGCGTTGCATCAGCAGAGCCAAAAAAGCTAGCAGCAACTCTGCAGTTTTTCTGCAAAAATAAAAGACCTTCCATACGTAGCACACTTCGCACCAATTTCAATCCAGCTTACTGTCAGCGCGGAATGAAGTAACGTCCATACTGTGCTTTCCCTTTCTGTTCAGGCTTGCAAGCCTGGTCGGCAGACAAGACTCGAAGGGGTTGCAAAGCCAATCCCGGGTTGTTTTCACAAATGAGGCCCTTGTGGTTTATCGTTGGGCGCGCCACAACGCACTTAACGTCGTTTGTATGGCTTCTAAGCGGGAGTGGGTCTAGAGTAAATTTCTTAGCTCACATAATAGCCGGAGGCTCCCTTCTTGTGCATGCGACTACTCTGGATGGAAACTTTTTGATGTAAAACAACGAGATTTCTTATCTCTGTTGTAAACTTTAGGTTGCAATAAGAAAATAAAGTTCGCAAATTTTTTTGGGAAGAAATAAAAAGGAAATCGCGAATTTAAGGATATTAATATTTAGCATATTTTTTAACGGCGAACTTATGCCGCATTCGGCAGAAATTGAGAGGCCGCTTCTGACTACATAAAACTCAGCTAAATTTGTCTCTCTCTTTTCTTTTATTGCTGTAAATCTGTTTTGCCTTTCGTTAACCAATTCCATCATCCGTTAGAGTAATTAGCGGTTCTATTCTCAACTATTCCAACTCTTGCCTCTCGAAGCCTTTTAAGGACGAATTACATCAAGGAGTTAAACTTGTTCTATCTGTTGCGCTCTTTTTAAAACAATAAATCAAGGAGCCCAACTTTGTAACCTTCTATTTCCATTCGAAAATAAACCAGCATTATTCTTATCTGGTGTACCATGCTGGCATTCAGCAAGTGAAGAACGAAGTGTGTGGGTGGGTGGACGAAGACAACGTTGAGTGTTGAGTTGAGTGGATAAGCTGTGCCAATCGATTCCAGAGTGGTGTTGCCCACTGGTGCGTGCTTTATACTCGTAACATCTTTGGTGGAGGTGAAGCTGGATCTCCGCAGTGGACGCTACGTCGGTACCGCTCCATGTCCACAGACACCACCACCTCTACGGCCGCCGGCCCAGCTATCGTCATGACTCACTCCCGGGAATCGGGTACCTTTTGCGGGACCGACGACGTTGATGTGGACGACTGGTTGGCCCTCTACGAGCCAGCCTCGTCCACTTCGCTCGTAACAATATAAATCTACATTCCTCCTATTCACGCGATACATACTGCATACTTATGGTACGTAGAACGAACTGACCATAACTTTACTTTCGCTTATCTTTACTTCGCATTATTTACTCATTGTCCCCAGTAACTAGGTTTGCAATTAAGGAAGGATGCTGGTAGCGCTTTCTGCGCCGATTTGTGGATACGTTCCGCAAAGTTCAGACTGGCAGGTTTGCGCAAGTATCCACGTTTCGCCATTGTCGTCTCATGCAAGGAACTGCAGTTTATTTGCGCAACTCTGTCACTTTTCTCCCCTTCTTTTGGTTCAGTGCACTGAAATATTTTCTTTCCGCCAGTGCGGCTCACACGCAATTGCATTCGACCTCGAAAATTTAGCGATGCTAACTTTTGTTACTTTAGGTGGTGGAAAAAAGGGACACATTTTACAACTGCCTATAGTACCTCAGTGGTTTAAAAACATAGAGATTGTCTTTCTAACTGGTTGGGCGCTTCTTAGCTCGCGAAAAAAGGCATCTTGGTAATGCTACATCTCTGAATTTATCATGTTTCGCTCGGCAAATGAAGCTCAGAGCAGAACTCTCCGATTAACAGTTAGGTGGTACTTGAATGCGAGCGAATTAGGGTCGACAGAGTCTTTTGTTTGTCTTTCTCTTTGAAATTTAAATCCGCATTCATATCGGTTCTTTTGTTATTCACAGGGCTCCGCGTTCGGCCGCGCCCTTTACCCAGCTCTGTCATCTGTCTCTCTATATGTGGGTGCCCATTAAAGCAGCATGAAACGTGGGTCTAATTCATCGGCAGCCAGTCTAATGGTGCTAAATTGCCATTGTGCTTCTCTGACGGGATAATGACCAAAAGGACATCTCATTAAGTCACCGTTTTATGCACTTGGTGTTTTTTACACAAAATGACTTTATGCATTGATGCTTTATTTTTATTTTTTTTTTGCGCTGATTGATGACAACCTTAGCTCCTCCCGGCTCTCGACCAGCTAATAGCTTCACTATTCGAATCTTGAGCTCTTCCTTTCGGTTATATGTAAGTTTTGGTATTTGAGTAATTTAAATTGCGGGTTTTGAAGCGTGAATTTATAAGTTATCCTTAATTTCGTCCTTGGCATTTCTTGGTGCGTTTTTAGAAAGAGGAATATATGTTTACGCATGCTGATATTGTAAGCGTAATTGGGTAAGCTATGTTATTATTTGTATCTTTAAGCTATAATTGAGGTTAGTCCCTTCACGTATGCTGCAAATGGGTTAGCCTGTGTTGACTTTAGCATCTATTTTAAGAAAATAAGAAGCGCCTCGACTAATGGAGATCCCGAAGGTAGTGCAGTGTTCTTCTGTGACATTAAAAAAATTGTTTTCTGCATAAAATTGATAAGCTAATCTTTCAGCTAGGAGCTGTTTTTATTTTTGTTTAATCTTTATGCAAAACTGCCAAACATGTACCAGCAATCTGCAATGTACAAATGTATTCTTGGCTGACCTAACATCACATGCTTGGCGTTGTTGTACCCATTAGTATGAATAAGATGCAGAATGCGTAACAATATTATGAAAAATGAAAAATGAACGGTCCCTCTTTCGTCCTGGTTTGTGGAAAAGTTATTGCTGTATCTGTGTTATCGACGCAATTACACGTTAATGCCATTCAACCTGTGTGGCGTTGCTTAAAACGTTATCTGACTGATGACAGGGTGAACTGGACGAGTCTGCTAGCAAGATGCTCATACGCGTTTTTCTGTGCGGTGACTATGAAGTGATTATGCTTAATGCTATTATCCATAGTGTCTTTAACTGCACAGGGCCTTCCGAATACAGGTACTCCAATAAATGTGCAATAAAAAACTATAGATGTGGGGAAGGTCTATGCTCCGCCTTCAAGGGAAAGACGTCATAGAGTTAATGGTCACAGTCTGCGGATTGCCTTAAGGATTTTAATTCGCGTGTGTGCATTGTTCTTCCCTCTTAATGGCTGATAGCTCAGCCTCTTTTGATACAAACACACATATATTAATTAGCATAACGTTGATATTGTAATCTCTTCTGATATGTGAAGAATAACCCGAGGCAGATATAAAGCTGCCTTTATTATGATAAGTTACCAAGGCGGATGAAAATTGTGTTTATGTCCACTGGGAGTAGCTAATCTTATTCAAGGCCCAAGGGTCCTGCTTGGTTTTGATTCACATCTTACTCTGGCACCTCAAAGGATAAGCCCGAGATGGCAGCGTCTCCTATGTTATGTAGTGCCATGACGTCACACAACCTCTCAATCCCCGGCCATGTCACCTGTCATCTTCAAACGGCAGATCATTCCTATTATTTTTCCTTCACATCACCACAAAGGCCTACATCACCAGAGCTTACAGCACCGTATTGTGTGCTGAATGTGTGCTTTAACGCCATTTAAATAAATATAGAAAACTGGAAATGAAGACAACTTTATAAAATATCAGGGATAACAGCAAATTAAAGAAGAAAGAATGTGGAACATTTTGCTTACATTTCTCATGTTTCATCTCTCCACTACGCAATCAAAGAAGCTAAAATCCCTGCCTGATCAAGGCCATGTCCCCCATGCAGGTACGCGACAATTTTATGTGGGCTACAACAACAACAATAACGGCAAGCATGCTGGGGCAGCATTCGACAACAGGAGGCCGCGCAATAGGCATTTGCTCTCCGTGTCTTCAGCTGACGACTACAGCGCCTTTGCTCCTTTGGATGCCCGGGGACAAACTAAAAGGTCATTCTTGCGAGATATAACATCAGGTGAGCATAGCATGCTCTTGGATGAACCATAGCATATGTTCTACATCTGGAACGACCGCATCCGTAATGTGGTGCGAAGAGATATCAGGGAACGAGACTATTCGGGCCGTTCGCTTTCGTCGAACTCTGCCCACAGGGAATATACCAAAGCAGCTGTTTATCAATTATTCCGCCTGTGTTGTCGCGCTGTTCTCGTTGACTAAACGTAGGCCTCTATTATGAGGCGGCCGGCAGTATGGTCTGCGGCCTTCTACCGCACCCACTGCCTACGAAGTGATCCCATACAAGAGAGGCCACGTGACAATTGTGCAAATGTCTTGTGTTACATTAAGGTGTTTTCTCTCAACTGTTTCAGTATTATTCGTTGCATGGACAAGCAAGATCATTTGGAAGGGCTGCTGCATCGAGCTCAGTCTTCCTGGACTCTCTTTAAACGGTAAATAGGGTCTGCGTTGTGACCGCCTACAGGAAGGTAGTAAGAAAATGTTATGTTGTGTTTTTTGCAACTGTAATTTCAATACCTTTTCACAACTTGATTTCGACTTTACTCTCTGTTATCTTTTTCTGATCTCTTTTTGTTTCTTAGAAGGCAATTCTTTTAGGCAATCAATTATAACCTAAGTAACCAATAGCGCAACCACAAGAACATCTTAGCTCAGAGAAAAATATGCACAATCAGAGGTATACTTTGTTTTCATTTTTATTAGGAAGGCATTTTTTTCAGCGTCAAATAAAGAAAGCTATTGAATACATGTAATACAAACTACCTGTATTTGAGCAGTATTTGTTTTTAATTGGCATGATTGGTCACTTCTCCCATTTATATATAAATGATATTGGGAACTGTTGTCACATGCTGGACTCGATGCAGAAGATTCCTTACAGCTGACCTTAAAGCAGGCGGCTCATGTCCTTGTATCAAATGGGACCGACAAGACGTGACGCGAATCCAACTTTACTGCAGACAATGGGACTGCAGTGCGAAGAGATATGTTTTCTGCAACACAGGTCACCACGGTTAAATAATGGTCCCTCTATATCGCCCAGTTCTTCAGGTGTTTCGTACTGTTAGTTGCTTGAAACATTTTCCTGAAGTATGCGCAGGCTACTGCAACGGCTACAAAGTGATGTGCCTGGGCCAGGCATTAAAGGCTAATTTTTTTTCTGCAAAACTGCTTGGAACTTTTTTCCACATCACGCTTTCCATCTACCATAATTTATGACAATGTTTAGTCGCAATGATGCATCTAAACACAGTGCTTAACCAACCTTGGAGTTACATTCGTTTTGTCACTTTCCACCGCAACACGGAACACTCTATACAAATAAATATGATGTGTAAGTTGCAGAAATTGTTATTTACCGATCTGATACTGGATATCTGTGCCGAATATATGTGGCCAAGGCTAGAAAGCTAGCCAGATGTGTACAACAGTGATCAAGAGCGTGCCGGCACTTCAATCCTGATTCCACATGTTCTACAGTCACAATCACAGATGTCTTTCTCATCTGCGCGTGAAGTCACTAATTTTGTGAAAGGAAAAGCCGTGGGCGTACTTTGCATCTCAGAAAAAAGAAAGTGCCACACACCGGAAGGAATACGAAGCAAGAAGTACGACTAATATTGAGACAGTCATGAATATCGAGAAAAGCAGCGAACAAGTGGCTGGGCCTTTCACAATTCCGGTGTTGTCGGTCAGAAACTACCACGGACGTGATTGCAAATTAAAAAAAAAAAAACACTTAAAGGCCACTGCGAATGCATAGCCCGACAACGGATGTCGTTGCCACTGCATGCATTTCCGAGTGCTAAAATTCGCATTCACGATGCATTCGATACATCTCGAACAAATGCCCAATTTATCGAAGAAAACTTCAACTATGCTGGTTTTCGGCCTTGGTATCTTTTGCAAATTTTGCGAATATGTGTTTCTGTTTTGTTTTTTTTAGTAGCAAAGGAGGCGTACGGCTGGTTGCATTTAGAAACAGCAAACACTACGTCCTGGCGTGACGCTAAAAGCATAGTACCCAGAATTGCGGCGCAACGCACACAATCACGTGAATAGAAAACACCACACAGGCGCACACTACCAACTGTATAATGAAATTGAACACGCACTTCCTCTTCACCCATCAGCCGCAAATTCCTCTTCAACACTCTACACTTAGGTGTAGAAGAGGAAGTTGTGGCTGAGTGGTGAAGAGGAAGTGCGTGTTCAGTTTCATATTACAGTTGTAGTGTGCGCCTGTGTTGTGTTTTCTGTTCATGTGATTGTGTTCGTAGCGCCGCGTTTCCGGGTACTATGCACCACCAACTAACTTTTCAAGATTTTATTCTGTTATGCCAAAAGCATGTACCTTGTATTATTTTCATTTAATAGCAGTGATTTTGCGGCACGACTGCGGGTCTATTATTACAGTGAAAAGTCGTAACACGAAACCGAGCTACCGTATTGCAGGAACCTTTCGCTGGAAACAGCATACTCCCCCCCCCCCCCCCCGCCTCCCCCCGTTGAAGACGAGCACTTCTTCATTGTTCTCGGGTATTAATTTCAAATGATACCCATCATCAACAAAAGGCCACCAACATTGTTCCTTTAAACAAAATAACAAAATATCCTGTTGCGAAACTTCGGACTCTGATGAGGCCTGCTAAAGAAATATAGATGCCAAACATGTTCACACACTACATTGCAAAGTGTTACCATTTAATCCTGCAATTTTATCGTAAGTAATCTCTGTAGCTAATCGTCATCTTCACCGCTGTCTCCGAGCTTGTTGGTAAATTAGTTCCTGTAAATTGATCGTTTTTTTATCATATGAGACATATGAGACGGCTGTGACGGTGGGAGGAAAAGGAAGGCTAAAAACAAAGTCAGGGTAGCTGAGAAGAGGCGACCCAGAAAAACCATCAGAATAGAGCCCCCTCCCCCCGCCCCCTTCTTTTTTTTCCCACAGGCTGTGCAGGCGGCAGTAAAGAAGTCTATAATACGAACGAAAGACGGCGCTGCATGAAAGAACTACAATTAAGAAAGGCATCATAAACTGCCTTGCGTAACTTATATTGCCAATATTCGCGTGGTCCCTTAGCGATGACGAGAAAAAATAAAGTAAAAATATAATCTTCTGAAGATAAAAAAAGCGCACACAACAAGAAGAATAAGCGGCAATGCGTTAAAGTAATCATGCGCTAAGATTATTCATAAGTGTTCTGAAATTCTTCTAAGCTTTCGACGGTGGAACCTGCCCATGTAAAGACAGGAACTGATTAGCTATCAGCACACGTGTTTTAAAGACACCTTCATTGTTCCACGCATGTTTCTCTTTCATGGCTGCTTCTTTTCTACTTTCGAACTAAGTGGTTTTATATTACAGGAGTTTTATATTACAGGCTTAAAAGAGCCACATGGTTTCAGGATTTCTGCGCTCCTATATAATTTGTTTTAATTTCATTCTATATATATTATCCCTCTCAGTGCTTATTTTGTTCCTTTTATCTAGTGGTCATTCCACAATCCTCCTTGCTGTTTCCTTATTTTATAGTCATTTACTTCCTTTCTTGTTCTTACCTCCAAATCCACTACAATTGGAAATGGCTTTCTTCTTTTCAATTTTTGCCTTCTCTGAATTTCTTATGATTTTTTTCTTAATCGTTTTTCGTTCAGTGCTGATACTAGGGGTTATTGCAGACGGTACTAATCATAACGTAAAAAAAGAACTGGCTGCACGAGACAATAAAAATAAGCGCCTTTATCAAGAGTTCCTTAGATTCCAAGAAACAAGCTTTTCACCGAGGCCGCTTAGCGCAGCACTTAAATGTAGAAAGCGAGGTAACCTGCGCCACATTGCACTGCCTTAACTTTCTTTTCACGCATTAATTAAGATATGGCGTCTTAGAAGAGAGGCATATGATGGTCTGAAATTGCTTGGACGCTCTTTATGATCCACACAAGAACAGCAAAAGAAAGGAGATGAAGAGCAAAAAAAGGAAAGGACGTAGAGGCACAGGCTATGTGAACAATAAAATATTTTTTGAATTAATATAAACACGAACGATTTAACGATGCAAAGTCATGAAACGGCGCATGATTAAAGTCACTTTGTTTATATATTATTACTAATATTTAAATAACGCGACCCGGGAAGCAAGCGCTACACTGCGAGTGTACATAGCATCAAATTGCCCTTTTTATCGTGGCGGACACTGCTGTTTGGCCGCTGTTCTACTTATAGCAATTAATTTTTTTTTCTTGCTAGTGCATAGCGGCGTGACGTTTCCCCCCCTCATCCCTTAGTTTTGCGCGTCCACTCAATGTCAGCTTCTTTTCATAGTTTTCATTGTTCCCGTGGACTACGTTTCGTGAACCATAATAATACAATAATGTATTGAACAAAAATGATTGAGTATATTATTGAATCACAAAGTAACGATAGAGTGGCACCAGGATGAGATCGTTAACATATGGTATTTACAGTGTATACATTACAAGAGAATCAGTGAGCTGTCTTTGCATTTTTCCCGAAACTGACACGATATCTTTCCCAAACTCTATCCGATCATCAGCAAAAACATTAGGAGGGCGGTTAAGCTTCGCGTTAGTAACAGTCGCGATAGTGCCTTTAACCGCACATTTTCATTCCGCGAATTTCAGGTACTGAAAGACTGGGAAAACGTTTCACGAAATTTTAACGGTCTTTATGGGTGAAGTTTTCCCACACGTGCTTTTCGACCGAACCAGCTGTAAAGCTATCGCGGTAATAAGTAAAAAAAAAAAAAAATAAAAATCCCGGACATAGGGTGCTAACATCGTATGGATTCAGTTAAAAAAAGCTAACATGCAGAAATGTATAACATGCAGCAGAAAGATTTATTTGAAAACCGATGAGCTGCACTCGATTATATTTGAAATATTTGATTACGAGCGGATGACGTTAGGTTACGCTAGAATAGACTGAAAAACCTGAATTCATATGGATTAGGCATGAATAACGTTGAATTTGTCTAAATTAAGAGAAAATAAAGTATATTAGGTAGGATTACAGTGAATAAAGGGTGGATTTGGTTGGATTAGGTTGAATTTTGGTAGAGTAGGATGGAGTATGGGTGCAATAGGTCAGACTAGTGCAGATTAAAAAGGAATTTTATCTTACGAGGTTGGAGTGTGGAGGCTAGGATGATTTAAACTTAATTACGTTGCATTGAGAGTTATTTAATACACTAATGTAGGATAGATTGCAGTAGATTGTGGTGAATGATGACGAATTGAGGGTATAGAACCGTGAATGAGTTGGTGGATGGAGTAACAGTTCATGCTTACGCCTTTACAGTACGTGATAAATATTCGGTGTATTAAGCAATTTTCGGCCTGCTCGCTATCTCCCTCCCAGTTTTGCGCCTTAATTTTGATTATCCGAGTAAAAGGTTGTAACATGGAAGTGAAATATCTCTGCAAGAGGGAGCACCTCTATATTATGCTTCCAGGTAGGCGAGTAAGCAAAAACGACTCTAAATTACAGTGCGCGCGAATAACGACAAGTTGATATGGGTGCTATGGGTGTCACGCGTGTGACACTCTTTGCTATAGAGCAGAAAAGACGAATGTGTGCTCACTGCAAACCCAGAGACCCCGCCGTGATGCTGCATCCGTCAGAGAGCTCCACCAAAACACTGCAGTCTACATCAGAGACATAAAATCACTGTGAAATTTCAAGCCTAAGGGATTTAATGAGGAAGGAAGCTTTAGAAGCTTTAGAGTTCTCTGCCAGCATTAAATACCTCATGTCAGGTCACTGCAAATTAAGATTGCGCAATGGAAACGGAATGAAGCGAAAAGGTACAATTCCTACCATAGAAATGTTTTTATATCTTCCAAGCATCGTTCTGTATTCATCGCGCACTTATAATATACTGCATCAATGAGCAAACTAGCCCACCAGGAAGTAATGCTTGAGAGATCACGTTTTCGTGCTCAGTAAGCCAAAAGCTGTTTGAAGACTTCTCGCCGGGATGAACGAATGATAAATTAGTGTGGACAGCCGCACGACTTATCTCATTCCACATCAAAATAAGACGCCAATATAAAGTGGCCGTTGGCCATCAAAGGCAGACCTTGCAACCCTCTCAGATGGAGCCTAGGCAGCATTCTGACACCTAGCCTACAAGTGCTCCACAAGCCATCGAAAAAACAAACAAAAAACAATCAATTCTTAAGAGCAGGTCCGAAAGCATTCTTGTTTTTCAGTGTAGCATTTCTTTCATTCAAAGTTTATGCAAGCAATCACTGTTTGGAAGGACAGGAGATCTCATACAGTGTGAAGAATAAGGTGAGCATGTACCCTATCTCTTATTTTTGCTTTTTCTCTTTACCTGCACAACGTATAGTATGATGAGGCTAACAAAAAAAAAATAGCACTCTCCTGTCAGGGCCGTGTAACAGTTCACATCTTTATCATTGCAGCTTGCACGAGCAAAGAAAGCTGTTGAATATAGTTGCGTGCAGGCATAAGGAATCGCCATTCTAACGAGGTAACGCCACGTGCAAAGGAAAAAGTGGCAGGTGTCCTGTGCTCCTCTTACCCCGACTGCTTATTGTAATTAAGTGGCGTCAAAGTCAGATAGCCTCTAACAAAAAGAAAAACTAAAAAATTGGAGCACTCCGTATAGAATGCATCGGTTTTGCGAACTGCACAAGAAGAGAAACAACCGTTCGGCACAGGTTGCTTGCACAACCGGAAGGAAAGCGTGCCAGAATACAAGAACGCAGCTGAAACAAATAAAACAAGATAGACAGAATCGTGGGTTATGCAGCAAATCAGAAAGGAAGAAGACAACTCGCTCGAGAAACAAAAGCTTCCGTTCAGTGTTTCATCTTCTTGTTTGTTTATTTGTGCTTTATTCCGCTGCTCGGTTAATCAGAATTTGCCTCCGTATGCTTTCTTAAATAAAACAATGTGTTGATGCTTTTCTGAGTTTGCCACGATTTGTCTCTTCAGTATGTGCTTCGATAGTTGCTCCCACTGGCGAACACTCCTCTCCGGTTTTATCGCGTCTTCCTGCGAAGTGTGTACGTGACCGGAAGGAGAGATGACACCCCGCGATGCTGCGCCATTGGCTGCCTGTCCCTCCACAGGCATCCGCTCCGCACGCTCTTCCACTTCCATTTATATAACGCGACTTTTGTTCATTGCTCTGTATCACCCTGGAGGAGGATTTTCGTATTCTTTGCCCCTTCCCCCCCTCCCCCTCATCTAGAGCTTTCGCCATTTTCACACATTTTAAAATAAAATGCGCTTGTCTCTTATGAAACAAATGGAATTTATTTATTGCCATATCATGTGTTGCTGGAGCTACCAAAACGCAGAAGCGTCAGCAAAATACTACTTTCACCAGCCATTGTTTCATTCAGGTGGGCATTACTTGTGTTTCACCTAGCGGTTGAACGTTCTCGATATTGTAACGTAACGTTACAGGGAAGGCGCTCTGGCACTCTGGCACCGAAAAACACCAACAGCCAGTCAAGGCAGCACAAAAGCACAGCACCATATTGCTTCGTCGTCTTTTTCCGAATCGCCCGTTCAAATCTTCGTCGTCTATGAATGACATGTGTCATTGCCCCCCTTCTTGGCAGCATCGCCTCGATGCTGCAAATGCTGCTTGATGCGATGAGCTGACAGATAGTATGCTAGGTTGGTATGGGATACCACAGCACAAAACGGGGCGCCATCAGTCTCAAGATTAGTCAGCGGGGCGATCGTGGTAGGGTTTCATCCGGACGACGTGCACAACATCAGTGAACTTGCGTCGTCTGCGGCTTGAGGGATCTTTGGTCGCGGATTCAACTTCATAAGTAACGTCGCTGAGGCGGCGGAGGACACGGTATGGGCCGAAGTACCGACGCAGCAATTTTTCAGAGAGTCCACGATGACGAACGGGCGTCCAAATCCAGACATAGTCTCCAGGCTCGTAGGCAGCGAAGCGCCGTCCCTTGTTGTAACGGTCAGCGTCTAGTTGCTGTTGTAGGTATATGCGCTGTCTTGCCAGCTGCCGCGCTTCTTCTGCGCGCTGAGTAAAACTAGCAATGTCCAGGTCAAGCTCATGTTCGTCGTCGGTGTATACGGGCAGCATTGTATCCAGTGGAGTGGTCACTCGACGGCCGAAGACAAGCTCGAAGGGTGTGAGCCGCGTCGTCTCCTGAAGTGCCGTATTATATGCGAACGTGGCATATGGGAGGATTTGATCCCAGGTTTTATGCTCTATATCCACGTACATAGACAGCATGTCGGCCAGAGTTCTATTTAGCCGTTCCACCAAGCCATTAGTTTGCGGGTGGTATGCCGTGGCCCGTCTATGGCTAGTATGTGTGAGGTTCAGTAGAGCCTTAGTCAGGCGGGCCGTAAAAGCTGCCCCGCGGTCGGTAATGATAACAGCCGGAGCGCCATGACGCAACACAATGTCGTGGACAAAAAACTCTGCTACTTCGGTGGCAGTTCCATTTGTGAGCGACGCGGTTTCAGCATATCGGGTCAAGTAGTCTGTCGCGACAACAATCCAACGCTTTCCATTAGTTGATTTCGGGAAAGGACCAAGAAGATCCATTCCCACTTGTTGGAATGGAGTTTGCGGTGGAGCGATCGGCTGAAGAAATCCAGCTGGTTTCACGGGTGGAGTCTTTCGGCGTTGACAGTCACGGCAGGTTTTAACGTAGGATCGTACTGAAGGTAATAATTTCGGCCAATAGTATTTCTCCCGAATTCTTGCAAACGTACGACTAACTCCCAAGTGGCCGGCGGACGGTTCGTCGTGACAAGCGCTCAAGATGTCAGGCCGTAGGTGCGTAGGTACTACGAGTAGAAATGTCTCTCTTGATCTTTCAAAATTGCGCTTGTAGAGAACTCCACTTCGTAAAGCGTATGACTGCAAGCCACGACGAAAAACAAGCGGTACTCTACCACCGCGTCCTTCCAGATAATCGATGAGCGGCGCCAGCTCCGGGTCCTTGCGTTGAAGGTCAGCCATATGGGATTGAGTAATGGCCCCAATAAAGGGAAACTCGTCTGCGTTTTCTACTGCGGTGGAGTCCAATGGCGCGCGTGACAAGCAATCTGCATCTTGGTGTTTATGTCCCGACTTATAGACAACAGTAACGTCATACTCTTGAAGACGGAGGCTCCAACGAGCTAAACGTCCGGACGGGTCTTTAAGGCTTGCCAGCCAGCACAAGGAATGATGGTCGCTGACAATACGGAAGGGTCGTCCGTACAAATATGGTCGAAACTTGCTGATGGCCCAGATTACCGCAAGGCACTCCTTCTCCGTTGTCGAATAGTTCGCCTCTGATCGTGAGAGTGTTCGGCTCGCGTAGGCGATAACCCGTTCTACTCCGCCTTGCCACTGAATGAGTACCGCGCCGAGGCCAACGTTGCTGGCATCAGTATGTACGTCTGTTGCGGCGTCTTCATTGAAATGGGCGAGTATTGGGGGTTTGTGTAGGCGGCTTCTAAGCTCCTGAAAGGCTTGCTCTTGATCGTCTCCCCACAGGAAAGATATGTCATCTCTGGTTAGTGCTGTCAGTGGTTCAGCTATCTTAGAAAAATCTTGGACGAAGCGTCGATAGTACGAACAAAGACCTAGAAATCGTCGAAGTGCCTTTTTGTCGGTAGGACGTGGAAAATTTGACACTGCGGTAGTCTTCTCGGGATGAGGGAGAACGCCCTGTGCACTGACAACATGGCCGAGGAAGCGTAGTTCTTTGAAAGCAAAGTGGCATTTCTCAGGTTTGATCGTTAGTTGCGCGCCTTTAAGTGCTTGAAGCACGATGCGCAACCTGTCCAAGTGTTGCTCGAAAGTAGGCGAGAAAATAACAACATCATCTAAGTACACCAAGCACGACTGCCACTTGAGACCTGATAAAACCGTGTCCATCATACGTTGGAACGTGGCCGGGGCAGAGCAAAGACCAAACGGAAGCACCTTAAACTCGTATAGGCCGTCGGGCGTCACAAATGCAGTCTTCTCTCTGTCTCTCTGATCCACTTCGATTTGCCAGTATCCGCTTTTGAGGTCTAATGAGGAGAAGTACCTGGCATCGCGTAGTCGGTCGAGGGCATCATCAATCCTGGGCAGCGGATAGACGTCCTTTTTGGTCACGCTATTTAACTTTCGGTAATCGACACAGAATCTCAAGGTGCCATCTTTCTTTTTGACAAGTACCACTGGCGACGCCCATGGGCTCGTCGAAGGCTGGATCACGTCGTCCGCAAGCATTTCATCCACTTGCGTTTTAATGGCGTCACGTTCCTTAGGAGAAACCCGGTACGGGCGCTGGCATACCGGTAACGTGGTCTCATCGGTGATGATGCGGTGCTTGGCGACAGGAGTACGACCGACCTTCGAGCCTGTGGCGAAACAGTCTGCAAAATCGCTCAGAAGAGCCGAGAGAAGATTCCTTTGATCGGGCCTCAAGTCGGGGCTAATTTTAACGGTTTGCAGAGCATGACAAGGTGCAGCCTCCTCTTTAGAGTTCGTTCCGGCGGTGCATAAATGAGGTAAGGCAGTAACATCGTGAAGGACGGCAACAGCCGTGTCCTTTGCGAGATGCCGCATCTCCTTAGCAAAATTTGTCAGGAGGACAGTAGCACAACTGTTCTGGAGTTGTACGAGTCCTCGAGCAACGGCTAATTCCTTCTCGAGTAGTAGCGGAAGGTGCCCATCTGCGATGCCCTCGTAATCGTGGAACAAATCATGCTTTACAAGAACCAGCACACTAGAACGTGCCGGAACCCTCACGTCATCGTCAACTATACGCAAAACGTTCAGACCCGGATCTTCGTTTTCAATGCGCGCCACAGCTCGTTTCGTCGAAAAGGAAACACGCGCTTCTTTCAGGTCAATGACAGCGCCGTTGGTCTGCAGGAAGTCTAGACCAAGGATCAAGTCTTTCGAACACTCAGGAAGCACGATAAATTCTCCGACATACACAAAACCACGGATGCCGACCCGCGCCGTGCACTTGCCTGCAGGTTCAATCAAGTGACTTCCCGCCGTACGAATTTTCGGGCCGGACCAATTTGTCAAAACTTTCTTCAATTCTCGGGCGAGACCACGGCTCATTACAGAATAATCGGCACCAGTGTCGAGTAACGCGGTGACATCCACTCCATCAATCGTTACACACAAATCGGAGGTAGTGTGCCGGATGCTGTCGCTACCTGACACAAGTGAAATCTCGTCGGGTCGGCCTGACGATGACGGAGGATCTTCACATTTCCCGACATCAGCGACCCTGCCTCCGAAGGCCGCTGGTATTAGTTTTCCCGACCAGGGCTGGGAGAGCGGCGTCGGGAAGAGTGGGGACTTGTCGAACGGTTGCTCGTCGGGGACGTAGACCGACGCTCTTGGTAACCGGATGTGACGGGGTACTGTCGCGCTGCAAGCTCGCTTGCAATCTCAGTAGGCCGTTCTGCATTCCGAGGGTAGAGGCCCTCCGAGGCGAAACCCCGCATGTTGACGCGGCGGTACGGGCACGCCCGGTAAAGGTGACTGGCTTCACCGCAATGATAGCACAGGGGCCGACGATCCCGGGGCTGCCATACTTGACTTTTACAGGGTGGCTGGTAGATTGGCGGAGGGGAGTAGCGAGGCTGCATGCGGCTCCATGCGAGGTGCTCCATGCGGGGACCCTGCGGCTCCATTGCTGGAGCTGCGGCGTTGATACTATGGTCTGGCGGGGGAGCCTTACTCAGGACGGACGCGTAGGTGGGCCTGGCGTCAAACGTCTGGTGAGGAACGCGCTGCTGGGGAACAACGTCAGCAACTTGCTGAGCTGCCATACGCACCTCGTCCCGGACGACTTCAGCCAATGAAGGAAAAGATGCTGTGTTGCAAGGCATCCGGAGCGCTTGCAGTTCCTCCCGCACGACAGAACGGATGAGATTGCGTAGTGAGTCCATGTCACTGCCGACATGTACAGGGGGTGCGTCGGACCTAATGATGTTCACGTCACGGTTGTACTGACGGGCTCGGTGTTGCAGCGTTGTCTCCATGGTCGCTGCCTCGCTAAGAAACTCCGCCACAGTGCGTGGTGGACTGCGCACCAGTCCCGCGAAAAGTTCTTGTTTAACGCCCCGCATCAGGTGACGCAGCTTCTTATCTTCTGGCATTTTTGGGTCTGCACGGTTGAAAAGGCGTGTCATGTCCTCGAAGAACATACGCACGCTCTCGTTCTGGCGCTGAATGCGCGAGTGTAGCGCAGCTTCTGCTCGCTCCCGGCGGTCGGCGCTCGGAAACGTGGCTTTGAAATCACGACAGAAGGCTGCCCAGGATGAGAAGGAAGCCTCATGGTTTTCAAACCATGTCCGTGCAGACTCTTCAAGTGCGAAGTACACGTTGTGGAGCTTACGCTCATCAGTCCACCCGTTGTAACGAGCAACTCGCTCGTAGTTCTCAAGCCAGTCCTCTGCGTCCTCGAACACGTCGCCATGAAAAGAGGGGGGTGTTCGCGGCTGATGACACAGAATGTGGGTGGGAAGCCTGCTCTCAGATGTCATTGCAGCAGGTTCTACGGCCGTCTGAGAGTGCGTCGTCCTGGTAGCGGCCGGAAGGGGTCCAAATTCAGGGGGCTCTCCACGTAGGCGGCGGCCGAGGCGTTGATGTACGGGGGTAAGCTCCGTATTGACAGGTTGATTATGCAGGACTGGATCGATACCTGGCTATTCCTCCACCAGATTTGTAACGTAACGTTACAGGGAAGGCGCTCTGGCACTCTGGCACCGAAAAACACCAACAGCCAGTCAAGGCAGCACAAAAGCACAGCACCGTATTGCTTCGTCGTCTTTTTCCGAATCGCCCGTTCAAATCTTCGTCGTCTATGAATGACATGTGTCAATATAATGCAGTGTATAATGATTTTAACAAGGCGAAAGCAAACAATTCAGTTATGTCGTTCTAACTCAAAATATCTTCGTGAAGAGAACAGGAGCTCTTGAATGGCAAGACGGGCCGACGCCCTCAGTTTCCCTTAGACTGGAACTGCACTGGAAATCACGTAAAGCACCATTGAAACTGGCATCTTTTAAATGTGTTCCCAACAGCGTCCTGGTTCACTCTACAATATTTTAGTGAACAGTATTCTCTTAACAAATTTATTCCTCCAATCACAATAAAATTTGTGCCAGCCTCGGCCTCGGGAGCGATTTTGTTTATTTCTTAACCACTCAGTTTACCTGTGTCATTTCTAGCGTGACTAGATTAGTCCTAATGAAAGTCAGACACCACCAGTTATAAAACTCTTCAATGAAATTTACTACCAATGGCAACGCGGCACAAGCTTAATAGGTTGTTGACTCAAGGGGAAAAACAATGTTCTTCTTTTGTGCCCAGTGTGAAATAACTCATTTCTGACAATCCTTTCAGTGCGGAAAGGTGAAGAAAGAAAAGCAAAAATATTTTACACAAAAATGGCCTCCCGGCGAACCGTTTATTACTCTCAGCTGCCAGACCAACATTCACAATTGAAGAAAATGGGCAAAAATAAGCTTTTCATAGAATGGAAGAATGCGTAAGGAAGAATCTACTCGAATTCTCATGCGACCAATGTTGAAAATATGTTGGTCATAAAAAGCAACGTTACGCATAAAAAATGCAAGGCATACTGCGAGTATGGGACAGCTTTTTCAAAACAAAATGAACTTCCTGTTTAGAGTAATCCGCACGAGAATATTTGCAGTTCTGCATTGAAACGCACGAAAGCTTCACTTCTACAAATAAAGCTCACGAGAGACAATGTAGGCAGAAATAAAATGCACTTAATCAAAACCAACCTGAGGAGAGCCATCACAGAAGAATAGGAAAAATGCTTCGAGGCGTCGTTCGCTCGAGGCGCAGACATCACTTACACGCCATATGACTGTTACGGACCGCTGGGCTTACAGCTAACATTCCATGGCGCATTCGAAATTCGGAGTGACATTCAGAGTAACCGAGAATATGAGGGTGCACCTGTATTGGCAGCATACGAAAGCGTGATCATGATGTTAGGAAAATTCCAAGCACTCCTCATGTATTCTGCATGTACGGAGGGGCGACTGAAAGCATTCGTGCTTCTACAATAAGATGTCTTTGGCTGTTCTTAAAAGTAATCTCATCAGGAGCAGAAAGAAGGAAAACTTCTTTTACAAAATCAGTAAATATGACAGCATCCGTCTTAGCCATAAAAATGATGGGTTTCATATTTTATTTTGAAGTTAGTATAACGGTTCATGTTAACCGTCTAACTGAATGGTGTTTACCATGTTGTGTGCATCTCACCTACCGCTTGTGGACTCTGTTTCTTTTCTGACTGGATATAATTTAAGGAAAAAGGAGAGATGCAGAGCTGATTAAAATATCTGAGGCTTTATTCTCATCAAATTTACTGGAGCATCGAGCATGAAGTCGATTAAAAAAATGGATATGAATTTCTGTTCGAAAGCTATATAAAGTTGCTGGCCCCATCAAGCTAAACATACAAGAAAACAAGAACAATTTGTTCATAGAACAAAAAGCAGAATGCAGTGTGAAGCGCGCATTCAGATCAGAATATGCTGGCACAACTTGGTTTAGAAAACAGTACATTACTCCGGAGACATTATAACTGCTAGGTAGGGTCAATAATGTTTTCTTTTTCAAATTGGTAATGTGCGTGTAATACGTGTAATAATTCGTTAATGTGAATTTGCTTTTACACGCAGTAAGAAGTACCCATCTCCTCCCAGACCCACCCACAGAAAGCATCTAAATTTTGTCTACTCTACTTTTAGACGAAAACCAGATAGGTACGAAATGAGCATGAAAAAGAGAAGTAAAGTGTTTATACTGCTAGAGAGGCAGACAGGGCTGTAGGAAAAGGTGGTAGGTTGAATTATGGTATGAGGCATCAATATACGGCGTGGGCGAATCAGAAATAGCGGTGACTTTGCCTATGACGTGAAAATCTGAATGCAACCTTTGCGGAGGTACCATCCGTGATAGCAGTAAGGCTTGTTACACTTGTCGGTGTTACAGTCGGCGGGGTCAAAATTTATTCAAGGCTGGGCGCAGTCGCTCACCGCCGTACTGCAGTACTGCAATAAGGAAATTCGCGAAACGCTTGAAACGAATGAACGAATGAATAGGTGAGAAATAAAATGCTGACTTGATCAAAACAGCATGCATTTGTAATCACTGTTCAAATGATGTGGTGCAGTTGAGTAGTTTATTCGCTCCCACGCAATGCATAACATCCGCTCCTAATGTACATTTTTCTAAGATTGAGCTCTTATACTGCGCATGTTCCAAGGTCTAGTTGTAATTACTTCCAATGCCGGAGGTGCATGAAAGGAAGAACAAGTAATCTTCGTAGATATTTGCGTTAATATACTATACGGTTTACACTTCTGGGAAACGGAAGTATTCATAAGATGGAATGACAACTTTAATTCTCCGAACAAATTGACAGTGAAAAACAACCTATTGGGCGATGAGGGATGCCGTCGCTGAATACCGTGCACAACATGCCACAACAATAAAGCTTCCATTCTTATATTGCTTGGTAACAAAGTGAGCATGGGTCTATGCGTTCAGTTCTTCTTCAGGCTGCTCTTATGCTGTGCAAGGGAGGCTAGGGAGATGAAATATAGGGCACGAAAATGGCCAAGCGTAAGTGTTCAAAATACCGAAATCAAGATACGTATAAACTCAGAGCCTTACTTTGCATTCAGAGTAAGGTTATAAAAGTCACTGAAAATCGCTGAAATCAACGCCATTGTCTTCAGCATGCACAGGTTTTACATGCCTCAGAATGGCATTTCTGCCACGTTTGACTAGTTTCCATCACCACAGCATTTAGCCGGCTGCTTCACAATTAAAGTTCTATTTCTGACATATCTGGTCTTCGAGAGTCACACTTCTAAGGCTTGCTTGCTCAATCATTGCTGAAAACTTCTTCACTTGAGAGATCACTCTCACAATGTATCACTCATGTGCTTATCAAGTATCTTTAGCAAACACGTGACGAAACCCTCTTACACACACAGTCGCTCGCTAATTCATCCGTGTCTTCCAATTCATTTCGAAGAATAATTTCGGCTTCAAAACGCGCCAAGCAGTGTTGAGGCTGTCAGGCCGTCAGAACCTAATGAACAAGCTTTACTGAGTCTGCTGAGTACTGTTGCCCACATATATTGGCCACAGTACCTCTGTAAATCAACGGTTCGGCATAAATTTGTTCAGTATATATACTGAACAAATCTGCCCCTAACCGCTTATATGCACACCATTTTCTCTTTTTTTTAGCCAGCAGGCGAAGCAGCCAATCTGCACGAATTCCATGCGCCAGGCTGCTTTATCGCGACGACTCCCCAAGAGATTATTACGACCAGTGTACGAGGTGCCTGCAAGGAAGATTTAAGGTCATGATGTCTACGATGGTAGAACATATAAAACATGTGTTTTAGTGGTCTTGAGTATATGACGACAGTCCTGCAACTAGCTGCATCTGTTTACGATATGTACTCTCTAAGCGCCCTTCCTACTTTTCCTTATCACCAGTGTGGGCAAACTACACAAAATGGCGAGGAAGTAACGAGTGCGGCCGCACAAAAGGGGAGAGAGGCTGCACCTCTCTCTCTGCAGCATTTACTTGGCTCGAGTACGAAAAGGTGGGTATTTATATCCCTCACGTCATAATTTTCTAATGCGAGTACCGTGAGCCAGGGCTGATAAGTCGGTTTAGGAGTAGTTGTAAGCTGTAATCACAAAACCCAAATGCTCCTGAAAGAGAATGCTGTTTATGTAGACCCGTACCATTCTTCAGTTGTGTGCAAATGTGAAAGGAAGGAGCTACTAAGATAAGTAGTGGTCGTTGTTTTCTCGATGCAGGTCTGTTTCTTGTAGCTGTGTGCATATCCGAAACAAAGAATATGCTGCGAGGAGAGGTGGAGGTGGAGTTAGGTCAAATAAATTGAAAGTTCTATCGGTGCGTGAAATAATAATTTTAACATTGTGTTGTTTAACATTTCTTTCTACTTACTGAATATGTTTAAACGCAGGGCACCATGCCCATGGCGCGTTGTTATGAAATGGGGACACAGACTTTACTGTATGTTGGCGGATACCACCGATAACATTTCAAGCCGCAACAGCGTACGTCAGCGCTCCAACATGATCTCGCTCCTTTGCAACAACGTACCCTGAAATCGAATAAACCTACGTCTGTTCCTTCTGAGCGAAAACACAGATTACTGATAATATTATTCGATCACACAAGTGGTTTCTTATATTTCTTCTCTAATCTTGAATTCCTCCTAAAGTTTATAGTGCGAGGAAAGAAAACATAAGAATTCGTCAAGTCAAAGGATCTTTTTCTAAGAAAAAGAAATTTAGAAAAATTGTTCACAAATGCCAAAATGGCGTAAAACGTTATAGTGCGACATTGTGTTTCCTAAAGTAACATTGCTGCAGGCACGGGGAAAAAATTGAATATAAAAGCATCTTCAGATCAAAATGTTTTACTATCCTTGCTTTTAGAGTCGCAGGAACCGTGGCAATATAACACCGTGTGATACTTGCGAGCAGAAGGGCGCTTAACCAAATATCTTAGTGATTCAGTGAAAAGAACATCAGTGCACTTTTCATGGCCACCACTTCGACAAATGCCGCTAAGATGTTGAGGAGTCATTCACAAGAAGTACTAAAATTATTACGCTTTCTATTAAGGCAGCAAAAAGGGCAGCTATGGAATCAAAATTACCAACTCTCCATCTTCGACGGGAGGCGTCTCGGGCTGCTCAGCTAGGAATCGCAGCTTCTGCTTCTGGACGTGAGATACAGATATTGAAAGACACGGGTACACTCTCATCTACGCAGGTACATCGGGATGGATCATCATCATCATCATCAGCCTGATTATACCCACTGCAGGGCGAAGGCCTCTCCCATATTTCTCCACTTAACCCGGTTCTGTGCTAGCTGTATCCACTTGACCCCTGCGAACTTCCTAATCTTATCCGCCCACCTAACTTTCTGCCGCCCCCTGCTACGCTTTCCTTCCCTTGGAATCCAGTTTGTTACCCTCAGCGACCATCGGTTATCCTCTCTTCGCACTACATGTCCTGCCCATGTCCATTTCTTCTTCTTAATGTCCACTAGAATATCGGTAACTTGAGTTATTTCTCTGACCCACTCTTCACGCTTTCTATCTCTTAATGTTACCCCTACCATTTTTAGTTCCATAGCCCTCTGGGTTGTCCTCAACTTAAGTAGAACTCTCTTGGTTAGCCTTCACGTTTCAGCCCCATAGGTGAGTACAGGCAAGATGCAACTGTTGTATACTTTCCTCTTGAGCGATACCGGTAAGCTGCTAGTCATAATCTGCGAGTGCTTGCGAAATGCGCACCATCCCAATCTTATTCTTCTGGTTATTTTCTTTTCATGGTCCGGATCTGCGGTTACTACCTGTCCTAAGCAGACATATTCGCCTACTACTTCCAGTATTTAGCTACCTAATGTAAACTGCTGTTCCTTCCCGAGGCTGTTGAACATTACCTTAGTCTTCTGCATATTGATTTTAAGCCTACCGTTCTACTTTTCCTGTCTAGGTAATCAATCATTATTTGCAGTTCATCCCCCGAGTTGCTTAGCAAGGCAATGCCATCAGCAAATCGCAGATTACTGAAGTATTCTCCATCTACCCTTATCCCTAACTGCTCCCATTCCAAGTCTCTGAATACTTCCTCTAAACAAGCTGTGAATAGTACTGGGGAGATTGTCTCCTTGCCTAACACCTTTCTTTATGGAAATTTCGTTACTTTCTTTATGGAGAACTGTGGTTGCTGTGCAGCCACTATATATATCTTCCAGCACTTTCACGTACGGTTCGTCTACCCCATGATTTCACAATGCCTGCATCACCGCCGAGGTTTCTACTGAGTCAAATGCTTTTTCGTAATCAATGAATGCTATGTATAAGGGCTGGTTATATTCCGAGCATTTCTTTATCACCTGATTGATAGTGTGGATATGATCGATAGTAGAGTACCGTGGATGGATGCTGAATAATTAAGGCCCTAGGGCAACCTTCACCAATGACAAGATTTTGTGCTGATAGCTGCAGGTTAGAACTTGCACATCTCGACTGTAGCGATAAGGAGAAATATATCTAGGGAAGTAATTCCAGAAAGCTATGTAATAAATTTTTGTTTTATTGTGCTTGAATTTTTTTTTTTTGAAAGTTTCATTGAGAGTTCTCGACACGTTACTTCGCGAAGAAGCGCCATAACTGAAGACTATTCAAAAACATTCTTAAAGAGTCATCTAATGCAATTTCTTTATTTAATGAGCTGCAATCCTGAATGACTGCATACGGAGCTGAGCAAGATTTAAAGGCTTGCAATGTACCTGGGGAGAATTTTGTCGGATTAGGTGTGGGAGTGAACAGACTCGCGAATAGATGCTTCATGGTGGAAATATCGCGCTAACAACGAAGGCTTAGTGAAGAAACCACGATTAAGCTTTGCTTTCCTTTGTGCTTAGTAACGACATGTCCCTCTGCGTGGCAGGTCGCACGCCCTTGCACTTTCCGTTCTTGGCTAAAGGAAGAATGGTCATCTCTATGAGCCAGTTAAGTACGTAAAAACCATCCCCTACGAAGGTGCTTTTAAAAGAATTCTAGTACGTCGCGTAGAGAAGTCCAGCTGATATATACCTGTCCAAATTTTTGATGAGCTGCGAGGTCGCAGATGAATTTATTTTCTGCTATATCCAGGAGCTATTTTCTCTCACCTCAACGTCTTTGGTATTAGAAAACAGCAAAATAAAAATGTGCTAAACGTATTAGAAACCTGTGGAGTGTGCAATATCGGAATGTCTGGAAATATCAAGACTTGCCAATTAGTCAGGTCTTTTCCTTACATTTCTTTGTCATTACGTTTACAAGAGAACCATTTGCAGAGAATAATATGCTCAAAATGCGCACATTTTAGGGAAAGGTCGACTAAGCAGTAAAAGTTTTTTAAGCTACCTTTAAGAAAATACCACTTTAACAAAAGTTTATCTTTGTGACCGAATCTTTGCGACTGTGTAATGAACAGTTTGTATTGTCCTCTAAATTTACTTATGTTGCGCGCGTGGAGTTCATTCAAAGGTTAAAGAAAGTTTGTTCCTTCTGTCTTACCCTGCAAACATATAAATAAGAATGTAATGAGCGTTTGGAATAGTCTTGCTCAAAACAGCATTTTCATGACTTCGTACGCTACTCTCTCTAACTGATAGCTACAAATATGAAGTGTCGCACTATTCGGGGCAAATTACGAGGCCGGGTATAGTGTCAACTAAACGAAAGAAAACTTGAGGGGAACGCAGAACTTGCAGGGATGGAAAGGAATCCACTGGTGACACAACCAAAGCGCGTAACCTTGCAAGTATTGAATAGCGGCCCCTTCCAGAAGCGGTGGCACTTGGTCGGAGAGGAACCGACCAGCCCTGCTCGGACCACATCTCTTCCCTGGACTAATCAGAGCTCCCGCCCAGGCAGCAGGGTGGTAGAATGTTTGCAATCAAGGGTGCGCGAATAACGCAAACTTTCGAATACCGAATACAATATTCTCTTATTCGATGATTTGAGTGCTGAATATTTTTTCAGCGAATATAATATATTCGCAATTTTTCAATACGTTTCTAATAATAAGCACAAGTTTCAAAAATGGCTTGCCGTGTATTCGTTCGTCCACTGTTCCAAAGACAGGGCTCCTACCGACACCGCATACAATCGTGTCGCTATCCTTATGCGCGATGTGAAGTGTTTAGCGCCGCGACACAATCCTATCGCTGTGGCGGCGGTCATATATAGAACTCACACAGGCCCTCCAAGACTGGCTGAAGCGCGACGGCTCATATCGATGGGAAATCCGTTACATACAGACGACCAAAAAATTTACAAAATTATGTAGTACACTCTACTATCGATAAATCAAATATTGTGGGTTGTATGCCGTGCGGAAAGAATAGATGTCAAGTTTGCAAACACATGCAAACAACGACCACGGCAAAGAACACACACTCTGATTTTAAACACTCCATCCGCGGAAATTTGAATTGTGACTCCAGGAACGTGGTATATATGCTCGAGTGTGGCGAGTGTCAAATGCAATACATAGGGCAGACCGAGAACCCCTTCCGAATTCGTTTCAACAACCATCGCGCACACACCAAATCTCTCCCCCACCTTCCCCTGTCCAAACACCTGCAACAGAAAAGTCACGAATTCGACAAACTTAAAGTTTTCCTGCTCCAGAGCGGCTTCCATAGCAACCGCGAACGGGAACAGCGAGAATCGTACTTTATATTTAAATTTAATGCCCTGCGTGCCTGGTATTAATGAGAGCCCTGGTATTCTTTCTCCACTTCAAAGTTCAGTTACCCTGTAAATTCCTTCCTCAAACGCACCCAAAACGGCCAAGTCAGGCTTACTGCAGATTGCCCAAAGGAATGTCAGCTTCCCCCACCATACACACAATGAAGGTCACACAATTCCTGCTTTTGTCGCCTGGGGTCATACCTATTACTGTGCTTCCTTCCATGTGCCGTTTTTTTGTTTTTGTTTTTCCACCTGCACCTGCTTTTTACCCCACCCATCACTACAATTCCATTGTACTCTGCGCACCTGTCTCTCTCTCTCCACTCTTTGCATATAAAACCTACCCCCATCGCTTGCATCCACACTCCTGATGAAGGCCAGCTTCTGGTCGAAACGTCGAGTCCAATAAAATGTTGCTTTATATAAAGCGTACCCTTCGCTCTCTCTCTCTCTCTCTATATATATATATATATATATATGAATGTGCAATTCATAATCATGTAGCAATATTTTACAAAACTCTTTTAAGCTTGCATCACTATAAATAAATGTTCTTGCACGACTTCATAATAGATGCCCGCACTTCGTAACGCGGATAGGAAATTTATTTCCTAAAAATATCGGCATATTGGGCTCTTCAGAGCAGTTTTGAAGAACTAAAGTATTTGGTCTCATAATCAGACCATAGGATCTTTCCTATGAGAGTACCGATGTGAAGGAGCACTTAAAGGTTTGAAATGGTTCCACTAGCCATTCACCGGAAAGACAACCACATTAGGCGTGACATCAAACGCGAAAGACGCCAAGTTATAGGGAGCTTGATATAATATATAATTCGGGGTCGGCTTAGTCAGCCCTGTCGACGTTGTGAGCGAAAATCATGTGTGCAGCTGATCAAGATAGTAACTGGACAGTGACGTGACAGCACATGCTTATTGGCCGTCGGGTTGCGTACCGCTACAAGGCCACATGGCATGGCCGAGTGCGAAGGCGCAGCGAGCTCGATCTTCGCCTTTGAAACGGGAGTTTGAGACTGACATTCTTACCTCCGGGAATCTTGAGTGGCAAGAGAGACACGCTGTGGTTAGGCCATGCAGGCAGGTTGGTACGGCTTGCTTAGGACGGTGCTCTATACCTATGTAGGATGGTGTTTTGTTTAATGTCTTTTTTCTTACGAATAAACAGGCTGATGTGTGTAAAATAATAGAGGTAGAAACAAAAAAAAACAATTCTGGTAAAGTGAGCACCAAAATGCATGCACGTAGAGGAGGATCCGCAAAGGCAGCCGTCAAACGGGAGTAGTTAACGATGTCCCTTCATTGGGGTCACTAAATGCGGGGCTTAAGTGGCTGCAAAAATTTTAAGTCTGTTCAAATTGCTAGTCTCATTCACCAACACATCCGTAATCAGAACAGGGAGGTGATTACCTCAGCTTACTTAAGTGGAGCCACATATTCCCTCAAGACTCATTTGCCCTTTCTTTTCTCTCAGGACATACCAACCGTAAAACGCTTCAATTTTCAGATGTGTAAACATAATGCCAGTACGAGTACTGGACCTAAACAGAAGACGGCAAAAGCTCGCCTTAAGGACTGAAACTGGAAAGAGAAAAATTGCGATAAGACTTTTCCAGCAGTCTACAATAGGCATAAAGAGAAAAAATGAATAACTCGTGCATAGACCCTGAAAGCGCAGTGTAATTGTTTGGAGGAGACAATGTAGCACTCGGTCTGGTGGGAGAAAACGGTGTCGCGTGCACGGAAATGAGACACTTGATATCCAGAAACTGAACGTAAATCTTTCTAACACACGACAGACAAAGAAAGGGTAGTGAACAAACGGAAGGCAAGATGACTGTGCATAATGCAGACAAAACAAAATTGAGACGTCCTCGCACCACCTTCGCCAGCATCCTCACTGCTGTCGCTGCCATGAAAGGCTTAAATTCAGTAAGAAGAAAAATGTGTTCAATTTGTTATAACTTGTCTTTGCACGCAATGCCATGTACCATTCTGATATGGCCTAGACTGCATAAAAAACAGTGTTATCAAGAAGGACCGGCAGAAAGAATGAAAATTGCAAGTATAAATATAAGACCATGCATAAGAAATGGATGGCAACTGAGAATGCAATTGAGAATCTTGGGTAGCAAACAAGGGAATTTATCGCAATATTTTAGGCAGGAAGTGTTCAGCTCCCATTCCGGATACAATCTGACGTAGTTCGCAATGTGTCAGAAAAATCAGGGTTGATATTGAGGGTTTTTATTTTATTTTATTTATTTACTCTCAATGCCAAGGCATTACAGAGAGGAGTGGGTTAATAAACACAATATGAACAAAAACAAGAACAGGGAACTGAATACATTATACAATATAAACAATGGTATAATAAATGGTATTAGAAATGGTTGTTTTGAAGAGACTGGTGTCAATAATGGCAGCCAGGGAGGCGGGAAGGTGGTTCCAGTCTGAACAAGTCTTTGGTATGAAAGAATTAAAATGTAGATTCGTCCGGCAGTTGGGTATGGCAACCTTGAACTTGTGGTCGGTGCGGGATGAAATATATGATGGTGGCTGAAACAGAGAGGATCTAAGAGTGGAATTGAAATGAAAAATCTTATGAAATAAGCAGAGGCGTGATATTTTTTGGCGAAGAGACAGATCAGGTATATTAAGGTTTGACTTCATTATGGAGACACTGGCAGTACGCTGATAGTTTGATAGTATGAAACGTGCAGAACGATTTTGGATGGCTTCAACATTGTTAATGAGTATTGATATGCGGATTCCAGATTGATGACGCATACTCGAGTTTCGGTCGGACCAGGGTTTTATAAAGCATCAACTTTATATTAGTAGGAGCAAGATAAAAATTCCGGCGTAAGTAACCTAGTGTGCGACTGGCATTTTTTGTTACGTAGTCGATGTGAGTTTTCCATGAAAGGTCATCAGTAATGTGCACGCCAAGATATTTATAAGATGCAACTTTGGTTAGATGGGCACCATTAAGCTTGTAATCGCAGGGAAAGTAGTTAGTAAGATTACGTGAAACTCGCATTGTCTTGCATTTAGTATGGTTTAGTTTCATTAACCAAGTGTCGCACCAAGAAGAAATAGTATCTAGATCAGATTGAAGGTCAAGATGATCGGCAGGGTTTAGGATTTCGCGATAAATAACACAATTGTCAGCAAACAGTCTTATTGAAGAAGATATGTTGTCAGGTAAGTCATTAATGTATATTAAAAACAGCAGAGGTCCTAAGACAGATCCTTGTGGTACGCCAGAAGTTACAGGGCATGCGGGTGAATTGCAATCATTAGCTGTTACGAACTGCGTGCGGTTAGAAACATTCACCTTTCACCTTCAGAAACGTTCACCTTGAAACATTATACAAAATAACAATAGAATAAAACATAGAAATTCGGATTATATGGCCACAACACGGTCAAGCATTCAACACATGATTTTTTTTTTTTGCATTGAAAATATGTTATGGAATTTGGGAATTACGCGCAGAACCCTTGCAGCTAGAGAAGCTACCGATAGGCTATTAGGGTGTGTCAGTTCGACGTGGTTAAGGCAGGCTTTCGGTGACTTCCTCGAAATATAAAAGTAAAGAGAAAGACTGTGTCCGTCTCCACTCAACCTCTTCCTCCTAGTTTTAACTCTATAATCCTCTTTCAATGCCAAATGTTCCGAATGCTATCGTTGCATTGTAAGGAGAAAGCTCGATATATATATATATATATATATATATATATATATATATATATATATATATATTCTGTTTGTTAAGGGAAGGAGCGGTCATGAACGTGCTGCTACAGGGGGTCACTGTTTTTCGAAAGATAGCTCACCGCATAACTTGGACGATATATTTGGTATTTCACCTACTTTTCAAGCCAACGATGTGAAGGCTATACTAACACTCACAGCTTCATTCACGGCTACATTCACCAGCTACATAGAGGACGTTGTGCATCTTTGTAAACGTGTTAATCCTTCTATGTCCGAAGCTGACAAAATCTCCAAGATCCTGAAGGGAATCTCCGACGATGCGTTTCATATGTTGGCGGCCAGAAATCCGCAAACCATCGTCGAAGTGCTTCAGCTTTGTCAAAGTTACGACGTCCTCAAGAGGCAAAGAGCTTCTACTCGAAGTTCTGTCATGAACGATCGGTTATTCCCGCCCCCGACAGCATGCGGCCTCGCATCTGAACCGCCTTCCCTCCTTCCCGAGATCAAGGCTTTCATACGGAGGAAATGGCTCCCCAACTGTCGCTCCTCCCTGCTTCTGCTGCAACCACCCCATCGATAGATCCTGCACTTCGACGCACCATCCAGGAGCAAGTTGCAGAAGTTTTACCGCCAAGCTCTCAACTTACGCCTGTGACAGCCCCGCAAACGTACGCCGCTGTCACCGCCAGACCACCACCGTGCCCTGTCGCGTATGCTGCGCCGTACCCCACACCTCCACCAAATGTTACTAAGAGTACGTTCAGTCTGAGGTCGGTGTTCTGGTCGAACGTTTAACTAGCGCGTCAGACTCTTGCGTCTTCTTCTTTGTCTGCCGTCTTCTTCGTAGCACGCGCCTTTTCAACATACGCTTGTCGTCTTTGTCATCGTCGATAGTCACCAAGCGTTGGTGTGACACTACATTTGTAATATTTTTCACAGTGCCACAGAGGGGAAAAAACGGTTCTCAAATTAGATATCTGAAAAAGGAGGTAGGGAGGCAAACCCTTGTCTGCACAGAATAGGTCCGACAAATGGCTAACAAAATTTCTGCTACCGCGAGTATACTTCCTCCCGCCTGTTTTTCTTGTTTACAGTTATTTGCTTTTCACTCCTTGATCAATGTTATATGCACAGGTCCTTTGGTTTTGAAAGTCAATCGTTTTGTACGACAACCGGCTGGTGAACAAGGCCACGTTTCTGGTAACTTTATTTATGATAGGTGAAAAAAATCCCAGAGCACACGGGCGCCTCCATCAAAACACAGCCGCCGGCGGAGCGTAAGAAGCGGCTCATAGCAGCAGCAAAGAGGTAATGAGCGTAAGAAGGCTAAGAGCAGCGCAGACGCCCGAACAAAGAGACGAACCGCTTACAACACGGTTATGCCAGACTGCCGAGCGTAATAGGCGGATCATAGCCGCCGAGATGGAGCCTATGGAAGTGTTCAGTCAACGGGAGTAAACATAAGAGGATCTGAAAGCACGTTGACTGTCTGATCAGTCCTTTGGAGTTTCCCAAAGTGCATTTGCGACTCGGACATTTGAAGCAGACTTTGTGAACAATCATTTTGGACACATATGTAGTGAGTGCGAGAGTTCGTGGCATCAAATGGACTTGACATCGGTGAGTAATACAATCTATGAGACGCGTTTGGAGGCTCTACCAAATCGAAATACTGTATAGACAAAATTGAGACCGCTGCATGCTACTTCACAGGTCATCAGGCAGTCTTCGTCTCTCTTAAGCAACATCAATAACAGGTATGTACACTCAATGTCCCTCATTGCTAAACGTGCATGACCACAACAAGCTCGGCTAGGAAAACGTCCCTCTCGCTACGTACATCCTGGCATAGCCGAGCTAAGCCATTACAAAATTTATAGATCCCTACGCGGATGTGCCAAACAATTTTACGCTAGCCATAAAGTATGAACCCATGATCTCTGCGTGCTCCAGATGGGTCATAAAGCTCGTCATGATTATGACAATGATGTTGCGTTATAGCTACACTAGCCCATATTGACCAGTTTCGCGTGGCTTCTGGAGAGCCGTGCTGCACAACCGCGAGTAGCAGTGACGTCACACGGCACGCAGCTGGCGCGCCGGAGTTGTTGTGGCTGTAGGAAAAAGGGAAAGAAAATGCACGGGCCTGCTACTGGCTCTGTAGCTGAGCCACCTCTGCTGCCTCGTGCAGACAGAAGAGAAAATAGAGAAGAAAGAAAAGAAAGAGTGAGAGAAAGACGCGTGCCGCAACAACAGCCGTCGTGCACCACCGAAGCGGTGGCAGGTGCAATGACGGCCTACAACAGAAAAATTCGGTGACAGGCAAGCCCCCGCCGCAAGCGGCGGTGAGCATGGCGCGCCGAAGTCGCGAGCTCCGTCGCGCGCCTCGCCGAACTGCGCGACATTAGTCTGCTCATTAGCCGCGGCAGATGCACTGGAGCCGATATATGCCCAGCTGTGCGCCTCCGTTGAGCAGTAGCCAAGTCTGACGCTGGCTGCGCGCTCCGCCACCGCCGCATACGCGCCTCGCCGGTCAACGCATTCCAGAGGACTGACGACTTAGTGATGGCAATTGCACTGGCGTCAGCGCGTAGCCAGTTGTGCACCTCCGTTGCATAGCCGCCTAATGCGAGGTAATTATATGGTACTATAAGTCACCGTCTCTAAATCTCCGTACATCCAGAGTTACGCACCGTTGATCGATTCACTACGACTCAAAATGCATCGAGATGCCAAGCTGAAAGACGCCCCAGATAAACGAAGTATTCATGAACTTTGTTTTCTAAATAAGCAAAGCCCTGCAGCATTGTGCAATCTCTGCATACAATACCATTTCTTTCAATTTAATGCTTACAGTTGTTATTGCGGATGATATGCCTGAAAGTCAACAGGATAGTTAAGCAGGCGAGTCAGTTTTTTACATGATATGCCTGAAAGGTGGAACAAAAGAATTTTGTGAAACGCTTAATTACGCCGTTTAGGGTATGACACGATAGCGTTCCCGCACACAAAACCATGCACCACTTTTATTACGGTAATCACGTACTGCTCACGTTTGACGATTTTTGTCAGTTTGGCCGGGGCTCCAAATGTCTTAAGTTCGAAATAGTGTTCACCATGATTTTGTGCCACCTTAGCAATCTAAGATGGCGTGCACCCTAAGGTCCAAAGTTCGACCGGTGCTGAACAGTTGGGTTAATGAACACAAAATTGCTAGTCGAGTCGAGCAATAAAATATGTGACGTCGTACCGATTACCTCTGCTCATTGTAACCGTAACGGGGGTGTAACTTCCGGCGGCCAAGGCATAAATTGTTCAATCAGTTTAGAGGGAAGGAAAGGCGTATGTACCTGTTACACTTCTCGGTGGATAACTGAACTGCGCTGTAGGGGAAGGGAGGGACGGGGGAGTCAAAGAAGAAAGAGAGAAATAGGTGCCGGGAGTTGAGGGCTCCGGTATAATTTCCTTCCCCTGGGATCTTTACCGTTCACTGATATCGCTCAGCACTCGGACGCATTTGCATTTCGCCTCCATAAAAACGTAGCCGCCGCGGTAGGGATTGAACCCGAGTACTGTGGATCAGTAGCCGAACGCCTTATACATTGAGCCGCCGTGGCGGATATGGCGGGCGAACCATTAGCAGCAGGAGGACGTGGGTAGTACAAAACGGATTGTCGTTACGCGCTCAACATTTTGATACCCAGATTTGTAAACTAGGAGTGAAATTCAAACATTCCAATCAATCAGTGGGAAATCGTTTTGGACAGCTAATGCTCTCCATTCAAACGCCGATCGGCGGTGCGCTTAAATTTTTATATTAATATAAGACGTCATTACGCTGCAGTTGTGACCCTATGGATGGCGATAGAGACACCGGAGTGGTGCCTAACGATTAGTTAGGCTTGTACACATCAAATTTCAATTCTAAATCGACTCTAATTTTGATATAAAGCCAAACCACCAACTTCAGGTGTCCATAATGATCAAAACTTGCGTTACTAGGGGGATGGGGTGCGCATCAGTCGAACCAGTGCTCGTAAACACATTTGGGCGGTATTAAACGGTTCTTCTCGATGAGGTCTATGCGGAATGAGAGTGCGATGGATAACAGCTTACGCTCTTGCCTTTCAAAGGCTATCGATGGTGGTTGCATTTTGAAGCGATAGCTTCATTACTACAGGAAACGCCAAGGTCACCGTGTGCATTCAGCGGCCTTCGAACAGCTGCGAGGTCACGTTGGAACTTAAGCCACAATATCTTTGGGTAGCTACATTCCCACCAAAGGTCAAAGTCAAGGTCGAAAGACAAAGGTCAGCTGACGTGGGTTGTAGCTAAAACCTAGGCAGCTGCGTGGCGAGGCACATTATCGCTGGCGTCAATCTCGAGTATATAGAGGGCCCACCGTGCGCCTCGGTTGGAGCCGAGTCATGGACTCGGAGGAAGAGCAACTGAGTAGCCATGCTCGTTACGATCGTCGATTCGATGCATCTTATGATCTTGAGGACAGCATTGCGAGCTGAATGTTTGAAGAGAAAAGAAGGGGCTAAAGCTAAAAGAGTGTCGTAAACGCCGAAACAACGTGAGGAGTGTCTTGCGAAACGCCGCCGCGAAGATGCTCCAAGGCATGAGCGACAAGAAGTACAGATGGCTGCCGGTGCCGCCACCGCCACAACGGGGGCAGCATGCATCGATTTCGACCAATCGACCTTGTTAAGCTATCACTTCAAAATCGGCCTACAAATTTTTAACCAGGAGTATAACATTTTCTCAAGTAGAAGTAGCACCAACTTTTACCTGGCCAAAAATTACAAGTCGAGCACTTTGACTGCTTGGTTGTCTAGTCGGCGCTGTTCCCCTTCAGCGCTGAACCAGTTGAGCCAGGTGGTGATCAAAGGGTAGGGATGTTGACCCAACCGCAACGCAGCTAGAAAAGAGAGACCTGTAGAAGGTCAGGATCAAAATTACGCGGGATACTTACAACATTTTATGATCGTTAAGGCACCAGCATAGATGGACGTCCTGATGATCTGCACATGAAGTACATTGCCACGTAGTACTAACAACCTTAGTAGCTATAAACTAACAAGGTGTCACACCGAAATAAAGTCTTTCTTGGGCTAACTTGCATCCAAAAAAGAGGTTATCAGTTCGGCGGAGGCGGGAAAGTAAGCGTGTTCACCGGTCGTCAAACTAGAATGTCCGTCGCACCTGTCAACACCCAATTTAAGGGTGGCGAAGAAACATCTGGATAAAGCCACGAACGGTGACTAGCATAACCTGGAACTTTGTAGAAACACACAAGTGGCTGGAATCCTTCGCGAAACATCTCGGCGCATGTTTCGCGACAATAAAAGTGATAAAGACGCGTCTCGTGACATCTAACGTAGACAAAAAAAAGAGTATAGAATCAGTCTATGCGCTACAATCACAGATGTATGGCCAAGTGCTGGCGACTGTTAAGAAAGCCCACAGATGGATAAGAATGGTTCGCTGCCACCAATATGATGTAAATTTCTTCTGATCTCCAAGGGTAGGCATTTTCCTCTTAGCAAGTTGAGTCCAAAGTACGACACAAAGAGAACGCATGCACTTTCTTATCCAGAACTTTCGGACCTAGTAGAGAGCGCCACTCAGATTTCGTTTTTTGTTTCAAGTTCTCTGAACGAAATGCGGATACACACATCACAGAGTGCACCGAAGAGATTGTCCAGAATGTCGTCCTTGTACGTGGCCGTCGTTCTGCCAAGCCGCCTTTGTATTACCTCCACTGCGACCGCTCCCGACACCAATTCACCAGCACCTTGGAATGCACCCTCCGAAGCTCGTTCCATTTGCGCACTATCCCCAAGAGCATCCAATTTGCCACCGTCAGCACCTCCATCTCTCAATGCGGCTAGTCGTGCATGTGCGGCAGTGTTGTATATCTCTAGCAATGCTCCATTCTCACAACGCCTGTGTAGCATTAGCGCCGCAAGGTGCTGCGTTGGGCCGTTTTCGCCGATTCATCGAAATCCGCTTTCTCCCGACGGCGTTACGATGAGTGGCATTTCGAGCTGCTCTAGCCTCTTCCGCTTTCGCGTAAATTCTCGGTCTTCCCCGCCCGAGACTGAGCATCGATGTGCCATCACCCACAGGTATGTGGAATGAAGCTCTGAACCCACGTGACAACATTTACAAATATTTATTCACGTGTACACATCAAACTCGCCGTCGATATCGAGGCTAACCTAAACGAAGGTTTAGAGACATGAGGTCACGACGAGTGCGGACGCATTCGCATGGACTTCGTCGTTTTTAAAGCACGAGTGCGGATTTCTCTCCATTTCATGCCTTGGAGTACTGAAACCGACGCTTGAAGGTACTGGACAGCCGTTAGACCTTTCTTGAGCTTGAACATTTGATTTTATTAGAGAGATGTCGACCGTGCTCCCTTCGTCGAGCTCACTCACCTAGGCAAGGCCTATGCCTAGCTAGTGAGCTTGTCCGGAATCCCTGAACACCGCGGCCCACAAGCTTCTCCTTCCTCTTTCTCCTTTCCTTCCTTCTTTTTTTTTTTCTCCTTCTTGAAGGAGAAATGGCCCCACCGGTGACTTCCGCTTTCTTGTCGAGATGAGACCGGGCCCTTGAAACCAGGTGTAACGCCCACCTTAATTCTCTCCCAAGCCGGCTAGCCGATACAAGTTCTCTCTGTCAACCACCGGTCGGGCCAGCCATACTCGCTCATCCAATCTAATGCCCGTCATCTTCAGCTGTCATCTAGCGTCATGCATTGCTGCCTATGCTCACGACACAAGATCTCAAAATAATATTCTGCCTTGTGGAGACGTCGATTAACTCAAGACGCTGTCCGCATCAACTCCCGGCAAAACTAGTTCACCATGAGCACAATTGTAGAAGACCGAGCTCGCCGCTATGGGCAGTTCGCATGGCTAAAAAGCGTCGACAAAGAGCATCCGCCGATAGCATACATTTTTATCACGTACAATGCCATCCGAGGCCTCGTTTATAACGTAGTCTATGATCAAGACTTAGAAGAAAACTTCATGTAGTTCAAAACGCTTATTCAAAGCCCATCACATGTCATCTCCGACGTAGTCCAACTCGGACGCAAGAAATCGGTTCTCTCCACTTTCATTAATCCCAAGATCATTGCCAAGCAATTGGAGTTCTAGAGCGCCGCACAAACAGTCATCCATGCTTCTGCCATGCTTAAACTATGCTTAGCAGCATGGCTTAACTGCCGCCGCGCAGGACATCGAAGCGCCCTCTGCATGAGCCTAAAAGGAACCTATGGCAACGGTGTGGTTAAATACATGTGATACCCGAACATCTTGATTGTTCACCCGAGTGCATTCCCTGCGGCGGTCACATTAAATGGGCTCCTGCGGATACACCGAAATAGTTTATCCGCCCAGAAAACAAGAAATTGTCACTCCCGTCAAATGATTGATGCAGCCGGAGAAGACACATATCGGCAATCCCGGAGCAAGCACCGCTGACTTCCGCTCTTCCACTAACCGCGTCCCCCAAAGTGCACACCGGCAACCGCTTCGATCAAAGCCAGTTACTGCTAGCCGTACTTCCTGTCCCGGATTGTCCAGCCTCCACCAGAAAATAAGGTGAGTTGGGGCCAGCGATCTCCTTCCCTGGTGCATGAAAATAGGCAAGTTAAAGAAAAGTTAGAAACTTATAGCAAGTTCAGCGACAGATTGATCAATTAAAAAATCTAAACTATAATTTGCTAAGCTCCCTCAACAAATGCAAATGCTAATTCCATTCCCGAAGAGGAAATGGAAGATTCTATTCTCTCAGTGCGACCCACCTCTTCCTTTTCCCACATTCAATGACGCAACATGTACCTCTAACATTCATATACCCGTCAAAAGGAAAGCGCCACACCAAGACATTCCTGAAAAGATTGAGTCCCAAAAGTCTGACCTGGTCGCCTCCATAGCTCTACTCGAAGAGAAGCTTGGTGTAAAATTGGAATGTCTGACTACCAGCCCGAACGCATGTGCAGCTGAGCAGATAAATCAGCAACAAATCGAAATCATAACTTCACTAGAAAAGCCACTCTTGACTACAGCATCTCAACTCATCCCACGGACATCTCCCCTCCAAAATGGCAGCACGTCGACATGAGTTTAAGGTGTGGCAGTATAACTTCAGAAGTTCGCTCTCCAAGCATGGTAACCTGCAGCGTACACTCAATCCCTTCGGGGATACGTAACACATTCGCAGACGACAAGAAGTCATTTGTTAACTTAAGTTATTCGTAAAAATGTGGTTGGTAATGGGACTATTCCTTAACTAAGTTACAGAAAAAAGAATGCAGTAGCGCAGCCTGTCCCCTGAGAATGCTCGTACACAATCATACCTGGCGTGCATACACTGCTAGATTCTGTGAGGAGAGCTTATCAAATGGGGGAGGGGAATTGGTGCGAGTGATTTGTATGGTAGAGTAATAGAAGGCATTTAAAGGATCTGCACAGATTGGCCAAAATCATAGTTACAGATGGTCTTGAGGGTCCGAGTTGGAAAGTTTTACCTTCTTTGTGGTACATGCTACAGTTTGGTTCGTAGTTTCCTGGAAGGTGATGCCATATTTACTTGGAGTCATACTGCTTCTCTTGCTGTTCTTGTGACAGAAGAGCCCTATGTAAGTTTCAGGGAGACCGGCGGGAAGTAGTTACGAGTGGCTTATTCCAGTGATCTTTTGAATGTTTAACATGATCCGTGACCATGTAATTCATTTAAGGTCTCAACACCATTGCAGTCTCGCTGTAAGTGGGAAAATATGAGCTGTGGCGGAACTTATCTTCCTGAGTCCTTTTTTCTCATTTACGGTATCCAAGAGAGATATTTGTTCATCAGCATGTACGCCTAATAAACAATATGCACTAAGATAATGTTTAACAACCTCGGAAAGGAACAGCAGTTTTCAACAAATAATGGTAGGCAAATATCTCTAAATACTGCAGATAGTAACCGCAGATCCGGACTCTGACAGGCAAATAATTAGGAGAATAAGATTTTGGGGAGCTATTTGGCAAGTACTCGCAGATAATGACCAGTAATTTACCGTATCGCTCAAGAGGAGTATACATAACAGTGTCATTTTACCTGTGCTCATCTATGAGGCTGAAACGTAGAGGCTAACGAAAAATGTTCTACTTAGTTATGTTGAGTACAGTGCAGACAGCTAAGGAGAGAAAAATGTTAGTCATAACGTTAACAGATAAAAAGCGTGCAGAGTGGGTCAGATAAATAGCTCTATTTAATGACATTATAGTGGAAGACACGAAGAAGAAATGGCCATGGGCAGAAGGTGCAGTCCGAAGAATATATAGGAACAGCAAACTGGATTCCAACCGAAGAAAAGCGTAGCAGGGGTGGAAGAAAATTAGGTGGGCGGATGAGGTTAAGAAGTTTTCAAGTGTCAAGTGGGTGCCACTAGCACAGGTGCTGGTTAATTGGAGGATATGGGAGAGGCCTTCGCTCTGCAGTGGATATATATTCCGGTTGATACTGATGCTAAAGAACCGTCGCGGTCGTACGCAAGGTAGCACGCTTCCTCCCCCCCCCCCCCCCCCCCCCCGGAGTAGCTATGCAGCCATTTTTTGTTAAATGATGCAGACATTTTTTTCTGGCAGGAGGTGAAGGCTTGGGGAAGCCAAATGCATGAAGGATGAGGGACAAACTTTAATGAGCAATCCAAATGGCGCAACGCTTTTTCAAGCAGTAGAGATGGACGAGCCGCTTTGTGACCTATTCTGGTGATTATCAACCAGACATAATTGACTAGGAGCCTACGCGAGTAGTACGCATCACGATGTATGCCTTTGACATCTGCTCCTGTAGCTCGTCGATAGGCGCCAAATCGCCACAACGTCTTCAGGAAGATGACATGATGAAGCATTGCTGATATTTTATGCAAGTTTTTCGATGACCACAGCAACTAAAAGAACAGGACGTCAACTATTGTCTGCCCCCAAAAGAAAAGATTTGCAAGCTAAAAACGCGCAGATTATTCGAATTAAGGAATAATCAAAGTTTATCTATATTCCAGCTGTCAGGAGACGAAAAACGTATAGAGTTTTGTCAGCAAACTAAATCAATAGCCTCTACTTGCTCACGGCTTGATTGCCCCGAGACCCACTGTACTGCATAAGCCACGATTGTATAGCTTTCAGCTGTCCATCACTTCAGCGTAAGGCCGAATGTTAGGTTTTAGCTGGCTTTGCGCCTCATAGAGTTTAGTTCTCTCTTGCAGCTTTAGAAACGCAATCAAAGAGAACATAGTAAAATAACGGCTTTTCTGTAGCAGTCGAACTGCCTGTAGCTTTTGTTAGCGGAAGAAAATAAAAGTAAAATCGCCATGGTTAGCAAAGCAATTACGACATGTGCCAGTTGTGATTGTTCGTAATAAAGTTTAGTGGCTGAGACGACCTCAACGCTTCTTTCTTTCCCTATGGGCACCGACCGTATTATTAGCGACTACATTTTTAATATCGAGGCAGTCTTTCTCGCCTACACTCAAAGAGCGATGGCGCTTCTGGAAAGGAGGAACCAGCACATTTACAGATCGGTATAACGGAAGGACAGTATTCGTAACAGAGCATAGAGCGAAGAACAAAGCAGAGAAACGAAGAAAGTAAGAAATCACCGTTCAAGTCTTTTCTGCGTTCTGATATTTTCCCATTTAAAAAAAAAAGAAACGATAATCGAACGACTTAGAACAAAGACACCACATTATACCTTCGCTAACGAGGTTCTAACAGGATCATTCTAATGGACAATATCTCTTGCCCTCGTTTCGGTACGGTTTTGGTGATGATGAACGTCTCCGAGGGTAACGACCTCGTGCTCAAAAATACCAAGCGAAACTAAAATAAATGCGATGTGTTAGAAAATGGCTGGCAAAGCAAGACGCAAGTTTGGTTTTAATAGAAAAAAACTGCGAATATAAAGTAAACCAGGACAGAAGTGATATATATATATATATTGTGAGGCAGAAGAACGCACCAGCTCTTGAAGGCGGAGGATCCACCGCCCGAGACGACCGGACAGATTTTTCAAAGTGGATAACCAGCATAGGGCGTGGTGGTCAGTGACGACTGTGAAGTGACGGCCGTACAGGTAAGGACGAAACTTCTGAACAGCCCAGACGACGGCGAGACATTCTTGTTCGGTAATAGTGTAGTTTTGTTCCGCAGAAGTCAGAGTTCGGCTCGCATAGGCAACAACATTTTCTGTAGAGGTGTTTTGGCGTTGCAGAAGGACAGCGCCAATGCCATGGCTACTGGCGTCGGTGTGCAAAATTGTCGGTGCTTTATCATCAAAATGGCAGAGGACGGGACCCGAAGTCAGAGCACGCTTCAGAGTTTCAAATGCTTCTTCGCAAGCAGGAGACCAGATGAAAGGCGTGTCGTTGTGAAGAAGCGCATGTAAAGGTGAGGCAATAGAGGCGAAATTGCGGATGAATCTGCGGAAGTATGATGCCAAGCCGAGGAAACTGCGGAGATCTTTGACTCGAGTTGGACGGGGAAAGTGCAGCGCAGCAGCGATTTTTTCAGGGTCAGGCTTAATTCCTTCGCTGCTTACGAGATGGCCAAGAACTTTAATGGATTTTGATGCAAAACGGCATTTCTTCGTGTTTAGCTGTAGGCCAGCGCTGGAAAGTGCTGTCAAAACTTCATCGAGACGAGTAAGGTGATCAGGAAATGACGAAGAAAAAATGACGATGTCATCTAAGTAACAGAGACATGTTTTCCATTTGAGGCCGCGGAGAACTGTGTCAATCATACGCTCGAATGTAGCAGGAGCGTTGCAGAGTCCAAAAGGCATTACATTGAATTCGTATAAACCGTCCGGTGTTGCAAAGGCGGTCTTCTCTTTATCATCTTCATTCATGGGGATCTGCCAGTAGCCTGATCTTAAGTCAAGGCTGGAGAAAAATTGGGCACCTTGCAAACAATCGAGGGCGTCGTCAATTCGAGGGAGGGGATACACATCCTTACGAGTTATTCTGTTTAGAGCACGGTAATCTACACAAAAACGAACCGAACCGTCTTTTTTTTGCACTAGCACAACAGGCGATGACCAGGAACTAGACGATGGGCGTATGATGTTGCGTGCAAGCATGTCAGCAACATTTTCCTGAATAACTTTGCGCTCGGTTGGAGAAACACGATAAGGCCGGCGTCTAACTATGCTTGATCCGTCGGTGAGTATGCGGTGCGTTGCTGCAGCGGTTTGACCCAGTGTGCCGGAATTGACGTCGAACGAGTCTGCGTGCTTGTTCAATACAGCGAGCAATGCGTCTGTCTGGTCTGTTGTCAGGTCGGTGCTGATCGTGTGGCGAAGTGCTGCACTGAGCGAGGCAGGGGATGAATCAGAGCGATCGGAGGTGGAAATGGGAAGAAGTGTGACAGGCTGGGCGGAAGCAATTGATGCAACAGTAGAGTCGCGTCGCAGAAGAATGGGCTCTGATGTGGTGTTGAATGCGGCGAGAAGAGAAGAACCGCTGGAGAAGCGAAGAAGGGACACGATGATGATAATACCTCTTGACAGGAGACGAGGGCTGGGTGTAATCAGGACGTCGCCATCGGTGACGGCGTCAGAAGTCACAGATAGAATATCTTCGTTGCCCGGATAGAGGACGTGATCGGCAAGCATAACTACACGGGAAGAAAGTGGTTCTCTATCGGCAAGAATGTTGCATTCAGTGACTTCAATAGTGGGAGGGGAACACGTAATGACTGCTGAGGCGTTTTGGAGGAAATCCCAGCCGAAGATGAGTTGATGGACACAGGAGGATAGGACAGCAAACTCAATGAAGTGCAAGATGCCATCAATGGTGACTCGGGCTGTACACGCTCCACAAGGGTTAATATTCTGTCCATTTGCAGCACGTAAAGGAGGACCGGTATAAGGTGTGCGCACTTTTCGCAGTTTTAAACACAAGTCAAGTTTCATAATAGAAATAGCGGCGCCGGTATCAATTAAAGCTTCCAGTTCATGTCCCTCAAGGAATACAGTCAACATGTTTGATGGGAGCAGAGGAGGAATTGGAGCGACGACAGGCGGTGCAGTTTTACCTCCGGAAACTGCACAGGTTAGTTTTCCGTTTGGCGGGCAGAAGCTGAAGATGGAGGGCGAAGGGGCGACGAAGTCCGGCGAAAGGGTGACGGGGAGCGACGACGCGATGGCCGTGTTGTCCTAGACCGGTCAGGAGAAGTCGACGGGGAGGAAGAGGGACGGAGGTCATTATCGGTGTAGTACTGGCGAGGAGGAAGCTGGTAGGCGTCGTCACGTCGAACGTACCCATAGCTCGCACGCTCATCTCGCAGTCGTCGGCGACAAACGCGTGTTACATGGCCGCGGATTCCGCAGTAGAAACATACTGGACGAGGTGGGAGAGGCCGCCAATTACCATACACCGGTGGTCGCGGGGACAGGGCGGCGAGGCTGGGTGGGACAGGCGCGTGATGGACAGGAGGACAAGGAGGAGGAGCCGCAGTGACTTCAGCATACGTCGGAACGTAGGGAGGGGCTGGTGGTTCTGTAGCCATGGGACGATTGAGTGAAGTAAGCTCCTCCTTGATAATGCCACGCAACCCAGTAGATTGAGCAGGTGGGCGTGAGAAGGCAGGAACCGACGAAATATCATTGTGGAGCTCTTCCCGTATTATAGATCGTATGATGGTGCGCAGATCAGTTTCGGGAATTTGGCTCGGATCCCAGGTGTTGTTGAGGCGGCGCGACTGTAGATAGTCAAGTCGCTGGCAAGTGGCACGAATGTCTGCCACCGTGACGGGATTTTGGGCAGCTAGAGCTGCGTAGGCAAAAGAGCCAATTCCTTTTAAAATATGTCCGACACGTTCAGCCTCGACCATGCCATTGTTAACTCGCCGGCAAAGGGCGAGTACGTCCTCAATGTAGGATGTGTATGTCTCTCCTGGAAGCTGCACACGGGTCTCTAGCTTCTTTTGAAAAGAGGCCGGACCAGCACCAACAGTTCCAAATATCTGGCGGATCTGTGTCGTGAATTGAGGCCAGTCAGGAATGGCGTCCTCATGGTTGAGGAACCACGTCTTAGCCACGTCACTCAGGTAGAATGAGACGTTGAGTAGCTTCATAGAAGCGTCCCAACCGTTAAAAGCGCTCACCCGATCGTACTGTTGTAGCCAGTCTTCGACGTCGTCACCGCGGAGACCGGCGAAAACCGGAGGGTCGCGCTGACGTGAGGTAACTGACCAAGTTGGGTGAGTCAAATGGTGCTGAGCAAGTGCACCTTGGGACGTCAGTGGTGCAGAGGTGGCATGGGCAGCCGTGGGATGCCCATCGGTAGCTACAGGCGCTGGAACGGTGAGAGCAGTGGGATGTGACTGCGCCATGGCGGTTGATGTGCCGCCAAGAACACGACCGGAACGGAGCTCCAGGGGGTGCCGCGTTGAGGACGCTGGGATCAGGAGGCACCTCCACCACTTGTGAGGCAGAAGAACGCACCAGCAAATTCACCTTTTTACTTCAGGTAGGCCGAAGCAGCAGCTACCGACTAGCCACAGCTTAGCAACACTTCGTCTTCTTCGCACGACCCGATGACCGATGATGATTACGCTGAGATGAAGATGAAGGTCACTCACAGTGCTTACAATATATATATATATATATATATATATATATATATATATATAGAGAGAGAGAGAGAGAGAGAGAGAGAGAGAAATGACTGCTCTTTGTATGTTTAACCCGCCCATATAAAACTGGTCTGTTCATTAGATGAATGATGAGGATTATCTTAAGTGTAATCTGAAAGACAGTTGGCTGAACTACATCCGTAATCAGCAAGAAGCTCTGCTGCATCAGTCCACGGAAGACCCTGAGGAATCCCGAGCTCTAGGAAAGAGCCCCATATATATGGGGATGGTTGGGGAAAGCAAGCAGCAAAGCATCGTTACGCTTTCCTTTTCTCTGCGTAAGTTTTGCTTGTCTGTCGCTGGACCATCAGGAGCAAAGATACCAATAGCCGCAGAACCGGCAAAAGCTGTCGCATCCGTGCAGATATTGGAAATGATTCCAGATACATGCGAGAGGACACCTTCCTCCATTCAGGATATGCGAGAAGAGATCGAGTTTCGCGTGGTGTCCAGACATTCGTTATTCGTTAGGAAGACCAGACAAGAACGCCTCTTCTTTCGTCTTTTGACGACGTTCTAACGCTTGTAAGATGCATGCGAGGAGCTGGGATGGGGAAATATAGGAACAAAAGAAACAATGGCCGCTGGAGACGTGAGGAGAAAAGAAATCACGAGTGCGAGAAATGCTCAGGGCGCTCCTGTGATGCCGATGTAGCGCTTGAGGGGAGTGTGTGTTGGCGGTGAGATTATAACAATAGAAATAGAGAAAATGTTTACCACACTTAAGTGCAGCTTTGGCAGCACGTCTAATATGAAATGATGCACCACGCAGCAGAGTAGGCAGCAGAGTATCATTGTCCTTGTTTATGTGTGTGTGTTGTGTGCCTCTCCTGTGTTTCGTCGCCTACTCTGCTGCGTGAAGCGTCATGTCGACTGACCAACTAGCTCGACTTTCAACGGTAATGTTAAATATTGGCTTTTGCTTTCGAAACGGCCTCTTCGTTCGCTACTGGAATGCGAGCCGACGTTATCGCGGCAATGATAGGATGTAGAACTTAAAGAAAAAAAAAAAGAAAATCCTATGAGAGTAGTTTGCTTGTTGTGTGCCGCACAGATGTGTGGTGCTTTTAAGCTCTACATCAATATGCTCTACCTGGTTTACACCTTTGACGAAGAAAGAGTTTTATAATTTCTCACCCCACAAACATGAAATCAACAGTGGTATCATTTCTGGCCATCATCAGTCTGAGCTGACATTTACAACAATTCCAGTGTCATAAATTGAGTGAAAGTGGCTCGGAAACCGGCGAACTGCCTTGGAAGACTGTGCCTTCATCACGGCTTGTGCTACACCTCACGGACTCTTTTTGACGCGAGTCAGTGAAGTAGCAGCATAGGCAGCACGATACATCTGCTTGTGACCTGTTTGTGCTTCGCAGATTTGTGTGGTCACCGAATATTTTAGATAAAACGGTACCTTTTTGTATTTCGCAAACTTCTGGTCGTGACTGTACATACGTTCGACTTGTTATGGTGAATCAGCAGTTACAGCGTTTAGCACCGAAAGACTATAACCTACGTTGATTAAAATGGTTTACCACGTCCGCTGGTTGTGTTACGCCGCTACAGTGTGTACACTTTCCAGTCCAAATGACTGATTAAAACTATGACACAAGGCACGGAAGAAGAGAGAGACAGAGGAAGTTGGGGTACCGGCACGCACCCGCTATGAGCTAGCTGCACGGGGATATTAGAACATAATCTAATGTGCTTACGTCCGTAAATTGCATTGGCTCAAATTATTACGCATCCTGTAAAAATGTCACATAACCGTTTTCTCTTTACACTATCTGCATCTCCACCCTTAGGAGTCTACATATCTGTCCTTTCACGTCTTTATTATCCGAGCTTCTCTAGCGCTGCTTGATCCTCGTTGGTTTCAGAACGATCTACTTTGGTTACTTTCTTATAAAAGCCGCACGAAATATATCACTGCTGTTCTTTAAAGCAACCTAGCTTCAGCAAGTAAAGTGCTTTCGCAATTCTCTCGCCCCACAGCTGCAGAGCTTTGTATTTTGTTTCGCTTTTTTAATGGGAGGCTGTCTTTCCCCAACAGTCGACTCGCTGTTGGATCCCCTTTTCGTCTTCGCATGCGTCGTATGCATAGTGTTATTGCTCCATGTCGGATTGGAGGCCGCTGATAGCGCAATAAATCCAAGCCAGATGCTTTTTGCACTCACAGGGAGAGATCGATACGTCGTGAAAAATAGCGCACAGTTTTGGCTGCGAGGCCCCAAACCTCAGCTGCGGCTGCCTTTCCTAGGGTAACTCCGCATCCCCAGGCCCTCATTTAGGGTAGAGCGCGGTGACGTTGCGCCCGCGTATTCATTCTTCTTTCTGGCGTCTGGGGGACCGCCTTTGTGTGCGCCAGGTCGAACTACGCCTGTCTAACGGCGTAATGCGATTATTGAATTGGGACATCCATGGGTCTCTCGTTTCGCAGAACGCGCCTGCGACTTGAGAAAAGCGATCGCCCCGAGTTACAGTTCACCTTTTTGTTCGCGTGCCTGAGTCACTTTGTACGAGGTGTTCGGGGGTGGTGATTTAATAAACAAGAGCCCGACTATCTTCCCCACTCAGGGTTTGCCATTCCATTCGGAGTATCGTTGAGCATGACCAGATTTGGTGATCCCTGGCTGTGCTCTTCCGGCACAAAAGATTTGTGCCCCAGAGCTCAGGCTCCCTCCTTTGCTTCAAATCACGCACTTCAGCCTTACTGACGGTAGTGTTAACCGGCAAAATGTTATAGGCTGCACGTTAAACGTGCCATATTAGGGGCTTCAAAGCGCTGACAGCCTGCGCAGCACAAAGACTATCTCAATATTTCCGTCTTCATGTTCGCTTTTCTGACTTCTGCAACGATAATTGAATAGCTTGTCGCACAACATAGCGACATGCAATTTAAAGTTTTGCCTTCTAGTTCTGTTAGTTATATTTCGATAATATTTTGCAAAGAATGTTAACCCACTCACGTGTGAATGAAAATTGTAGTTGGCAGATGATAGGATGGAGCTCCGTATATCTCAAAAGTTGTTAAAGCGTCCACTGCTTTACACTAACGGCTAATTAAACGAAACACTTCACCGCACCTTCGCTAGCTCTGCGAGATGTCACTACCGACGGGCGAAATCTAGGAGGAACAGCAGTCCCACGACAACTTTCAGCGTCTTGTTGCTGACTGCTTGCATCGACGAGCTCGAGCATTCACAGTCGTAGATCCACATCGAATACCCGAGGTTCCCGCTGTTCTGCGCCAGAAAAGTGATCTACACGAATTACAGGCGAAGCAATACTCATTGGAATTCTGCAGACACCCACACCGTGCTTATATACAGCTTAGTTACTTAAAAGGCAGGTCCTATATTCTTTTTGCGGAGTGTTGAACGTGATAGCTGGTAGTGTCCTTGCAAGATCACTTCAGCTTCTTCTATCTGGAATGTAGTTATCCTGACATTTGTTTATATAGCGGAGTTTCCACGTTATGTTTTCTTTTCTCTGATTTATTGTAATCGTATGGGTGGCAAACGAGAATAATTTCTCGGATGATTCATATTTTAATTTTTCCTTCTCTATGTTTATAACCATTTACACCCGCTGCTCAGGAATGGCAGTACAGCAAGATGAAAAGCAATTTATCTGCCGCTGAAAGCTGATGTCACCCTTAATAAGATAAAGATTGGGAGATTAACATTAGTAAAGTTAGTTTCTTGTTTCTTTAACGTGAATTTCAGCAAGCACGTGTATAAGCAACAGGCACTCAACAGGAGCCTATAGTAGGCGCAAGACTAGAAGTACAAATTTCGCCGTGTAGGCGTCCACCATAATCGTAAGCTTTAGGTCAACTAACATTCAGACCTTCAATAAGCCTTCTTAGTTTCCTTGCTGCACCAATTACTGCCAACTAGCGGGTGAAGTCATCACATTACGAAACGTTCCTCACTACTACCTGATGAAATGTTTATTTCGAGGCTTCGTGGAAAATTTTGTAGGCACTTATTTAAGCGGACTATATGTCACATTCTCCTATAACAGAAATTAAGCATAGCGCGGTGAAAGTAGGCTTGGCCAAATACATGGCTAGATTTTGCCACTATAATCGAGTTAGGTGGAAATCTGCTTTAGGGCTCTCAAACATGCACTAATTTGAAGAAGGAATTAAACCATAGTCACGTCGATGTGCTATGGACATCTTATCTTTCCCGGCCTGAAAAGTAAGTGGAATCTTTGGCTATTGCCTAGCCATATGTGCAATAGTACAGGGAGGCTGTTGAATTCCATTACACGACCAAGCATGGAATTTTACTCGTAGAAAGCCAGCTGCAGAGTGCCATCGTGGAAGCTCCGAGCGCTAACTGCAGTGTTCGAGAAAGGTTCCAGATGCCAGCGAGCATGACGTTACAATCGCTGTAATTCTTCCCATGGTGACTTCATGTGTCCATCATACGAGGTTAAAAGTGCTAATTGGCTCACTATTTCAAAACCACAAAATTCTGCGGTCTGAAGATTATATTTTTCATGACTATAGGTTGTGACGGGCTAAGTGGGTCATTACAACTGCGCTTCTACAAGAATTTCATGCATGCCAGTAACAAACAAATATTCACCGCAAAATAAATTAGTCATGTGCCACAACCTGATGTGCCGGTCATTACTATCCATCACGTGCCATGCTTGATCATACGTTACAGAGTACCACATGCTCACTGGTGTATTCGATACCATTGCTTCCTTGCGCAACATTCAGTACCAATTAATGAATCATCCTTAGACATGACAAGATGGACTATACATAATCATGCACATGATGAACCATGATTGCGACTACAAACAAACCAATGTCAATCAAGTGCGACAGAGCCACGCCAAAAACAATGCCTGCGAAGGTCTTCAGAGACATCTAACATTATCGTGTAGTGTTGGACGGGGTGCAGTCATTACCCTCCACGCTGCTGTAATTTGATCCTAGGGCTTCTGTGAAGACCCTCTCTGACGGACGGGAACGCTCACTTACAACCATAGCGTTTAAGTATTCCACCCAGAGTGAACTGCCACGGCAGGCATCTTGAGTCCCAGGTGTCTCAAAACCATGCGAATTATGTTTCTTTTCTTTCTCAGTCCTCACAAACCGCTAGCCGAATCGGCGCGCGATGATGGCGTTGGTGAGCTGACCTGAGAACTGAAGCCGGTATAGCCTTGGGAAAAACTGTGATGAGTTGTGCAGAAAAGAAATAAAGTGCAGCAAATGCCGTGGAGGCCCTTTCCCTTGACTCTTTAAACAAAACGAAACAGACACTAGAGGATACTACTGGGTTCATGAAATAAGAAATATTATATGACAACACTGGAATGAAAAATAAAAAGCGTCGTGTCTGATGTAAGGGTTTCTCAAAGGAAAAATAGACTGCGTTCTGAGGTGAACGAAAAACGCTCTGGTGCAAGATAACTGCGTTGTTAATTGTATTTTTCGGGAAGCACGAAAGGAACTACCAGTTATAGCAGCTGTGCAAATCGTAATGCTACTCTATTATCAAGAATATTAATGTTCATCTGGGTTGCTAATAATATTTACGTTCTTGTTGTAAATTAGAAGCACGCGATGTTAGACGGAGCCGATATTTTGCAAACGTTTTACAAAAGGAAGCATGGAACTCAAACCAGCCATCAAACTCTGTAGGTAAATCTTCACGGGCCAGGAAACGCTTGCAAATATTTTCTTATCTAGGCTTTAGGAACAAAATCCCGTGCGCGAGAGTTGTGCATGAGGGGTCTGTGCGTCGAATCTGTGTATGGGATCTGTGCATTCCGATCTATGCACTGATGTGTCAATTGCTGGTAAGGAATGTATGCGGAGTGAAAACAGCTGGCAATTATCGTGATGACGTCATCAGAAAAATAAACCCTGTCTCCACTGGGGATGGAATCTCCATTCCTCGGATTGCCAACCGAAAGCTTTAACATACGGCGCCACTCTCAGGATTTTTTAGCATGGTATTTATTGCACTCGTTTGCATGCAGCAAAGAGAATTATTATGTGCATTTCAAAATCCTAGGCTTGGCGCTATAGAGTACATAGTGCCGCGGCCGGCATCGTGAAACGCACGTCATAATTCTCCTTGTCTACCGCGAGGACGATCGTAGAGATGATAATGATGCTGCAGATAGTGATACTAACAATTATGGCAGATAATGATAATGAAGGTGCATTTAGTTGATAATGATAATGAAAGCAAACGTGATCCTACACATGCAGCAGCAACGCTCACGTTTTTTGCGTTGCTGTTGTGAATATTTCACAGTGCTCTGGAAATTTTTTCTTTTCGATGAAATGAAACTAGACATCTTTCTTTTAGGATCTCCAGAACGGCTGCGGGCAACCTGTGAACAATAAACGATGATATAGCTAGTTTGTTTGTGCGAAGCCGTCTTAGTGGGCTGTCGTTATTCTTGGAATGCTCTCACGACTCCCTGATAACAAAATATAGACATTACGGAATGCGTAGCTTCGTCTCGTTTCGCTGTCTTTATTATTCCGAGAAGCATCGATAACAGACATCAAAGCCTTTCATTCCCAGAAATCGATTGATTCGGCACAGCAAGCCGGCTGTGAAGTGAAAGGTCGACTACGCTTCTCGGTGACTCCCTAATGGCGCTAATGTCCCCGATGGGCTGACGAGGCGAACACGTGTCACTGACTCGGATATAGAGATCTCCAGGGGAAGCCAAAAGAGGGAGCAAGTCGGGTATCCTAGGAATAAGGACATAATTAATTCGGCTACACGATAGATGAAAGAGCAGCGTGCCCTGTCGCCCCGAAAAGAAAGGCTGAATCGCTGATGTAGTCACGGCTTTGTTTCCTTTTGATCAAGTATGCTTTGTAGTGATGGGCATGTGGTTGTTCAACTGGGTGTTTGTTTACATTAGCGTCGATTTCCATGAAATTGTAAACACTGGTCATATCGACAGCATTCTAATTCACATTACCTTCGTTTAAACTCAGTTTCCCATTGTACCACTGGATCCGAAGCATTGAAGTCCAAATACTAGCAGTACTATTTGACAAGTCTGCCAGTTCGAAATTAACTGTACTAATGTGAAATTTCCATCTCCTGTAACTGTTTCCCTATACCCATCTTAAACATCTGCCTTTACCGCGTCGAATAGAATTATTATTCTGTAGGGCAAAACTTTTTATTCTTAAGAGCATCAAGTGAATAGCGATTTTAAATCTCCCTAATGCTATTTAGACAAAATATTCAAGTGATTCCTGAAATTTTTCGCTTGGTATCACAAATCAGTCTATATGCTTGAGTGTTCAAAATAATTTAAGCCAAGTTAACCACACATTATAGTACTGAAGGACGCCTACAAGCTCTGGGCAAAAACAAGGAACCATGTTTTGTAAGCTAATTAACGAATACCGATATTTCTAAAGCAATAATTATAAGGGCACCGAGGCTCGCGCCAGGAAACAAAACGAGCAGATTCATATAATTTATTTTTTGATAAGTAAAATGTTGCACCTGCCCATGCTTTAGTTTAAATAGAGTAAATTACGTCAGCTCTTGAAGGTGTAAATTCCCCTTTCTGCAACACTTTTTACACTAACTCGTATTTAATCCGTGCGACAGAAACGTTCAAAGCGACAATATATAGCGAGACCACTTGAAAGACGTCATTCTTGAAATAAGAGCTGCTTTTCACGTAAGAAAAGCCTTGCTCTTGTGCATGCCAACATATTGGAGGCCAAATATTAATTTTGCTCCTCCGAAATTCTCTTTCCCATTTGTTTCAAGTGCATACGCTGACACAAAACGTTACTTAAGCCGTGCCCACCGGGAGTTTAAACCGTTTTAGAGTTAAAAAGAAGCAGAAGACAAGAACAAAATGGCCTGTCTGCATGAAAAAGCAAAGAAAGCTGTGAGTGCTTTGTTCAAATTTTAAGTCAGCAAAATATTCGCTGAGGTAAGCTGGACGTGAAAGCCAATTTTCAAGTGCCGTTCGTAATACATTATTCAAATATTCATTATTGATGGTCATTCCATATAACGATGCTACCTTTCAGTGACGCTCATCGCGTTGCATCTTATGATTTGGATTGTTGGTAGAATCCTGGCAAAGTTTCTTGGCGAGGCTTACTTTTGTTATCTTCGGAGCGCCATTGCATCCGACATGGCTGCAAAGTGAATTAATGTGGCGCATGCGCATTCATAGAGGAACCTGACCGTAGTGCTACTCAAGACCTGCAATTTGCTTCGATTCTTTCGTGTCAAATGAAAAGGCGCTGCGAAGAAAGTTCCTACCTGCTCGCATGTTTATCCAATTGTCGACCCTGTGCTTCTTTCGTAACATGGAGGAGTTTTTGGTTTTCTTGAAATTTAAGTTCATGAGTCTCCCGACCGAGTCAAGTGACAAGTGGCACAATATCGACGACGTGTATAAAGTACATTTCAGGGATTGTAAAGAAAAATGATGCCATTCAGATACAAAAATTGCTGACATACTTTTTATTAGAAATATTTCCTTTTAAAGATGGATTTGCAGAAACAAGAAGTTGAGTGTAAACCTTGTAGTGTGGTGAAGCCTGAGCGAATGACAGGATGGTTGCATGGAAATGGGATTATTGAACAAGCTGATCAATGTATATTCACCGATAAATTTGCCAAATAAATTTAAGGCAAGAAATTCACTACGGTTACCGTTTTGCTTTACCTGTTTGTGCCATTCTTCATCATTTATAATCTGTCCCCTGAGCTACACAGCAAGCCAATGTCATCAGAGAGCCTCAGACTACTGAGGTATTTTTCCTTAATCCTATCCCCAATTGTAGGCAATCTAGCTCTTTGAATACTTCCTCTGAGCAAGCGGTGAAAAATACTGGAGATTATGTGTGATGCTTCAACGCCCATCCTTATTGTAATTTTATTTTTTTTGATACTTGCAGTGCAACCACTAAATATATCTTGCTGCACTATCACGTATGAGTCATTTACCCCCTGATTACACAATGCTTTTATGCCTGTTCAATTTTCGGAAAGCCAAGTGCTTTTTTTAATCAGACTGCTAATGAGGTTGATTGTATCTCAAGCATTTTTCTATTATTTGGTTAATAGCCTGTGTACAATATATTGTAGAGTTGCATTTGCGAATGCCAGCATGGAATAAAGTGTAAAGTTGCTGCGATTTTTTTTAGCGATTAGCTTAGCAAAGCCCTTTGTACGTAACGATCAGTAGGCTGATCAGTGTGGTGTTTTTAAGTTTTAGACGTTCTCTGTATTATGGATTGAGGAAATTGAAGCGTTTTTGCTAGATTCCGGAGAGCCGAGGTCTGAGGCATTGCATAATCAGTGTAGCCAGTTTTTCTAGCAAGATATCCATATCATCTTTCACAAATCTGCAACAAGGGTCCTTACAGTTACCTCTGACACACTAAAAGAACAGCGAAGACTCCAGCCTCAGAGGTGAGGAGTTGCAAATGAGCTTTTCGGTCAAAGTCAGGGCTCGATGCGGTGATCGAGGTGGTAGCGCGTGCGCCAACTGCAGTTTCAGATGCATTCATGTAACTGGTGCAGGGCGATAGCTTTATAGTCTTGTTTTATCGCAATGTTTGTTCATTGTCGGCTTTTCCTCTTGCCATGGGCCTAGTTGTCTTACTATCGTGTCAAGGTGTTTTGCTTTTGTTCGATTATTATGCAATGTAAAATTCTGTACTCAGTTCTTTCACGAACCCCTTTCTTCGGTAAGCTTGGCCTTGACTTCTTTTGGCCGGTGTGACAGAGAAAATCCTCAAAATTTAAACAGCATGTCTACGCAGTTTTTCCTACAAACGAATACGGATGACTTTTGGGAACAGTGCTACTGTAGGTATTGTTTTCCTTGCATTCTTACCTTATTCTTCGCAATTCCTCGCCAAGTTCGAAACCCAACATTTAGAGAAGGTTGTCTTGCAGTTTCTTCGCATGGTATGTAAATGCATTCACATCTTCCAACCACTCATATTATCGTTCATTTAATTACTGGTAATCTTTGGTACAAAATGGAACGCTAATTTAGCCTACCTATCAATGTTCGCGCTTTCTATAATAAGACCGACCTCGTAGGCTAAAGTCCTTAAATAATGAAAACACAAAAAAGGTCATCCTGCACTGGTAAACCGGATCGTGAGAATATTTATTCCGTGTATTTTCTCGCACACGTAATAAGAATACCCGAGCACGTGGCCTCGACAAAGTTTAGAGCTGCTTTTAGCTGGCCACTAGAATTGTGATCACGCCAAGAGGGCTGCAATGCGCCAGCCGCCAGGAGCATATATTACAAACATTTAGCTCCTAGCGCCACTAATATCCGTCCAAGCCACCCACTTGGACGTTCTCAATAATTGTGCGGGTTACGCTATAGTTACGTACAGCGCACCGCTAACACAGCGAGGGCAGCGAGTTCAACCAAGAGTCTCCGCTCATCATTTTGTCGAAGCAGCAGCTGGAGCCACTCCATTGTATTCCAACCTCGCTGCAAATGGAGCTGTTGAATGCGAAGGTCCCGTAGCCCGTAACATTCACACCACCGCAGCGTACAACCAGCTCATTATTTATGTTCGCACTGTTGTTTAATTGTGCATCTTTTCCGATAGAAAGAGGTGTAGCCAGGCAGGCGGCTTGAATTAACGTCACCTTTCTGATGATAGAACAGTTTGAACTAGCCGAGTGAGGCCAGTGATTTGTTGACATTGAAAAAATACCTCTCAGTTCTGACTGGGCCATGAACAGGAAGAGATCTCGCATATTCATGTCTACAGCTTTCTCCACACGAAAAGTTGAGATCATTCCTAACAAGAGTTAGAGTTAAGCACTATGATGTGATTCTAAATGTCAGCTGAAGCATGCACGGAGCTGAAATGCTGGTCATGCGCATCATTTTGAAATCAGTACTCCCGAACTCATTCAATTATTTTAGTTCCGGGCTTGCATTTCCAAGCTTAGGTGGTGCGATACGGAATACGAGTACGACATATCAATTTGCCGCCAAACGTTGTTTTGCTTTGTCATTTGGTGTAGTTCGTTGTCTCTGATGGGCAGCCTGCTGCTTTGCCACTTACTTTACCGCGCCCCACGTGACCAGATGTCTCCGTAGTAGCTGTAGCTATGCAGGACACTTTCTACAGCGTTTAAAATTATTGCACTTGCTTTAGATCCCTTTTGTAAAAAATTCCGTCTCATCTGTGTTAAATTTTTTTTTTCGGAATTGATGTCGGCACTGCGTTTTTGAAGAACTATAAGATTATTCTAAGCGTTGAACCAGGCTGTTTGTTGCATGATTTTAGTGGGTCGCCTGCAAGCCCAGGCGTTGTTATCAAAGTTGCTCTGTAGAAATGTAAATTAGGGACAGTGTTAAGTGGATAGTGCATGAAGTGGCGGTATACCACTATACCACTGTCTGCTAGACCCCTATTCTACTGCCTGCGAACAAACTGCGAGGGAGAGGTATCATTCTCAGAGAGAACAGTCAGGAGGGAAGGCGATCACACAATTCTGTTTTTGTGCGTGTAAACAAAATAAAACCCTATGTGCTTGTATAAAGCACCACACGATTATTAGAGTGAATGAGCTAAAACATGCCAAACAGTGGGCAGGTTTAACAGGTAAGAAGCATTCGGCCGTAAGAAAGTTTCTAGATTGCTTTCTGCGGAAGCCTCACAGCAGTCGCTGCGTCTTGATTACATGTGCAAGTGAAGTAAAACATATTTTTCTTGGGTCGCCATTATTCACTTGTTGTGGAACACTCCAAAGTTGATTATGTCAGTTTCAAATTTCCTAGAAAATGTTCTCATATGACTCACTTCGAAATTACGCAAACTGTCTTCACACTCCAGAAATAAATTACGTCTCCTTCACTAATTCAGTGCTTTCACAGAGTCGAACTACCAAATACAAACTCATATACGATGCCCACGACAAAGAGCCGCGAGTATGTCGCAAAATTTTAAAACAAGCACTATGATTTCTACAGACTGCCCACAAATGAAATCCTCCGTAGCACCGCCATATCAGAGGAACTGAGGCGCCCTCTCTTGCTCATGAAAGTAGTTAATATACCAAGCGCAATTGAGCGAGACCGTCGATCAGTCCTGCTACTATTGTTGTCACCACGTTGTTTTGGTTTGAGGACATACATTCATGACAGAATAGTGATTGTCTTACCAATTATTGCTTGCCATAAACGTCTGTGTCCGCGCTGCCATCGCCGCCAAATGTCATTATGAAAAGTCCCCGCAGTAGAAACGGCAAAACATGTCTTATGCTGGCGTCCTCTTAGATGTTTTATGTGGTCGTGTTGTATAGGAGATTGGTGTGATTGTTTATTGGGATTTTAGTTTGTTTAATGGTTTCAATCACCCACTGCGTGTTTCAGCATGGGCTGCACTTCGGAGATTTATACGACAGAATCAGCTGAGTTGCGCAACCAAGCGCTCTGAATGTGCCTAAAGGGGTGGACTCGGTGCGCAGACATAGAAATATGCGAACAATTTGCATACTTAAAGGTGCATCAAGAGGGTTTCTAGTTGGGCTAGTTGGTAACTGACATGGTGACTGATATTAAAGGTGCAAGATCAATTGTCCGCTTACGTTTCACATAAATGGAAAGACGAAGGAGTTTGGCACAAGAAAAAGGAAAATGAGTTTAGCGCCGTGGTACAACGAAAAGATGCTGCTCCGCATCCGCTTTTATTATATGTCTATAATGGTGTACGAATTGTTATTCTTATATTGTTTATGTTATTTATAGCCAACCGTTAAGCCTTATCTTTACATTAAACAACGATATCATCATCTTCACCTTTCAGCCCTGCTAGATATTAATATGCCTCTGATGTATCTGTCGTTCTCGAAACAATTTGACGATAGAAGCCTGAATCACTTCTCATGGAAACAACGCTGTGAAGAGTCATTGCGTACCAGTCATTCCCTAAATATTTATTATTATTTTCTTTCCTCCCAAATGTTTACTAAAATAGTCTCAGCCCGTATCTTTAGGTATTATTGGCAGTTGTTCAGAAGCCTATATAACCAGTCTACCCCTCTAAAACCAATAGACTGAAGGGGGATAATATAATCTTATGAAAATACAATATTAAAACGGAAGATACGCGGAAATATACGTTCAAGCAAGACACGTTTGAAAAACGACAACCATAACAAAAAGACAATACACCTAAAGAAAACAAAAAGAGTTCCTTTTCGAAAATTGGATCCATTATAAGTCTACCATCGCCGTCAGCACTGATGCTCGTTTGGAAGTTGAGGCGGAAACGGGGACCTTCTTTGCGGTAAGCAAGGCGGAAACTGTTCGAAACAACTTTTTTTGGAGCGTCGGGTATTATACGAGTAAAAAACGACATAAAAGGTTTAAAATATAGCGGCAATAGGGGCTTTTTGGAGGCCAAGATTCGGCAACGAAGTGCTGCTACGCCTAGCAAAATATAATACGAGAAAAAACAGAAAGCTCAACAAATTTACAGCAGAAAGTGGAAATTACTGGAAACTCAAACAGTGAGTTGTTTCTTGCCAGAAAGCAACCTGTAAAAGGTAATTTTACGTAATTTTGTTTAGCTTTAACGTACTCCGTTATTTAAAGGAACAGTGCTACAGCTGCATCGTAGCTTCTTATTTCGATTCCTTTCTCATCGAGAACACAACTTCAAGAGACGTATGTTCCCTCTCTATCAGTGCGTCTCTTATTTTGTTCCTTTATGGCGCCAGAAATACGACTCAATAATAACCCTCTTCCCCCCTCTCGCACAAACATACACATGTCTCTTTATCGTTGGTCTCTTTTTTCAAACAAATTGAGGGCTTTCATATCAACAGACAGCAAAGATAGCGTGTTATTGAGGTTCACAATTGCCGTAAATTAGGCGCTGAAATAATATACGACATTCAGTTCAAATTAACAGCGTTGAGGACCACCAACATAAACCTTGTGCAGTCGAGTCTGATGTAATAAAGTTTTGTTTTTTCTGTTGCAGGGATATAGCTGCGCCGCGCCACTGTTTCTCTCTTTTTCTCTCGCTTGCTCGCTCGCTTGCAACCATGTGAAGCCTTCGAAGTTGTTTCTCTCTGCGATAAATTGGTCCCCCTCTTTTCTTGATCTCACTTTGCTAACGGCACCACATAACTCGCCGAGAACTACCTGAGCAAGACTTGTCTAAACTTGTATGCCTCGCAGTAGCTGGAATATATATTTTTTTCTTTAACGACGATGTTCCTGAGAAAGCGGTATAGCTTTCCTAGTAGTGAGGAATTAGAACATCTTCGGCGGAAATCCATCTGGTTGGGTGGCACCGAAGCTTGTCCTGGCACCGAGGCGGACGTTGACTTCGGTGCAAGGACAAGCTTGAACTCGGAAGAACTTGACCGGCTCTTGGAGGTTTGCCTAAACAGCACGGCTTTTTCCTTCAAAGGGGAATTCTACAAACAAACAAGCGGCGCGGCTACGGGCGCCGCGATATCAGTCACCGCTGCCAACTTAACGATGGAGGTCATTGAAGAGAAAGCTCTTCAATCATTCCAATAAACGCCAAAGGTTTTAATTCGGTACGTCGATGACTGCTTTTGCATCCTAAAAATAAAAATCAGAAGTTACACACTTCCTTGCGAACCTGAATGCGGTTGACCTTCTATCCTGATCATTTTGAAATGGGAAAAGGAAAATCAGTTACCATTCTTTGACATCCTGATTTCAAGACAGGGTGAGACCAAAAGTTCAGTGTGTACAGGAAGCCTGATCATACCAGCCGCTACATAAAATTTAATTCAGACCACCCCGTTAAGCAAAAGGCCTGCGTCGTCTCCTCTCTCTTCTGAGGAGAGGTGAGTACGTTTGCTCCTCTGAGGAGGGGAGAAAAGCGGAAGAGGCCATCGTTTTCGCCGATCTGAAGAAAAATGGCTACACATGCACCTTTATTCAACGTGCTTTCCGCCGTCGGGCTCGCAGGACAAGAAGGTCTGTCAGCACGAAAACGACAAAGCGCCCTCGCATTGTGCTCCCATACGTGGCGGGCACTAGTGAGGCGCCGGTACGCATCCTGAGAAAACACGTCTGTGTGTCTCACAAACCTGCCTCAACGGTCGGCCGTTTTCTACCGCTACCAAAAGACCGCATACCCAAAGAAAAATAACCTGGCCTTGTTTAAAAATCCCGTGCTCCGAGTGCCCGGCCTCATATATCGGCGAAGCAAAACACCTCCGTCAACGACTATTCCAACGCAAAAATAATGTCCGGCAAATGAACTCAGAAAGCAACCCCCTCGAACACTGCGAACGCACCGACCACAAAATTGCCTTTGAGGAAGTGAGCGCCCTTGCCGTGGAAACAAATCCTTTCACAAGACGACTCGTCGAGTCTCGATTAATGCGGCTGACAACAGCAGTAGCGAATAGGAAACCGGGGACGCAACCCTCCGCGTACACAACTGGACTCCGCCACGTGTTGGAAAAGGGGAAGCAAAGGCTTGCTGCTGCGAGCCTCAAGACGATGACCCCCTTCCCCTCCCAACATCCCATCTCCCCTTCCCCTGGACGTCAAGAGTGCTTCCACGACGTAGGCCGGCATAACCCGTGTCCAGTTTCCCTGCCCCAAGAATACCCCAAAGCCCTCATCATCATCATCAGTCGCCCCTTAGGAAAGGACTCATTAGAGGCCTTTCCAACTGACTCTCGGCCAACTGCAAAATGGTCGATATATTTCAAGAAAAGCCCATGTATTGCAATATAGCATAAAACAACTTTCTACAATAAAATGCGAGGATCCTTCTTCTCAACAATGCTCCAAGCACCTGGAACGTTAAAACGAAAGCAATGACCGGGGTTACTGTCATCTAACGAAACGTCCGAGAAGATGGATGTTAAGATGCACAAAAGAGGGGTAAAAACCCAACTTCTCAATCAAAGCACGGAGAAATCCTCGCGGTTGACAGCGTCTGTGTAAGGGACCAGCATTGAGCAGAAACCAACCAGCTAAACATCGCAGTCCGAAGAACACCAGTTTTATGGCCCAAATCGCCGGATGCGCCGTAATTCCGCACGGAGTCGCCGAGAGGATAGACACCGGACGCCATTCAGAATCTAAACGTAAAGATGGTTTCCGCTGGAGGAGACTAAATCCCAGGGCAATTCTGGCCGAGGTTAAACGATGCACGAAGCGGGTGGGTTGCCGATTGCGGAAAGAAAAAACCTGTGCTGATCGACTTTCATCCTCTAGCAAAAAGACAGAAAGCCAGCTTATATTCCTTTCTTTTTCATCTCCCCTCTATCCCGTTAAAGGAGGGGTGGCAGGAGGTCCAGCTCCGGTCGGTGCGTATATTGGAAATGCCACTCGCCTTCCTTTATCCACTCGGGAAACTCCCGGGTACACGACCGTTGTCTGGTGGTGGTTGATATGGGATCGGAGATCGAGGCGCTACCTGGAGTCCTTTCGAAAAACCATGGTCCGCAAAACAAAAACCAATGACTTGTACAAAACTAAGACGACTAGACGAAGGAGTCTTCGTGCGTACAAAAGAATAAATAAAAAGAAAGGTGAATTCGCGATAGGCGGGGGACAATGTAGGGATTCAGGACTAGTTGGCGCCAGGAAGCCGGGGTAGGAAGAGAAGTGTTACGAGCTGACAGGATAAAGACAGGGGCATAAGGGCGCACGAGTGAAATAGAAAGGTGCGGACAACACGCAGCATAAAGAAACAGAAAGTGCGCGGGAGATTTCTTTCGAATCGGGAACTCGAGTCGAGGGAGGGTAAGAGCAGGCTGGGAAGAAAACTCGATTCGAGTTTTATCACACCGCCATCGAAAGAACATGCCTTTATTCTTGCTTGTGAGGCTGTAAGAAGGGTGCGTTATCCTCGACACGGATAAAGAGTTCCTGAATATTTTTTTTTCATATTACTGAGATGCGAGAGCTATACCTATCTGCAAAGGCATTAAACTCAGCTAGGATATCGAGCTCAGAATGGTTCCGGCATATAAACGCTCAAGAGCCCATTGATCTCAATGAAATAAAAATTCTTAGCACATACTATAAAAGCAAAAAACAGCAAAAGAAGCCGGAACACTGAATAGCTATTAACAAGCGGCAAGAGGTCACTGAACAACAACAAAAAAAAAAAGAGAACAGCAAATAATACTACTACATGAAATTGCTTTTCTCGAAAGTAGCCATGAGAGAACACAGAGGAGATGAGACAACCAGTAGCAGCGCCGAAATGAAAACTACGTGAATTTTATTCTTCCTCTCCTTTTGGCTGTCCTGCATTTTTATTTTTTAAAACTTCGTCATATTTCTCGCGGGTTGATGTTCCTGAAGACGACCTTTGTATTTTACTCTTTGTTCATTCCTTGACTCTCTCTGCAATTTGCGATTTTTCATCCATAGTTCCTTGTTCACCTTGTCTGGCCACATCTTCTTTGCATGGTCAGCTTTATGCACATTAGAGGCGCACTGTAGGCTACGAGGATGTCAGTATTCCTGTGCATTATCCCATATATATATATATATATATATATATATATATATATATATATATATATATATATATATATATAAACACTATTGCACTGTAGTGTCACTGACTCTATTGACTGCGTCACTAGATTGAGTCCAGTCACTCTATTGGACAGCGCCAACCTGCGCCATCTATCAGCCTCTACTGCGAACACTCCGTTACATGATTGGAAACATTTCGATTTGTAACTGAGTGAATCGTCAGGCGTTAAAGGCAAACGCAGTTTCAGGGAAGGAAAATAATTGAATTGTACCCGAGAGAAAACAAAATGCCTAATGAAATTACGAGCTAGGATATTTTTAGTAGTAGCCTAATTACGCAGTTAGTATCACTATGTATTGCCGTACTCTTCATAGGCGCTGAAGAATATGTCTGATAGAGTAGTTGCTGCTCTCTCGGCTTACAGATTGTACGACCTTACGAAACCTAACTGGTGACCACTATTGTTGGAATGCCTTCGCCGTTTGACCCACGGCGAAGGCATTCGCCGTGGGTCAAACCCGCCGCCGGACACCCACCGGTAAAATTGGGTACAAGCGTCCCCCGGCCCGGCGCCCGGCTCTTTCAGGGGTGTGCGTTTGGGAGAGGCTCTGCTAACCCTGCTGTGCTCCCTCGGGGGCTTAGTTTCGAACAACCATGGTCTGCAAAGGCCGTGCTGATCACTGCAACATCGGCGCAACTATTTAGGCCGTGACACCTTTTCCCAAGCATTTCACCCCAGAAGAGCCGAACACCAGGCCGGGGGAAAGCTTGTACCCATTGATAAACCGGTGGGTAACCGGCGGCACCAGGGATCGAACCCGGTACCTCCCGAATGCGAGGCGGATGCTCTACCACAAGGCCATCGCTTCTCGGCCTTTTGGCTAAGATCAAAGTGTAGTAAGGAAATGTACAAAACATTTCTGAAAAACACTTTGTTCTTATCAGCTTAATATCTGATACGGGTCCTATTTGGACCCAAGATATTAAACTCATTTTTGGAATGCGGCGGAGTGCTTGAAGCTTGCTTCACCTCCGCCACGGGTTGGCCCGGTATTGCACTGCCTCCGGGATCGGCCCACAAAAATTTGACCGACGCGGTGGCCTTGTGGTAGAGCATCCGCCTCGCATTCGGGAGGTACCGGGTTCGATCCCTGGTGCCGCCGGTTACCCACCGGTTTTTAAATGGGTACAAGCTTTCCCCCGGCCTGGTGCTCGGCTCTTCTGGGGTGAAATGCTTGGGAAAAGGGGTCATGGCCCAAATAGTTGCGCCGATGTGGCAGTGATTCGTTCCGCCATCGGACAACAATAAGTCCGCCTTGCGCGGCAACAGCCCATTATGTGGCCCTTTTTTTTTTCGTTTTGTTTTTTTAGGACTGCTGCAGCTGAGGCTCTAAGGGAGCACTTCAGGTGAGGGTCAAAGGAAGTACCTTTGCAAGACAAACAGAACCACCTTTGCAGGCTGCGAGGTTCGAAACTGGGTTTGGGCCCACTGCGGAGGAGGGGCGCGCAGCGGGGTTTACGGAGCTTCTCCCAAACGCACACCCCTGTAAAAGCCGAGCACCAAGCCGGGGGACGCTTGTACCCATTTTTACCGGTGGGTGTCCGGCGGTGGGTTTTTACCAGTCACAATATCGAGACACCTGCCCATGGTGTGGTAGCAAACCTTCGCTATACCACATCACGTGGCAATGTAAAAATAACGACAGCTTTCGTAAAGACCCGAGTGCGGAACAGTGGGAGAGCCGGCTCTCCAGCGGCGATTTGGATTGCCAACTAGGTTTAATCCAGCACGCCCAGCGAGCAGCGAAGCTCAGCGGAGCCCTGGAATAGGGGCACCGACCCTGTGAGAAGACGGAAGATGGAACTCTTCCGCTACTAGCACAAGACCCTCGTAGAGAAACTAACGTATTTCCTATCCTATCCTATCCTTGACCCACGCGGCACATGCAGCCAGGTGCAAAAGCAGTAGTTGTTTAGATTGGCTGCGCTTGTTCATGTTCGCCTTTTAGGTCTGCTCCGAAAAAAAACTCAAGCTTAATCGTAATATTTTTATTCCTTCCTCAGCCCTTCAGATCAGTTTGAGAAACTGTGACTGCCTTACACCTTGACTTTGTCCTCGCGCATTAGAACTGCTCGACAGCGAGGGAAAAACAAATGTTGACCCATGGCTTTGAAAACATCATTTTTATTCTCAGACAAGTCAAGCATGCGATACATCATGCAAAGAAAAAATACCATCCCCATTTTGAAAGTGAGATAGCCACGATAACGATAATGACTGACGGTCTATGTACCTCCCCCCCCCCCTTTTTCTGTTTTTTTTTTCCGTATCTTTTTGTCACATATACTAGGTTTTCGCCAAAATACACCGCCTTGTTTCTTCCACGAAATTACAGTATAAAAATTGTTTTTCTACACTGCTGCGGCCATCTGCCGCATGCAAGATGGAATCGGTAGCATGATATTTCTGCAGTTGTTTGCAACTCTACAAAGTGTACAAGTTTTCACATCTTTCGGTTTCTATGAGAAAGACCTCATTTCACTCATTGTGCGGTAGGTGGCCTCGTCTTTGTGGTGTTGAAGATGGGCCTCGTTTGATCTCTTCCTGTTGTGGATTTTCTTCCCACTTTTTAAACTTTTATAGCCCACAGAGAAACACGAAGGCAAAAGTTTGACGTCGGTCACCGTCGGCATTTTTCCTGTGAGTACGCTAAACCATTTCCTACATTGTTAGCCCTCTGTCCATAGCGCAACTTTCGTTTATCGTCTTCGTACTTTCTGGTTTCCTGGCTTTCCTGGTCCATCATTGTTTTGTTTTGTTCGACACTACCAGCCCTCTTCGAGAGCCCCACATTTTTCTTTCTTATTTCATGAACTAAATGTGCACATATTAAAATTATGGCGAGGTGTCATTTCCGCACTCCAGGTAGCAGATGAAGAAAGAATGAAACAAAAGATAACGAGACAAATGTGTAAATCACGAATGGCGGAACACCGCGAGTGGGGTGTGGAAACCCTACTTTCCATTAACGCAGCCGCCTTCATACACCACGCCTCTCGGTCGTGACGGAGCACAATAGCTTCGGTGAATACCAGCTCCCAAAGCCATGAACCCCGCGCCTTCCTAGGAGAGTTCCCATCCACAGGGAGAATTGATCCTCGAGCACTCGCACAACACTGCGTGCCGCCTGGTGCTAGTCAGTGGACCGAAGCCGCAGCGGAGGTGGGCGAACATTGGCGGGGATGCATCCGAGAGAACATACAAGCGGGGGAGCCGATGCCGAGAGGTGAGTGAGGCAGAAGGTTAAGTGGAGGGAAAGGAATAGGAAGAGAGGTTTGGCGGAAATGAGCTTAGAGCAGAGCCTGGTGCTGAAACAGGCAGAGATGGCGCCCGAGAGTCTGTCCGCTCCTGGGCAATGCGGAAAACAAAGGCGCGACCAGATCGAGCAACATGCAGGAGGGGAGTGGCACCAGAAAAAGGGACGTGAAGGTCGGCATTGTGGGCCTAAGAAGAACGAGGAACTCTCTAAGGGCGCTGAGAAACTTGTGTTGTGAAACTTGTAATTTTTGAGCCCGAATTATCTGGCTCGACTTTGCATTTGAACGAGTATGGCAAGGTCGAAAAAAAGGTAGAAAAGGTAGTAGAAATGATAGCATTTTAACGTGGCTAAACCGAGCAAAATGTGCGATAGCACAACGTCAGACGCAATCAAATGTTGCAAGCAAAGGTAGTCATGAGCATGTCAAAGGCTGATAGTTAAGATGATTCATAATGACCAATGGTTAGTCATGAGAAGTCCTTGGTTCTTGGATTGAACTGAGAAACTCGTTACTACACTAAGCTTCAGGGACGAGCAAGAAATATGAGCTCGTATTTAACACCTCGCGGAGTAGTGCTGCCACACTAAAATAAGCTTCCTAGCTGTTTTAGCGTCCTAACCTTTTTCTCCAGTAATGCGTCAAACGACCTGTAGAACAAACGTCAACATAAATCTTTCGCGGTTTAGACAATGGCTGTACAGAGCAACATTACTAGATTACTAGTAACGTTGGTGCAGAGGTTGCTGGCTTCCCCCTAAATAAATGTTTTTTTCAGTATGTCCCGACACATTTAACCCCCCTTTATTCTTCGTTGCTCACAATTGTTGTACCCTACATTAGAGGATAATGCACCGGAATTTTTATTTTAGCTTAATTTGCACGAAGGAGTGGCTGGACCACTGTCAGAAAAGTCGGAAGAGTGTATGATGAATAAATAGATACACAGATGCTTTATGATTATTTAGCAAGTTTTTTTGCTGTCTAAATATACGTATTGAAACATGTATTAAGCCACAGCATATTGTACGATAAATAGCAGATTTATTTCAGAAATGCGGTCAACTTCTAAGACAATCAGAGATGAAAGAATCCCTCTAAACTTAGGATATGAATTATATCGATTAAACATGATTTTTAAGTATAAACAGAAAGGTTTTGAAAATGATATGAAAAAAATTTATGCCAGACTCTTACGCTCTTTTAGAAATATCTGCACAAGCTGCCTATCAGAAACGTGATTGTAGAGAAACAAACAGAAACAGCACTAACTTTTACCTGTCTGCTAACGAAAATTTTGATTGGTATAAGCAATCTCATTCAGTACCTAGTATACCTAATTCCCCAGTTCATGAACATAGTATATGTCTCAAATCAGAGCCCTGCAAATATAGCAGCATACGCACTCCACACTTCATGAGATAAAGGGAACACATTAGCGCTCGCTTCCTGTGTAACCAAGCTCATGATGCTGAATGTACGTTGCTCAGTTTTACTTCAAAATGTGCAGCTGTTCTTTTTTGGCGCTCTGATGAAACATTTACATCAGAAGTACTCGCTCAAAATGTTATTAACGTTTAGTTGCGCATATGTTAGTGAATGCTGAGGTTTTAATATACTTGGCGGCTTATAATTGTTTTTAGTTATTAAATAGCAAGACATGATTCCTTGAGGCATTCTTTCGTGGCAGCATTGCTCTATAAAGCAAGGTACTCGCTATGATTTGAAGGTTTGGTTTGGTTTGGTTTGTGGGGTTTAACGTCCCAAAGCAACTCAGGCTATGAGAGACGCCGTAGTGGAAGACTCCGGAAATTTCGACCACCTGGGGTTCTTTAACGTGCACTGACATCGCACAGCACACGGGCGCCTGGCAAACCTGCTGGTAATACGTTAAAGCTTAATTGACGCCTTTCCTTAAAGCTTATTTGTGTATGCGCAAACTTCTTCAGTATAAGTTTCTAATACTGTTGAAGAACACAAGTATAAGTTACTCGAAATAAGGAAGCGATGTCAGAAAGAGCACGAACAGTAAGGCAACATAGAAAATATCTAAAACCCACAAAGAGAAACGATTCCAAGCCACTGTGTTTTTGTTCGTACAGTTTCCAGCTTTGCTTGAGATAAACCAATGAAATCCAACTTTCATTAAAAACGTCAATTAAAGGGGGCATTTGAGCGGAACAGACTGCTTTTCGAATGTCTCGAAGGGGGTTAAAGCATCTCAAAGAACGGACCCTGAATCCGGGCGCCTAGCTCCATGGAGAGTCATTTCCAAGCGGAAGAAATCCTTGTGGAAGAGAGAATAGTGCGCTAAGTTTAAAATTAAAGGTGCACCTAAATGCTTTTCTTTTTATTTGACTTTCTTCAACAAAGTTAGCGTTGCAGAAAATTACGGCAATCAGCAATAGTCTGATTGCCGGCAATCAGTCTGGATACCACGTGAGCTCTTGTACTGCCGCATTGATAAACGGGAATGATCTTCAACTCTAGCTTACATCCTAAAAATGAACATGAATGATTCTTTGCAAGCTGAAGAGAATACATGACACAATAAAGTTTAACTGTTCTTTTTTTTTTAATTATTCCAGTGCTTACCTAATTTTTTTCTGTCATGCTCTACGCGGCATAACAAACCGCTCGCTTTAGAAGAATCAGTAACCTTTCACACAACAGTATGTTTCTCTTAATTATTTCTCTTAATTATGTTTTTTCTTCTTTCATTTTTATTTTCTACAACAGAAAGCACAAGCTTGACTTTAGACACGCAGCCAGTTTGGCTAGCGACTGTTCCATATATAAAGTAACCTCAAGAGAAATGGCAAGCATTTCAACAGTGCATACAAACTGATACAGAAAATGTTAGTAAAGGTAATACAGTTCTGCAAGTTGTGTAGGAAGCTGAACATAAAAATTAGAAGGAAAGATAAGACTAAAACAAGGTTACAAATGCTCAAATACAAATGAAAAACGTATTTACTCTCATATCTACGGATAATCAAGAAAAATATGCTTGAATAAAACCGAAAAATGCTGTTTCAATTTTATTTCATCAGGAATCCCATTCGCTTCAGGACCCCATTGTTTTTCAACAGTCTTTGACCGTAAGCGTGGTGACATGGTGGACGGTTAAATATATTGATAGCCGTGGCTCCTGTTAGTTTTAGAGGGGATCTAAGCAATGACGTGGGTAATTAATTACTGTTTATGATTATTGTATTGATCATTTGAGTAATCTTTTTTTGTATTCAAGTGATACGGCCAATATTCTCAGCTACTCTTTACTACAGTTATCGTGCGAACAGCAAGTTTCTACTAGCAAATAACTGTTTTCAAGTATGTACTGCCCCCAAAGTCTCTAAGCAGTGTGCACAGGTGAAAAATACAATATACGCAAAATTGGGCTTCCAAAATATTCTCTAGCTCTTAGTGGCATATGACAGCCGAGGGCTGTTATAGAGCAAACGTGTGCAACTTTTTGCTTCCAGTGCATGCATGATTCGAAAAAAACACCCAAATACTTCACCTGATAGACGTTAAGCAAACTGGTGTCATTCAGAGTTAAATTCAAATTCTCAAAGGTAATATTCTTCTGCTCTGAGGGGAAAAGAGTACAGCTTGTTTTAACGGTGGTAACTTTAAGGATTAAGTTGGGCAGACTGTTAGTGAACCACTGGGATTTCCTCGTTTATTTCCCCTCTAGTTCCTTTACAGTATACCCTGTGAAAGACAGTGCAATACCATCTGCGTATATAACAGCTTCTGAATGGGTGAGATATATCTCATTATTATACAAATAAAAAAAGGAGGGGTCCAAATAGAGAGTCCAGCTGCACGCCATGTGTAATTTGTTTGAGCAACTGGTGTGCGATGTTTAACAACGTTTTGCAGCCATCCTGAGAGATAACTGTTGATTCAATCATACATTTTGCCCCATAGTCTGTAGGTTACCATATTCTGTAATAATATCGAAGGGTCCCCTGTGCCAAATACTTTCGATATATCCAGGTAAACTAGTACACCTATTTGTTTTCGTGTAGCGCGCTATTTATCAGCTGCATCAAGATAAGCACTGCCGTGGAAGTGAAGTTTTAAGCGCGGAAACCATGATGATAGGATCGAGAATGTTGCACTCGGTAAAAAGTTGTGTATTCGTTTACATAGGACCTTCTCCAAAACGGCACTAATTACACTTAATACCGAAACCGGCCTATAGTTTGACAAAGTGCATCGCTGTGCACCTTAAAAAAAACAGCTGCAAATTTAGCAGCTTTGTATTCGCTAGAATTCACTCCACTATCGAGTGCATCAATAAAAAGATGCAGCAAATGTGTACCTAAGATGTCAATAATGTTTTTTGTAAGTCACAGGCACTGCTACGAATCCTGCTGCTTTCCCCGCTGAGAGGTGGCAGACTGCGCCAACTAATTATTCCTTTAATATGTCAGTTAATAGTAAGGTATTCTCCACCCCATTAGGCAATTTTGAGGCACGCACCATTTTTATCTGCGAAGCTAGGGATGGTCCCGTGGATTCAAAAAGAGCGTCGAATAAATCAGTTATATCATCATCCACTGATTTGGGTATTGGCGTTTTCTGTTATATTGAACAATCACTCGCGGGATCATGAATTTGTTCACTCATGTTTAGTTGCCCGTGTCTCATTTGCTTCTACCATAATGCCTCCTTTGTTTATATCGCGTTTTATTGTCCCCTGGATCACAAGATGTCCGGATTTTTTTGGTGAGTGAAAACCTGTTAAAGCTATCTATAACATGTTTCGGCGATCGCAAACTGGAGTTTTGAGCTGTATCAAATATTCCGGGGTAGTATATTATAAGGATTATTTTGGCTAATGATATTCATTTTTGATTTCAATATTAGTTACTGTCGGCATGTCTGCAGCATCATAAGAAAGCAGCGAGCGACCAATCACAGCAGTCACAACATTGTGTTCCTCAAGGCGTCCCTCAACCCGCACTTACTGGTCAGCTATTGCCGTGACTGTAGCCAATGGCGAGGTCGGGCATCCAAAGAGCGAGTAGTCCCATCACTTCAGCCGTTCGCTTCGACGCCTAACCTACCTCGATGAAACAATGATCATGGCTAGATAACCAAGCAGATTTAAAATGGAAGATACATAATAGCTCCTTACAGAATAAGGCCTTTGTTCTGGGCGCTTGTGTCTGCTTGTTCTCGTTTATCTGTTTGATTTTGTTTGCAACGAAAAGTCGGTAGTTCAGCAACTACTTAAAAGTCAAATTGGTAGGGATTTGGGAGAAATAGTTTGTCTTAGTAAGCACTGCACCGCTTGCAAACAATACGAAGAGGATAAACAAATCATTTTGTTCGTTCTTCAGAAAGGTGCCCTTTGCTATTACCACTTGTGCAGTATTCATCATCACCCTAAGGATAACTAACCACCACTTTCCGCCTATTACACTGGGGAGCAATGCTGCAGCTTATTTTATTCCACCAGGAGTATCATCTATAAAAAGATCCCAGCGTCTGCCTAAACACCCACGCCAAGCTCCTGAGCCCCTCCTATAAAATCCTTTGCACTTTCTTGCTTGACGAGTCACTCAATATGTCCTTGAGCCCTTTTGAAGTTACCTCTTTAGGTCGAAGAGCCACTGTACATTCGCGGTTTTTATGTTAAGGTAGTTTGCCCGTTTCGCAGAAAGGGAGGAAGGTCCTCACTGAGCCGAGTGAACTCAGGTCTTATTTTTTCTCCTGTCCTTGCTCTATTCCCTGGTTTTGTATCCTGTATCCATTTCATTACATTACCTGGGTTGGTTGTTTGCAGGATAAGTGTTATTGTTATATTCTATCATCTATGTTCTATATGTATGCCACTCCTGCCAGGGCCAGAACCATGGTCTGCGGTATATCGAAAGAAATAAAATAAATAACCCCGCCGGGGTGGCGCAGTGGTTACGGCGCTCGACTACTGTTCCCAAGGACGCGGGATCGAATCCCGGCCTCGGCGGCAGCTTTTCGGTGGAGGCGAAAAGCAAGGCGCCCGTGTGCTGTGCGATGTCAGTGCACGTTAAAGAACCCCAGGTGGTCGAAATTTCCGGAGTCCTCCACTACGGCGTCTCTCATAGCCTGAGTCGCTTTGGGACGTTAAACCCCACAAACCAACCAACCGAAAGAAATAAATAATAATTCTCAGGCCACCTTACAAAGTCCGAGACTTTTTAAGTGCCGCCGATCCTCGATATTCATTATATCTTCATATTTTGTGGTAGGAGTAAACCACCGCGTTCCGCAACGGTTCTTATGGGGCTGCGGTTTGCTCCTAAAAAACCTGGATTTTATAGCAGAGAATTTGAGATTGTGTTTTCTGCCAAATTACGAGTTTTCAATTTGTGAAGCTGCATTCTAATTATCTCGCCTTACATAACTGTACACCATACTCCTTGTACACTTGAGCTTACTCGATGCCCCATGTTGATACCTAATATCGATGCTAACCAATGCAGTGATCTCCAGTGGCCCATGTTTAATAATCTTGCAGAAACCCACAGCGGAAGAGAACGAAACGAAGCAGTAGGTGGTCGTATCTTCGATGACCATAGCAGAACGCTGTAATATTTTATCAGAGCCTCAAGAGAAGAGAAATAGGAAAATGTCTCAGTCAATATAATTCAGGGCCAGCAAAGCGTTTCCCATTCGACATAGAAGATGTGAAAGGCGACCATGCCGGACTTCCGCGTTGCGACAGGCGACGGGTGTCACAGCTCTAGCGGCGTTATTTAAGACACGGGAACTCAAGCGTTAGATTCCCCTCTCACTTGGCTCACAGTAATACGACTGCATCAGGTTTCGTGCGGAAGAAGCTACCTGAACTTATTTGGAAATAAACATGGCTAATAACACCAACGCTGCCTGTCGCGCGATCGTGTGAACTGTGTTTTATTGCCACATGGTTTTTTTGTTTCCAGAGGAAGGTGTCGGAAAGATTACTGCGCATCACCGAAACCCTAGCGAAAAAATTCTGAGTCACAATAACCTCATACAGATTTCTCATACTAAGCACTTATAATTCTCATATAATCTCATACAAATATCATTCAACGTATGAGAAATATATGAGAATGAATGAGATTTGTATGAGCTTAGTATGAGTTTTTATGAGAAATCTGTATGATGTTATTGTGACTCATACAGTTTTTTCGCTAGGGAATACTGCTATGATTCTGCGATCACACACTTCCCGCATTCTTTCGTCAAGTGCGCTATGCTACATTGAAAGATTTTACTGCAGAATCAGAGCTTGTACAGCCTCGCACGTTTAGAGGCATATTTGGTGCTGGGAAAGGAAAAGCGCCGTAATTCTCTCAATATTGAAAACAGATACTAAATCGCAAAAATAACGTACAAGAGCGCTGTCTTTAGGTTTCTTGTAATATCTGCAGTATGTTATAGGTAGTAAGCTTTGCAAACCACCTTGTACGAGCTATGCTCAAGAAAAAAACAAAGACTAAATTTGGGTAATTCGCAAGAAATAAGTGAGATAACTTTATGGTTCGTTGCCAAACAAATGCGCCAGTATCTTTAAAATTATGACTTGCTACTGGCATTGATGATCATATCGCTATGTTCCTGCACCAACAAGCCCAAAAAGCTACGCTCTGGAATTAGGTGTGCTGCCGAGATAATTTGCGTGGTTTAATGTTGTATTAGAGAAAATTAGGCTTCTCCAGTAGGCAGATGGCGAGGTGTGTATCTTTTCCTTAGCTTTCCTGTTAACAGTTCCCATTTTAACATGTTAAGACAAATAGCAATATTATAACGCACGAGACCTGTACATTCCATAGGGCTATTAGATTGGCCAGCAGTCTTTTTATGACAATAAGAAAGTGCTATTAAGACACTGCGCTTCTTTTTGTTCATCTATGATGCAATCTCTGAAACCGTGCTTTACATTTATATTCTATGGGCTCGTCTCCAAAATACTTTTGACAAAGTCTCAGTTTTCCCAGAAAAGCAATTGGAGCTTCAGAACTGACGCAAAAATTGCAGTAGTGCAATAAGAAGCGCGAAGAAAGGAATACAGAACGTAAATCCTTTCCCGTCTAGTTGTCAGTCAAAAATAAAAGGTCGTGCATTAACGTTAGGAAACGCATTCTTCTAATAACGTGAGCACGAACAAAGCTCGTCGCGCAGGCTGCGGTACCGCTTCTGTGAGTAGCGTTTTTTTCCACGGCCTCAGTGCGAGACACGCAAAGCTGAACCCAGCAGTAATCCAATTGAATCCCACTTCATCCCCAGTTGCGCCGGGAGGCCGACAATGGCTCTTGCATGTGATTCGCTGAAGCCTCTAGCCGAAGGCAACGGCAACGCGCTTCGCTCCGCGGGGCTCAGCCTTAATCCTTCAGCAGGGCGAACACTCTCTCAGGCTATTGGAATTATTGAAGTTCACAAACATTCATTCAAACTAAAGAAGCAAACTAAAAACAGACGATACACACACACACACACACACACACACACACACACACACACACACACACACACACACACACACGCACACACACTCTCTCTCTCACACACACACACACATGCACGCACGCACGCACGCGCACACACACACACGCACACACACACACACACACACACACACACACACAAACGCACACACACACACACACACACACACACACACACACACACACACACACACACACACACACACACACACACACACACACACACACACACACACACACACACACACACACACACACACACACACACACACACACACACACACACACACACACACACACACACACATATATATATATGTCTTTGAAACCTGCAACATGCATTCCGGATATCAGCTTTACGAGCTGTGAATTATTCATGAATACTGGAGGCTGAATAAACTTTCCGTTTATTTTTTGTGTTGCCTTCGTGTCGCATTTTCCTTCTCCGATGATTTTTACAAACACTTCTCGTACGGGGAAAGAGTCGTCCGGCCAAACGCCTTTCTATTAGATGCATGAGGGAGATCGCGATGGGGCGTATAGACTCTGTTCGTAGTGCATTAAAATGACAACTGAATTCAGAGCATTTTTGGGCAATTATGTGCTATTTTGGTTCTGGATTGTATTTCCTTGCTGTCCGGACTTGAGCGAAAATAGGCAATGCACTTGAAAGGCGGAAGGAGAAAACTATGCGCAGCTTTCGCCGTTTATATCAACAATTTCAAAAAGAACAAACACTATATGACCACTCTCAAAAATAAATCGGGCACTCACACATAAAGAGTAAGGCGTGTCGAATGTAATCGAAAATAAGTTCGAACGTACAGTGTGTCATGAAATTGCAGTTTTTCCTGCTTTGGTTTCGTTTCCTGCATTCATGTCTTCCGGAGCTTGCCAGGGGCTGAAACTGTTTCATCCGCCGCGCGGATTAAATGTACGAACCAGAGGAGATGCTACATCGTCGCTTCTACTTCGTTGGAAGTGCATGCGGGTATTATGCACCTAATTTCTTTTATTTTCCGTCCAAACTGCAACGTTAGGTCGAATTTCTTTCTGTCATGGAACCATCGACTGTTCGAATAAATCTAGAGATAATGACAAAACTAAGCCGTGGAAGAGCATTATTCACAACAGCCGAGTGTATTCGATCTTTCTGAGCGCAAGATGAAACTCTGATCTGTCACAGAATAGACACGGAGCCGCGTAAATTCTCCCTAGTACAGCTCCGATATCTTAAAGAAAGTGTTCCTTCAAGGCGCAGTTCAGATAGAATGGGCCGGGCTGAAATGAAATGGAGGTTGTCAGGAATGCGAAATTCACCAATGCCTCCGGCGTTATATTTCGCAGTTCGCTATTCATGGCTTTTTATTACGATCACCCTTTGTTTCACCCCACGACAAGAAGCGCGGAGAGAACCACTGGCCCGCTGCATTCAACTGGGTTGTCAAACTCCTTCTTGCTCTGCTCTCGCCTCCACCGGCACTTTGAAGGGGAACGGATGCAAATGGCCCGCAACCATTAAAGCCTCGCATGGATTCATAATTCTTTTTTTTTAAATTGCTTTTTTGAAGAGAAAGAAGAATAACAGTTCGTGTGTGCCGGAAAGGCAAAGAAGGGAGCACTTGGTACGGAAGCCAAAATGTAAATGCGTGCGAGAAGGGTTTTGAAATTGAAAATATAACGAATGAGGCACCCATTAAGTCGTAAAGCTTTCACCGCTTGCGCGAATATAAAGAAAGAAATCGCTTGATGTCACTTAATAGCAAAATGGGAAAAAAGTAACAAGAGAAAGGAGCTCAAGGGAGGGAGATCTTACTTCTCTAGGTATGAAGGAAGCCAAGCCACGTCAGTAGGAATGTTTAAAGAGAACCTCGTTTCTTCCCCTTTTTCTACTTATGGCCTAACTTAAGTCGTAATACAAATTAAAAGCGTGAGGCCTGTACTCTCGATGCTGGTGAGATGTGCTTCAGGATAGTCCGAGTTTGATCTCGCCAGCAGCGGCATTGCTTCGATGGACAAGAAACACGAGGCAGCCACGTGCTGTGCGATGTAAGCGCACATTAAACGATAACTACATACCCAAAAATATTTGGGGTCATCTACTGCAGCATCCTTCATTAGTTAGGAGCTAGACTCCATTACCAGTATTCAGTGGCATAGGCGAAAATGCAAGTACTAGTCCTTGCTCATGCAAGCAATCTACTATTAGGGGAGTCTCGCGTGTTTCTTATTACAGGCTGAGCCAATTACTAAGAACCACGCGCAAGTGTTTTCACTTAATTCAAAGGGAGCAAACTTCCGTGTACGAACGCCGAAATAGAGACATCAATACCCACTGAGCGGCCTTCCTACTCCCGTGGAAGAAGAACACATAACAAGACCGAAAAGCAGGTACACTAGGGAAGAAAATCGTTAGAACTACATTTCCCGTAGCATAGTGAACTGTGTTGCTTAGTGCGAATAAAAAAATAGCTCGAGCTCCTAGAGAGACTTGCACATAAAAAATCTTCACGACCGAGCCGAATGGGTTCATTGCCTTTCTTATGGCTTACGGAAGAAAAGCAAACACAAATTATGTTGCGTGGTAATTTCAGCGCGTGCTAAGTTCATCTGCAGACTACTGCCTAACATGTTTTCAGTTATAAAAAACAAAACGCTGGGTTTGCTCTTTTTGACGTTTAATACACAAGAAATTGCATGGCACGTCTAAACTTACATTGTGAGCCCATACTCCCACATTGTCACGAAGGAACTAGGTTGTGCATTTGGTCTATCTGAAATGAATGCTTCGAGGTCTGCTTTATAGTTCACGCTTAATTTTTTCGGTCCTTAGAATATTGCTATTTTCGGTTAGAGAAATGTGCAAGGTAAATTCGAGGGGTCATACGTGAAATTATACATTTTCTGTTTACCGCTATTTTTTCAGCGTTTCAGTCAAACTGAAAATTTGAGATTGAGCGCGCGGTTTTAAAACTGTTATAAAATGTCGTCGAAAAGTAAATTATTATATTCAATCCAGTAACCAACTTTGCCCTTTTAATTTTTTCCAGACATTATGCAAGCTGATTCAAGGAAAAGTATTGTTCTTTTCCCCTCAGTTAACGCTATTTCAGCGCTGCTGAAAAGTAAGCAACTTTTCCGACCTATCCAAACTTTGGAGAGCTATAACGAGGACCACGACCTACAATGCAAGGAAGCTGCCGAAGCGGGGCTTGTAGCATTACTTCGGAACACGTCATTAGTTTACGACAATGGCAGATGCCGAACAACGCCAAATGCGCAGTGTTATCTCGCCGCCCGTGCTACCGTTGCAACAGGGGGAAAAGCAGCGATCGTGGCGGCCAACACGTTCTCCTTGCGCGACGCCTCCTCGTTTCTTGAACCCGCGCTATCCCGAAGTTTTCTGCCTTCCCCTGTTACTAACACCCGCCCACTGTCGCCCGGTAGCGCAACTGCCTCCCGCTCACCCGCAACACGCCTTCCGCCGTTCTTCCGGAAACAAAGTGGCTTTCAAAACAGCTGTGCATGACGCACTGCTTGTACATTTTGGCGAGGAGGCATTGGATGCACAACAGGCAGGAAGAAACTGTGTGTTCTGGTGGCCATTTATTTTTTTATTTCGGCTTCGATATTTTATGTACACTAACGGCGCAACTCTTGCGTGAAACCCCATGAAGGCCTTAAGGAAGAGCGCTGTTAGAATAGCTTGGGTCTTTGAGCGTGGCATCGTTTGCAACAGGTAGAAGCAGGGTCACGTGCTGGAAGGATAATATTCAGAGAGAAAGTAAGAACTTAAACTGCGAAGTGGAAGGACTGAGAAGGAAATGTTTCATTAGAATGAGAAACTCGAAAGAGGAGGGAACATAAATATTGTACCGTGAGAAGCGCTGTAGAGTTCCTCTGGAACGCACATGAAGCAGATAAAAGTGCCAACATGCGCCATACACGGCCGCAGAATGCAGCGGATATGCCACACACAGAGACCATAGTAACATTTCGGCGCCTAACTAAAAGTCAAAGGTTGCGAAACATAAGCGGCGACAAAAGTGACTCGCCGAGCTGGAAAGTGGTGTCGTGATCTGAAATTGCCTCATTGCTCGTATTAAACCGAACTTAATTAGGAAAGCAGCATACGCGGAAACGTATGATCACGTTTTTGGCAGGGTGGCCGTTAAAACACTCAGTATATTTGTTCGTTTCATGCTGCGCTTCATTCATTTTGCCGCTGTACAAGCAGAAGGAGGAAAATGAGTCGCGAAAGTGACGAAACACAGAACGAGATCATAACGAAAATAGGTCCTCAACTCTCAATGCTTTCTCGTTTCTGCACTTCAGTGTACTTAAGTGAACCCCTGCAATTTTTCGACGGATGAGGACAAATTCGGTTTTGTTTGAACGTGATTCCACATTTTCCAAGAATCGCGAAACGACAGCTTACTTCGGCAAGAACAACGCAACACAATTATCGTCTAGTGCGATCACTTTTTAGTTCAAACTATTCCAAAAACATTTTTTTCGATATTTTAACAACATTTTGTTTTAAACACGACATCAATAAAGCTCCGTTTTCCTGACATTGTGGCGTTATCAAAGTTTTCGACGTCAGCGTTGTCTGCACGGCACTCGAAAATCTATGGGTATAGTTTTGGCAGGAGATAAGTATCACAGAAGGAGCTTCGAATTCGAAATACCGAATTTGAAATGAAATTAGAACGCACGCCTACCCTTTGCTATCGAGCCAGACACGGTACGCCTAGACTACGAAGACACGTATGCTCGCCTTGTTAATGCACGGCTTTACATCTAGGTCAGGCTGCCTTTCACAGCCAAGTACACGGTATGCATGAGATAATAGAAGCAGAGATTAGGGAATTAGTGACCAAATAATTAGCAAGCTGCACTGTACGAGGACAATTATCCGCAAGGGCAACCCGCAAGCTTGATCCTTTAACGCTGTCTATTATACTCTTAACGGAGGACCTCAAATGACACCAAAATGCCCCCGTAGTGGCGCAGTGCTTTTAGGCCTTCGACTGTTGTAATCAATGATGCGGGATCAAAACCCGGCTTCTTTTCAATCGAGGCGAGACGAAGGGGTGCCCATGTGCTGTTCGATGTCAGCGCACGTTAAAGAACCACAGGTGGTCGAAATTTCTGGATCCCCCCCCCCCCCCACCCCCTACGACATCTATCTTAGGCCGGCTGGCTTTGGCCATCAAATCCTATAATCTAAACCAATTATGAAAAATTTGTATCGTTTTTTTTTCAACTAGAGCTGTTGTAATAGTGATGCAACCATAAAGCCTTTCATATTGCCTCAATATCTGCGATGTCAGCGATAACATCTTATTTACAAAAATATATATATACAAGTTGGGACACTTAAACCTCGCTTTGGAACGTTAAGCATAAACCAAACCAAAGACTTAAGCTCCGCCTAAAAGGGAATGAAGCTTGGCATAAACTGCTGCTGCCTGCTGCGGGCTACTCACGTGAATCCTTATTGCAGATTCCGGATAGATCATGAGGAGCTGAGAGGTATTTGAAAAGGAAGTGTGAGTCTAGGGCTAACCTCCCAGAGTGATGTTCGGTCGAGATAAGAAAAAAAAATCAGAGAGCTTTTGTCAACTCGTCACTAGGGGCAAGTGGCAGAACAACAAACCAGCCAATATCGCGGAAAATGGGCTGGGCATAGGTCGACGCACGGCAAGCTCAGAGTACAATATTATATGAAAACAAGCCTGAGATAACTGCACGATAACATTTGGGCCGCCAAATGACGAAAAAGGAGTAGGCAATAAACCAGCGAGTATTCAGTACGCAAGTATGAAAAATAAGAAGCTTTTAACTACACCAAATAGGGAGAACGTAAAAACTGGGTAAATCAGCGCAAAAGAGGCACAACGTAAAAAAATATCGATTTTGAAGCGGCAAGTCAGGAATGGTTCGTTCTTTGATCATGCAAGCGACAGCGTTCCACACTTTGAAACTATATCAAGGGGCGGATTAGAATGCATCGCTGCACAAAGAAATTTACCTAAGATGACCTATGTGCAGGTAAAAATTTGGTGATGTGAATGGATCTGCGGTGCAAGATAACATGCACGTCCGTCCGTCCACCAAATATGGGCTGTGGGACTGGGACAGTGAGTTTGAGAGAACGGGTGTATAATTCTCGCTCACGGCGCTGAAGGCGGACGATGAAGTTCTTGCTGTTCAAAGTGCACTTTCCTGTCTACCTTGCCACGTGTCATGGCACTGTAGCCTGGACAACAGAAGTTTCAGACTCAAGTTTCCTCCCCATTCTACAACCTCACCTGCTGTCGATGGTGCTCAGACCTCGGATCTAGAGCCCTGCTTAATATTTATCAGCTGAATTTTTCCTGAACACCACGGCTTTCTGTTATTTTCCAAGATGAGGCCTTCGAGGAGGATTCTTTCTAATTTTTTTCCGTTATTGTTACTCAAGGTAAGAGGTCGGCTACTGGGCACGCAATATATCAGGTCACTTAGCGTTCAATCTCCCGCTGTCCGTATGCATATGCGAAACTGAAGTCGTCCACTTGGAGGTGCCGTCTGTGCATCTAAATACGAAATGGAAGATTCCCGCTCTGCTAAACACGCTACGGAGGAGGATCACGGCTCTGGGTGTCGCGTGATAAGCCAGCCGAGCGTCCAGCAATCAGGTTTTGCTCGGTGTGCCTAGTGCCCCTTGTGATTACCCCAAAAGGCAGGAGGGATGGATGGCTCAGTAATACTTAGGTAACACGGCAAGATCCAGCGTGCGAAAGCCTCGTCTTATCTCTTTGCCCTACGAATGCGAAACGTTTCAAGCCGAGAGAGATGAGATTGGGAGCTTGCTCTTCACACAGCGAGGTTATTCCAGCACGGTCTGAATAAGCGGAGATCCGGTAACGTGTTATCTCTCTCAGTAGCTGGGGAATTCTGGCTCATGGTGATCAGCGAATAAATTCGTTTCTCTTGTGCAATATCGAGCGATTTTGTCAACTGGCCTAAACTACATGCAGAACAGAACGCGAACATTCATATGAAGGACCCGAACATAAGCCTGCAGGGCAGTATTTGAGTTCCATTGATCATAACACATATGACCTGAATGTTCAGTACCTCTAAGTGAAACTTCATATATCGTACAACTAAGTTTATAAACTGCGACTTTAATTATCATTTCGCACATGTTGATGAGATTCTAATTTTTCTAACTGTTCGAAGTGTGTGAAGTCTAGTATGTTCTCAGACCCGCTTTGTGCTCGTTCCAAACTTACAATTATTGCATACACAGCAGGTGTAAAGGCATGACGTGTAAACTGTAAAGCTGCATATTCGGTGAGTGCGAAGCTACGGATGAAATCGAGATCTCTTGAACTCTATTAAATCCGGAAAAACTATTACGCGCTAAAGTTTGCAGATGAAAGTACAGTGGCTTAATACTGCTTTCTTTTACAACTATACACAGTTATCATGACCGCCACACACAAGACAAACATTTTCAGTTTCGCTTACTTAGCGCATTTCTGGAGCTCATGTTTAGAAACCAATAAGGGTGATGCATGCAACTTGTGCATTTATTTTTACTGTACACAAACATTTTTGGCATAAAAAGCTCATCTGTTGATTATAATTATTGTTGCGAAAGCAATATTATGTCAGATTTCGCCCCGTCGCGTAGTCCGTGGCCGCATCCACGAAGGTCCTTGAACAGCAGCGAAGAAGACGAAGAAGAACAAGAAGACGAAAACGCAGAAGACGAAGAAAACCAAGAAGACGACGAAGAAGGAGAAGAAGAGGAGGAAGAAGAATGCCCGGTCACTCGCAGCTTATGCTTTCCCTTCACGTTCTTTTCAGCAGCGTTGAACCAGTCTCATTGTTTTCAGCCTCTACTTAAGCACAGCCACCCAGCCAGCTACAAGAAATTGCGATGCAGCTATTGAAGAGCCAGCTATCAGTATCAACACAATCGTGTGGCATTTCACAAGAAGATTACATGTAAGTTACAAAGGTACTGTAACGTTCACTGCACTGGCGCGCGATAATGGCGCCTGGGCTAATATCCAGGAAAGCTCGGAACCTGTGTGTTTAGCTAGACGTTGTAATATCAGTGGACAGAATACTAGATAGGCCTCTTTATATTTGTGCCCCTCGAAGATTTAAATCTTTACTGGGGAATAATTTAATTTCTTCCAACCTATGGACTTTCTGATTGAAATGCTGGGAGACGGCTTTCGAAAAGGTTTTGCCATTTTCTGCTCGATAACCATGTAGCCCTATATTCATTTATTGCCCTGTCTCTCCGATATACTGTTTTTGACAGAAGAAATACATATCAGCATCGAACGTGTTTTAGGAGCTGATTCATCATCTATACGCGTATTGTTGTTTTTCTTGCTGCTTCCACGTTTTATTTTATTTTTCAAGTCATTGAATAACTAGTTGCAGGCTCATAGAAATTCGTACTAAAGGAAACATTCCTTCACTCTTCACCCTGCCTCTTTCACCCCTCCCCCTTCCTCTCCCCACCTCGCCCTTTCTCCTTACTGTATTTTTGTTTTAGGAAGCAAACGCGCATTATGATCCCGCTGCCAGGCCCAAACAAGTCCCCTTGTCGAAACATAGACTCGGCTTGAGACTGAGGCTGCCCCTAAGCCCTTGTTAAGTGCGCTGTTAAGCTGTGTAGCCATCATTTTCTCTCGCAGTACACCCTGAATGCTCTACCTTTTAGAGTCGTCTCTGGGGCTCCGGCACCCCCTCCCCCCTTAAAACATTTGGTAAAGAACACACTGCTTTGAAAAGTAGAATGTGATTGCAATATGCCACACGATTCCCACGCTCTAATACTGGATTACTATAGGTGGGAGCGACAAAGTTTGTCGGCTTCCCGCAAGTAGTTCCGGCTCCGGTATATCCAAGCAGGTTACCGAAGGCACCCGCGATAGTCCTTAAACGGAAAGAATGTGTCATCATAGAACCTAGGGCCTGTGTATTTAATATATTTACTTAATTATTGCGAGATACAGTATGGTTTGAGCACCCAATGGCTCGATTGGAAATTTGCCGATTCCATAAATAAGCGAGGTACGCAGGAGATAACTGCTCTGTCTGAAAACGTTTTTTGGAGACTACGAACTTAATTGTTTGGCTGATGCAAAACAACACACAGTTTTGCCTTTGTGCGTGTGTGTGTGTGTGTGTGTGTGTGTGTGTGTGTGTGTGTGTGTGTGTGTGTGTGTGTGTGTGTGTGTGTGTGCGCGCGTATGCGTGTGTGTGTGTGTGTGTGCGCGTGCGTGCGCGCGCGTGTGTGTGTGTGTGTGTGTGTGTGTGTGTGTGTGTGTGTGTGTGTGTGTGTGTGTGTGTGTGTGTGTGTGTGTGTGTGTGTGTGTGTGTGTGTGTGTGTGTGTGTGTGTGTGTGTGTGTGTGTGTGTGTGTGTGTGTGTGTGTGTGTGTGTGTGTGTGTGTGTGTGTGTGCGTGCGTGCGCGCGCACGCGTTCTGCACTGGCGACAATGCGAATAGCTTTGATAAAGAGGGAGAGCGTCTTTCTTTCTTGAAAACGTGTATACTTTTCAGCTAGCTGTGGAACCAATCGCATTGTCTTCGACAAGTTAGAGCGTTAGAGACAAAAACGAGGATTTTTCAGGGCCGTGTAGAATAAAAGATGAAAATAGAGTTCAATACTTACTATAAATATCTGGTTCGCTGCTAACACGTAAAGCATGCGGCAAAAGGGGACGCGAAACTTTACGAATATATTTAGAGCTACGTACCGCGCATGTTGATTTATATATTTACTTCAATTGTAAACACACTTACAGTGAAAATATATTATAGTTACAGAATATTCATTCATTTCAGAAATATCCCCCCGAATTTTGCAATCATGTTGGCCTAGCCTGCGTAAACAGCATGCTTCATAAACGCTCAGCATAATGAATTCGATGCAAGTTGATTGAAGCCGATTTTTCTTCAAAGAAGCCAAATGTATAAAAATTGTACTACGATTTTATTTGCAAAAACCTCGACACAAACTGAAGTTGACTGTCTAACAAAGGAATTTCCCAGTGATTGTATGTACCCTCGTGCTTGGTCTTTCTGCGCGTTTTCATCTCTAGGTTCAAATCCTTTCAAGAGTGTTGACCGCTGGTGTCTTCTGTTTTCACTTATGCTCAACGACGCGTGAAGATTATTACTCCCGGCAGAAGCCGCGAACGGTGCAAAACCCGGTGTTTAGAAAGGGACAACACTGTTGAGATTGGCTTCCGGGCAGCCAACAATGGACGGTGGCTTAGGACAATAAAAAACGCCCGACGCAAGCAGAAACTGAGTTTCTTTGGCCTTCGAGTAACGCAAAGGAAAGGTGCGGGGAGGATGCAAGAGATTGATAGCAGGTGACGTTGTGCGTATGCATGCGGAATAGGGACGCAAACAGTGTACCGATGGTATTGCTACGGCCTACTTTCTCTTTTCGACTTCATTAATTGCGGTTCTTTCCACACTCTATGTAGACTATACTGTGGTTTTTGTGGGTGCAACAGCAGCTTTGCAATGTCTTAGTGAGGGGGGACGAACTAAAGCAAGACGAAAACAAATAAAAACGAAGTAATTTGAGGAGCTGAGACAAAGAGACAGTAATATTTTTTTTATAAACGTCTTTTTCAACGACCACAAACAGCGACTATCAACAAAATCGACAAACAAGTACAAAGTTAGTGTTTCATTATTGATTAGGCCCCCAATTTACCGAAGGTAAAATATTTTAATTACGCTATTTGACAACCTGTCTATAAAAAGTAGCTCAAAATGTTATGATTACGGCATTTGCTTGCTGAGAATGTAGAAAAAGCTCTGTTTGTTATGCAATAATGTCTATATAAAGTTATTTTTAACGTACAACGCTATTTGTTATGTTCTCAAATTTTACACGACGTTTCAAGTAACTGCCAAGCAGAATGTTCATTTGGGCAAGTCTTTCTCGTTGTTGTCTACCGTTGTTCGCGCTGTTTTACAATTATGAAGTAGCTGCCAGTTACGTTCGGAGCGAACGTTCTGTATAACATATTGTAAGGTAGCAAATGCACTGTTTGTGTATTCTCCCATATAGAACTGAATCTTAAAACTAGAACCAACAGAGGTGAAAAACGCAAATGTGCATTAATTCAAGCTATTGATACAATTGACAATTCCTGCTAAAAGTTTAAATGTGACTAGCTATAGGTAAATTAGGATAAAAGTGTTATTTAAAGAATGAAAGCATATGTCTTTACTTTTATCCTGTGCAGTCACTTATAAAGTTACCAAAACGCTACAAGAATATCACACAATGATACTGATCAACATAACCTTACTTCAAGCACGTAGTGAAAAACTGTTAAAAGGCTTTTTTTTTTTCGTTTTGTGTGGTACGGACTTATGAAAACAAAACTTTGCAATCAAATCACTTGCTTTCATATCGATACGTTTACTCATAGATAATGCACGCACTTGTACAGATAGAAGACATTTAAAACCTTCTCTCAAAACATTTACTTATTAGCAAACAGTAACACTTTTGAAAACACTGCTCATGGGTAGCATATCTGATCGAGTCTGGTTTAAAAGTGCAAATCGGAGGAGTGGTGGAGCATGGCAAGCCTTAGAGCTATGTTGTGATGCACCACACTGTTGTCATTCTTGTAGCTTTGTTCAGGCAATGCTGATTAAAACTCGTGGGGTCCATACGCAGAGTTCCTCATTGTTGTTATTTCAGTATTATTTTAAGGCTGTTGCCTTGTTATGTAAATGCCATAATATGCCAAAATAGCATAGTAATGATATCTTTTTATTCTAACGTTTCAGCGACATTACAAAATTGACTTACGAACATCCTATGATCGTTTGATACATACATAGAAATAACAGTATTACGTTTCGAGGCCTGTTGATGATGGCAGCTCTCAGCAGTTCAAATGTTTCCTCTCTCTTAAGCAGGCGCAAATTTCTTGCGCAGTTTTTAAAAGCAAACGTGACATAAGCTTGCCAGGTTAACATGCTCCTTCTGTTTGCTGAAACACGCTACTCCATCACACTGTACCTGCATCTGTCGTAGAAATCAGAGCTGCGGGTAATGTATAGAAACATTATTGCTCCCAGGCTCTTTCTCTCTCCGATTGCTAGCCTGATGAAAACAAAACAACACAACAATCGTCTTGTGGTCCGCTGGTGGCTCGAGGGGCTCTTTAAAGAAACATGGCAGGAGATGGCTGTAGAGGAAAACGAGTTGCTCGTGCCTATTTTGGAAAATGCATAATGGAGAGCATCTCCCTACGCTTTCTTTGTGGGCGCTGCAGTTGCACGCATATCAATCCTTTCTTGTGTACGTAGGTGCGCATTCAAGACCGTCTGGAAGGTCGGCTTGTCGAAGAGCGTTAATACGAAAGCATTTATCTTGGTTATAGCTTGGGGCCCGACCATTATTGGAACAATAACATCGTACTTCGTTTAAATCATTTGTTTATAGTCTGTGTTTATAGCTGTTGACAAAGGCGTGACTAAAATAAATGCTGTTTCTTTGCCTGAGGTCCTCAAATTACTTCTTTATTTTTTGTTATCATCTTGTTTTATTTTTTCCTTCCTCACCAAGACAGGGCAATGCTGATGTGACGCCCACAAAAAAGGCCCGGTATAGCCTACCTTTAGTGTGGAGAAAACAGCAATAAATGCAGCAGAAAAAAGAAAGTAAGACGTAGCGACAACCTCGGTACACTGTTTGAATCCCTATTCCGCATGCACCGCACAACGTCCCCTTCTATCAATATCTTGCATCCTCCCCGCATCATTCCTTTGCGTTATTAGCGGGCCAAAGAAAACCAGTTTCCGCATGCGTCATATGTTTTTCTTATCCTAAGCCACCGTCCAATGTTGGCTGTCCGGAACACAATCTCAACTGTGTTGTCCCTTCCTAAACATCGTGTTCTGCAGTGTTCGTGGCTTCCGCCGAGAGTAGTAATCTAGTAGCGGATTCTCGATATGTTTGCGGCGTCAAAGCACGCAAGCGTCGTTGAGCGTAAGTGAGAAGACAGAACACCAACGTTCAACATTCTTGTGAGGGTTTGAACTTACAGAAGGAAATACGCAGGACGACCAAGCACAAAGCTACATGCAAACAGCTGGATAAGAATATAATCTGGGTAGTGTTCGTTACATTCATCTTCTTCTTTACGGAAAAAACGACTCCAAACAACCTACATCGAATTCTCAGGGAAAACATTCGGATTGGAAACTGCGGAGGCATATTCTTGAAATGAATGCATATTCTGTACCTAGAATGTATTCTCATGTTAAGTATGGTTACAACTGCAGTAAATATATAAATCAACATATGAAGTACGTAGCTGTAATTATAATCGTAAAGTTGCGTGTCCCTTTTCGGCGCATGTTTTGCGTGTTAGCAGTGAATAAGACGTTTGTATAAAGTAATTAGTATTCCTGTTTTACGTTTATTCTATCCGCGCCTGTAAAAGCTGCGTTTGTGCCTCTAACGCTCTAACTTACCAAAGAAAATTCGCCTTGTGTCACAGTATAAACAGATGAAAAGAGATGTGTGCTCTTTGACCTTGGACAAATTGCTGTGCCAGAAATATCCTGTGCGCACAGTGCAGATTGGATGAATGCTAGATAATTTCTCACAATGACCTTACATGTCACAACCTGCGGGATGTACTTATTCACAGAAACCACAAAGGAAAGCCATGTTCTTCGAAGTCTCAATCTTGAGATGATTTTTTTTTTTTTTATTTTTAATCTGGTATTTTCTTCAGGGATGAGGTTTGCGCTTAACAGACGGCCTTAAAAGGAGAAAAGCAGGTGATTCTGTATAAGCGTCTTACATGATAAGGATTATCTTTATCGTTTCAGCTATTGGGCACGAGCTCCACCACTGAAGAGAATGGCGGGAGGGAGCAAAAGGGATCACCTGACTCCTCTTACTGCTGCTGGAGCAGACGCTCGATTGAATTTGTGCGTTTTAAAAACTGATAGTCGCGTTCTTTCTGTAGTTCTGCTTAATACGAGTGCCAGCATTGCATTTTTTGATCTTTTATTGTTGCTGAGGTTGATGAAGTTTATTTAGGTTGGTGCAATCTCCCGTTATTTCTCTGTCCACGAGCGTAAGCGACTGAACCCGGCTCAAGCTTCTATTGCTAAACGAAAAAATAAACTCTTGGAATCTTCCTTAATCAAGATCGGAATGCGCAAAGAAGAATGTGGTCATTCTCATATGTGCAGCATGTATAGATCTCATTGAGCAAGATTTCATCCATGGAGTTCGCGCTAAACAGCTCGGCGAGTGGCAGCAGAAGGATGCTGCGCTCGTTTTAATTTGTCAACACCTATTGTTGACAAGATGGAAAAGATTCTACCTTCTTCACGAAGCGGTGCGCGCCAAGAACAACAAAAGATTGTGCGAAAACCAGAAGGTCTCATTATTGTAAATAAAGGAGTTTGCACTGAAGTTTGACCGAAGTGAACTAAATATTCTGTAGTGACGGGCAGCAGTATGCATGGTGGCTTTTCTCAGCCAGCGTGTACAGTGCTGTAGTAATTTCAGATTATAGAATGCGTGAACAATGGAGAGATAGATTATTACATGCACTTTGTGATGTGATTAAGTAAGCGTCAACAAAGCTATTTTGCTTGAGGAAATCAAATATGTTCACCCGAACCAAGAGTGCCAGTGACGGCAGTCAGTGCGCAAGAATTCGATGCGTAGAGCATACGTCTTCACATTTGCTGTAAAATTTTAATTCACGTCCTCGCTGTCTAACTTTTATCCTCTACTACGTTCAAAGATGCAGGTGAAGGGTACCGCTTCTACTGGCGCTATTCGAAGGCACCAGCATCTGTCAAGCGTCTGGCAGCTCTGCTTCTTCTAGCAGAAAATTCTTATAATTGAGATTCACTGGCAGCGTGCCGCTGAAGTTGTAATTAGCTTAATGCGTCGTATGATATTTCCCTGACGCAGCTATGTGGCATCATCTGCCTTTTGGATAGCCGTGTCCTCCAATAAAAATTGTAATAGATACGTCAAGGTCGTGTATTTATAATTCTCTTTTCATGCATTTCATCACGCTGCAATTCGTTGAGCTTGCTTCGATTTTTGTATACCACTTAGATTGGGAGCTTTTTGAGGTTTTCGAGAGGTTCGACCTTTTGCTCATCTTCACGTTCTGCCTCAAGTGATATTATCCAGAACTGGTAAAAATGAGAACTAAAAGCTTTTCATAATTAATAAAGCTTCTTGACGATTGATGTCCTTGAGCAGCAACATTTTCGCAGAGGTGGAGGACTAACTACATGATGCAAAAGAAATTCAGTATTCCACAGGCTGCCATATGCATAAGCCAGCGCGTTCTATAAGGCCAGGTTCAACAAGTAGCCTGCCAAAACAATTTAATATATGACACAAGCATACGAAGAGAAATAAAGAGTAGAGAGCGGCTTTTTGAGATGAAATGAATTTCCACAAGCTATTTAACAATCACATATTTATTAGTTCGGCCTATATAATTGAGACAACGCATTGTGACCTGCAGCAACGGTGCAGCTATCAGGCTTGACACCCAATTGAAGCAGGTAGGACTATACGCCGTGTGGACGCGGTAAAGCGTGTTCATAAAGCATTAAAAGTTAGGAGGACGCTTATGCTACCGCCTTGAACACCTCTGTGTAAATCCATGATTTTGTGGTTGTTCTTGGTGAAATGAATATCCCGTTTGCAGAGCTTTTCGTTGCCTTCTGTTCATTGGCAACATAACATTCTGAGAGAGCTGTCACACTGTAAAGTCATATGTTTTCTGCATTATATGCGCTTTGAGAATACATTGTTCCAAGCAGATTGGCTGAGCGGAAGCAGTGTTCCCAATTCGTCTAAAGCCTTAATAACTAAATGTTATGACACGCAATTAAATATAAATGAAAATCTAAAAAGTCGAAAGAACCTGAGCAGTACAATTGCTTGCTATTCTAAAAAGCAATTAGGGGGAGGTAACTGGGCGATCCCGTGTGGGTGCATGTTGAATGAATGTGTTAAACAGTCCTGGAAACAAACTAAAAAAAAAAAATCAAACTTCGGTTAGTAAACAATCTTTGTACTGAAAAAAAAAAACACCTTTTTCAACGGCATTTCTGTTGAAAACATACAAAATTTGTATGCGAAGAGGACGGAATACTGCTTCATAGTAATATACAAGCAATGCCGGAGAGTGAAGCGGTGAAATCTTTCGAATGGGACATGCAACAACCGCCGGAGGCAATTTCCAAAGGAAGTAAGTGAAGGCTGTGCAATTTGATATATTTACATCGCATGCATATAAGAGGATGGACAAAGATAAGTTTAAGATAAATGCTCTGGCAAGTCCTAGCACAAGATGAACGAGGCTTATTTCTCCAAGAAATAAATAAAGAAAGAAATAATGCGGACATGCAGGAACTTGAAATGAATAATTTCTTGCCATGCACATTGCGCATGATAGCCTTAGATGCTTATGCGCCATAAAACACAACACACAACACACAACAACAACATTGCTGTTATTCTTTTTGTCATTATTATCAAGTAACAAAGCTCACTTCGAATGAAAATATCTCGTATGAAAACGAGCAGTAAATATTTCGCAGCTCAGGTGCCGAGAAGGACTTTATTTAAAGCCGCCTTCCTCATGCTGGAAGAAGAGTAAAAACTAGATTCGATCTTGGCGGCGCTGGTGATTGATCTGTCTTTGGGAGAATCTGAAGTAGTGGAGTTTTTAAGAAGCTTATCCTTCTAGAGAAGGTGGGGGCGGTGAGGTTTCCTCGTTCTGTCCTTGCTATTTCACGACTCAGGAAACAAATAGAATACAGAATGCGTTGGGCCTATTCTACATTTTTTTTCGTGGACAAACTGTTTTTTTCTTTTTTTTTTTTTCAACAGCAGCTTGCAACAAAGTGCTGCGGCACCCGAGTCATCTTGTTCATAAGGCCGACATTCCAATCAACCCGTAAAGCGCCAGAAAACGTGCAGCGTGAGAAAGTGCACAATGTTTCTATCACTTATTTGTTGAGAATGAAATGTAATAATTTGGAACAGTATGTGGCTGAAAGTCAAGAACAATAAAAGCAAAGAAGGAGCAAGAGAATGAAAATTAACAGTTTGGAAGGCGGGTCTTGACATAAATTTATAAGCAAACGATATTAATGAATATATCACGTTTTAAAGGGCTGGAATAGCAGATGCTTTAGTTAATTTAGGTACATGGTTTTCGATGATGATTCCTATTTTTTTGCTGGTGTCGCGAGACAGGTGTAACGGCGAGAAAAATATATTCGTGCAAAAACGTGCACAGCGCGCCAGAATGCCCACAATTTGGATAAACACGCACAGGTCGCGTAGGCCGCTTACGTATAGTGTAGCAATTTCATGTAGGTGCTTTTCGCGTTATGAGTCTGCACGATCATGCACAGCCAAGAGTGAAGGCCACCACTTCATCAGCGGAGCAGGTTTTGCTGAAAATTGCTGATGGGAACGTTTCCGACTTCAACTTTTTCTATAATGAGCTGGATGAGAGCGCGGAAGCGTCAGTAAATGTTTCTCTGACAAACATTTGAACAAACAACATTCATCAGGTAAATATTGTTTACAGCGACAGACTCAACAGACTCTTTCACAGTCTCAAGACAGCGAACAGACAACAAGAGGTATTGCTGCGAGGACAGCGAGGACGAAGAGCTCTTGCCACCCCAACCATCCGAATAAAAACGAAAAACGAAAGTGGAAGCGAAGTGGGTTTTTAAGGATTTTACTCCTGCAAACACCGATTGCACGTTCACACATCAGCATGCAAATTCTTTTCTTGAGCCTCTCGAGTACTAAAGGCTAGCGGCCAAAGAGGTTCACGACCGAGCAGCGCGTCGCACCTGACTAGTACTCGGAAGACACACAACTCAACCCCAACGCCCACAAACTCCACCAGGTATGACCGTATCAATCACTGGCCTCGGCATGTCTCCACCCGCTCTTCTAACCGATGCAGGAACTAAGGATGCAGCTCGATATCCCGAATATTTTACCTAAAGTGCGACGCTTTTCTTTGTTTGTCGGCCGCCAATGACTCTTTTTATGAATTTCATACTAAAATATGACATTCAACATCGCTGTACTCCTGGGTGTCGTAAAAGGGGCTTTTTTTTACAATGAAAGTGCCAAGAGAATGTTTTGTTAACCGCTATACTTCATCACAGCCAGGACCTAAAAAGTTGGTATTCAGGCGCTGTGTGCACAATTGTGCATGCGACCAAATGTTTTTACCCACAATAAAATTAATTTTCTTGATTGAAATTTGCTCGAATTACTCAAACAAACATGCTCCCATTAAGTTCCAAAAATTTTTTGTCGCATTTCTTAATTCGCGCCTGAAGAGGATATGTAAGCCGTACACAGAGAAATGCTTGCAACTGTTCAAAACCTTTTTCTCGGCTGTAGGGCACCCAAATAGTAGGGCGGCTGCGTATTCAGCACCAACTGAATAAAGTAAATATGAACCTAAACCCCATAAATAACACTTCAATTTTTAATCTACCACAATGCACATAAACTTGCTCTATCACAACCATGGGGAAAAATATATTTGGCAACAATCTCTAGCGCCCGAAGGCTAGCTAATAGAGACTTTTAGTTTAGCGCTACTGCATACCGCTACCGCCTACCGCTACCACGCTAGCGTCAGTACGAATGCGATCACCCCGATAGCGACGGATGACGCCACATTCCCGTCAAATGTCGACGGACGCCGCACGCGGGGACCAATCAGCGCGTGCTGCGCTGATGGTGCGCGGTAGCGATAGACGGCCGCGGTAAACAACTCACCTGATGGGGCTGGGACAGGTGGGTCGCCGCCGCTTGCGGCGGGGGCTTGCCTGCCACCGAATTTTCATCTGTTGTAGGCCGTCATTGCACCCGCTAACATTTCGGTGGTGGACGACGGCTGTTTTCGTGGCGCGTGTCTTTCTCTCCCTCTTCTTTCTCCTTTCTTCTCTATTTTCTCTTCTGTCCGCGGAGATGGCTCAGCTACAGAGCTAGTAGCAGGCCCATGCATTTTATTTTCTTTCTTCCTACAGCCACATCTACAATAACGGCAGCGGTAAGTGGTAGAACGAAACTAAAAGTCTCTAATCTTGGCTATCAAGCAGACGCGACCGTGGAGATATCGCACCTGGCAGTGCCGAAAGAAACAGCTGCGTGGCGGCATGCCAGTAGAAAGAAAATTGCCGCGAACGAGAACGATGAAACAACGTCGTCTAAAGTAAGCTCACATTTTATCTTTCGCGAGATTTACATGAAGGCAACGGTACTTTGTTGATGACTGCATTCGCAATGATTATCGTACAATCCAAAAATGAGTGCCTGGGCCAATCGTAATCAGGATTTGAGGAGCGCCGCTAGTTAGCGCCGTTAAACATTAAATAGGAGAAGGTGCTTTTATGTAGTACAACATAATACGCAGAATATGGTTTGGTCTGGTATTTTAGAAAGACTCGAGTTTTATGGTATGGCCCATGTACATTAGAAGGCTAAGGTCAGTCGAAGCTTCATGAAATGCATGTACAAAAATATTTCGCATTTAAAAATCCGCATTTATGAAAACGACGAAGTTAATTCTTTCGTCGACATGAAAACTATTTTTGACGAACGTACAACTGCAACTGTTCGTTTTTTTTTTTATTTTTTAGTGGCTGATAAATTTATAACACGTCTTTTAATTGTTCGATATTTCGTATGCCGGAAGACAAAGAAACGCTATGCAAAATTGAAATTTTTACAAAAATGATGCACAGGTATTTGTAAAGATATAAGCCAATTCAGAAAGCTACTGAGCACTTGCAAAAGCGCGTAAACAAACCGAGGAGATTTTCTTGGCAGCTTCATCTTACAAATGTTCATCTTGTGATCGTTTCTATTTGTGGTGCATGAGAAATCTAGCTTCTTTGTATCCACGGAGCAATTTCAGATTAACGTTGACTAAAGCAGCATCCGTGGGGTGCAAGAAATATATGCAACTTTCACATGATATTCGATGTTGAATAAAATTCACCCTGCTACGGCGTTCGAACCCAGGGCCACCGCTTTTGCAGGGAAGTCGTTCTACCAACCAAGCTAACCGTGAGGGCTAGTATAAAAAATAGTAGGGCGTGATTCAGTTTATCAACCTCAGGTGGGAATGCGTTTTGAGTAATGATCACGGGAACAGTATAGTATTATGCTATCTAGAAATTACCTATATAATATTGACAACATCCTATAATCACGCTTTTTTGTTCCTTTAAATCTTGGAAATTTTGGCATTGGTGACAAAGGTGTATGTGCAGACCACAATAAGGCCGCACGTTGGATGGTTGCAGAACCCAGAAGATCAAGGTTTCAGCAGTAATACCTTCCTGCAGACTACAGACAAGCCCTAGACGACCTCAAACCCCGCTTGCAGCCCACAGAGTCTGCGATGCCGAGGCGGCTATTTTTTACTGATGTGGGTTTCTACCGATATTTATAGCCACATTTACCACAGCATGCCGTAGGTAAGCAGATTTGTCTGATAATAATGAAAAAGGTATCGTAAGTGCATAATCACTTTTTTTATCGACCGTTATGCAGGTGCAATCCGAGACAACTGTGACAGATACTGCGGCTTTCCCTTTCTGCTAACAAATTATTATAATTTTCGACCGTTATCGCTGTTGTCTGAAGTGGCCGGACACTTTTATCAGTACTTAAGGCCCCATGTACCGTATTATAGCTTTAGTTTTCGTGCGAAAAGCTATTTGCAATCATCGTTGGGCATGAACATGTGCGAACAGAATACGCTTATATCGGAGTTTTGTTTAATCTATGGGTCTCTCTGAAAAAGCAGGGAGACTGGTAAAATTCGGTAAACAGCGTCTTCCGGCTCCTAATTTATTTTCATCTTTCCTTCAAGATACCTTGCTGAAAAATAGCCATTAAAGCCGCGTCAGTTCTAGTGAAGTTTAAAATTCTGCTATCGCCTTAACATTAGTTTCTGGATGTCGTTCATTATCTTTACCCGGTGCCTTCCTGTCCGATAAGCAGTGCAAATATAAAGGTGCCTTCTCCTTTGCAGGACTCTTGCTGCGGCAAAGCCCGCTTTCGTGAAGGCTTAAAGGGGGTACGGTACTTAAGAGAGTTTGCCTGCGCAGTCTTATATCAATGCCTTGTGTGTGTTTGTGTTGTCTTGTAAAAGTCAGGCAATAAAGAAAAAAATAGCCTGCGCATTCGAGTATGGAAAGCCCTACAAGAAA